>NC_134858.1:73841650-74186650 GCF_049852395.1 Peromyscus maniculatus bairdii
GACAAAAAAGGCTAAAGATACACAATAGGACAAATTCAGGTAAAAAGGTCCTTAAATGTGTTACAGTATGTTTAAAAAATATATGTAGGGTTGGGAGAGAAAAAAGAAATATGTAGAGAAAGTCCTTAAAAAAGAAATAGAGTAATAAAGAAAATATAATAAGCCATATAAAGATGGAAAACAAACAGAGAGTCTGGATACTGTATGTTATTATGTTGACTTTAAATTTTTTTACAGTTAATGAACAAATGATAACTTCTGAGAGACATTTGATTATAAAAGCTGTAGGATTAAACCAACCTATATATTTATAAAATGTCTTGACTTCAAAATTTAGGTCAAAGGTTATATATGTTGCTTTGGAAAAGAGGTTCTGCTTTTGTTTCCACAGGATATGAGAGGCTCTGGATTCATTCTGGGTTAAGGAAAATCAGGTTTGGTTGAGGAAGACCCCCTGAAATCCTAACTACAGACATGGGAAAATAAACCTAAAGTAACTACAGGACACATAACATATATTTTACCTGCTCAGACACAAAACAAAAAAAATAGTCTTTGACTGGCTTATGTACAATGTACAGTTTATATCTGTATTAATACAGAGATGTATGTTACCTTTAAATGTTTATATATTTTTAGAGCAAGGGAACCAAACACCAATAAAAATGATGGCACAGATGATCCAGCAACCAAAACAGCTTTAAGGCCTTTGACTAAGATGATCCAGCTTCACAAAATAGTAGTCAAGACTTAACAATTATGCTAAATTTTCTCAGGGTCCCCAAAAGATTAACAGCATCCCCAACCAGGAAATAGTCTAGAGAACCACACCCACTTTCCCAAAAATATATTATAGATGTATGTCTTTGTTTAGAGGGTTGGTTATAAATTGTTAATGGTCATAGTCAATCTCTTTCTATAGAAGAATGGGGGATATGATAAAGAAATGATGCAGAAAGGGTAGATTATTATGATGAAAAAGAAAGGGTAGATTATTGAGTCTACTTTAATCCAGAAAACAACTGCTAATTTCAAAATATTTTACATTGGTATGGATTTTAGTTTATTGATACAAATTTAAAGTCAATTTTGTTATATTGTATGTATATTTCTACTCTTGTTTAAGGTATTATGTTTATGCAGCTCATTTAAAAATGTAATGTAAAATTAAAAGGCAGATTAATAGTTGGGTCATCTATAATAGTCAAACTTATAGCCATATTATTTAGGGTTTCTAGATATACAAAGATATATTTCAATTAGATAGGCAATCTTCAAACACTTAAGAGACCTACAGAATATGCCCTTGAAAACGATCTAAGAACTTAGACTTTTCTCAGCAGTGAAAAGTTGAGTTCCAGTGATCTTGACAGCTGAGCCATTTCTCCAGACCTTTAGAATAGGGAGTTCAAGCTGAGGAGATGACCCCATGGGCAAAGGGCTTGCTGTGGAAAGCTAAAAGGATGACATATAATAGTAAGTCATGAGGACTCTGTCATCAACAATATTTATTATGTCTGCAGGCATGCACCAATTACTTCAAAGAGGATGATGGGCATCAAAGAAACTCCTTATGGAGCTTGCTTTCAATGTGGCAAGGCTAGCCACTTGTGCAAAAAACTGTTCTTGCCTGGACTGCTTGATAGTATGTTACATAAACTGGACATGCAAGACCCATAGGAAAGTGACTGCTGAACTTCACCAACATAAGGCAGGATGGTCCATCAGGGTTCCTGCTTCACTGAAAAGTCTGCCAGATACTCTAGACCTGTAGGCTGAAGATGAATGCCCCAAAATTACAGAAGAACTTTGGGTGACTGTCCAGCAAACCAGATGTCTCTGTCATTTCTAGAGTTTTGGAAGTTGCTTGCAATGCACTTTCTATTTACTCAGGTAATATATCCTTCTGGGGTCTTTGATGGGGTTGAAGATTAGATAGTTCTAATTTTCCTTAGTTATGGTAAAAGGCAAATTAGATATGAAACTTCAGACTCAGAAAGATAGGATCGATGATAGAGTATTTTCTTTAATTTTGCCAAATTCAAATAGACTAAATATTTTCTCTATAATTCTTACTTGATAACTGTTCTTATGTATATAATTTCACTGTGTTAAGGTTAATACATTCCTTTTTAATTAGGCAAAGAGGAGGAAATGCTGTGGACTATGCTCATTGTTAATAATAAAGCTGATTGGCTGATAGCTGGGCAGGAAGAGATCGAGCACGAGAGACAGACTAGGAGAATTCTGAGAAGAGGAAGGGCGGAGTTGGGGTAGACACCAGCCAGCCACTGTGGAATCAAGACATATAGAAAATGAGGTAACAAGGCACGAACCATGTGGCGAAGCATAGATAAGAAATATGGGTTAATTTAAATGTAAGAGCTAACTAGTAATAAGCCTGAGCCATTGGTCAAACATTTATACTTAATATAAGCCTCTGAGTGATTATTTGGAATAGTTGCCAGAAGGAGCAGGACAGAGAAAAACCTCTGCTTACAACTCAGAGACACTGGATTATGGAAACTGCTAAATTAAACCAACCTATATATTTTAAGAATGTCTTAACTTCAAAATGGAAGTCAGAAAATATGTTGCATTGGGGAAGACATTATGGTTCTCTTCAAAATTAATCAAGATCAGATTTGATTGAGGGAGACTGCCTGAAAATCTTGACTAGAGACATTAAGAAAGAAACCAAGAAAGACTACAAGACAGGTGATGTATATGCTGATCCCTCTGTATGGAAACAGCTCTGAGATTGAGTGAGACATGATAAATATTGTTGATGACAGAGTCCTCATGACTTACTATTACATGTCGTCCTTTTATCTTTCCACAGCAAGCCCTTTGCCCATGGGGTCATCTCCTCAGCTTGAACTCCCTATTCTAAAGGTCTGGAGAAATGGTTCAGCTGTCAAGATTAATGGCACTCTTCCAGAGGACCTGGGTTTGATTCTCAGCACCGACATAGTGGCTCATAACCATTTTCATCACAGAGGATCAGCTCTAGATTCCAGGGACACAAGGCATACAGTTAGTATGCATACTTACACACAGATAAGACAACCAGTAATTAATTAACTAATTAAATTTTAAAAAGATTTAGTAACACTATGTTTAACTGAGGTGATACCATACCTAATTTTACATATCAGGACATTCATTGTAAGATGGTTTGACTGTCTTCATATTTTTTTCTTAAAATTTGAATTAGATTTTTATCTGTTTATTTTTGTGCAAAGTAGCAAATGCAAGACATTGAGCATGTGTGGAGGTCAGAGTATAACCAGGGATCTAACTCAGGTCACCAGAGTTGGCAGCAAGAATTTGTACCAGCTGGATCATCTTACCAGCTATACATTCTCTTTTTTTTCCTTTTTTTTTTTTTTTTTTTGAGACAGGGTTTCTCTATGTAGTTTTGGTGCCTGTCATGGATCTTGCTTTGTAGATAGATCAGGCTGGCCTCAAACTCACACAGATCTGCCTGGCTCTGCCTCCCGAGTCCGCCACCACCACCTGGCTCCAGCTATACATTCTTATCCCTGTGTTTTCTGACTTAGATTATGACTATTGTGAATGGCATGAGATTCATTGCTCTTTTTACTTACATTTCTCTTGTGATTAAACATACTATGCTAAATATCTTTTCCTTTGCTACTTGGCTATTTGTTCATCAAATTGGTGAAATAATTACTCAAATTTTAAATTATATTCCTGTTTTTTTTTAAGTAGATTATTTGTCTTATGTTTCCATGCTATAGACATTTAAAATATATTCTAGGCAAAACTCTCCTTATCAAATATATAATTTTCAAGTATTTGCCCCAATGTATAATCGTCCCTGTGAACTCTTTATAATATTACTTGATGTGTAATTAACCCATTTTTAAAAAAGATATGTTTACTTTCTGTGTCATTTTTATTTTAGAATCATTATCTAATATATGATCATGAATAATTACAGATGTAATCATTGCCTAATATATGATCATGAATAATCACAGATGTATCCTTCTAAAAGTTTTATCTCTTTGTATATTTGATCTATTTGGGGTTCATTTTTGTATATGGTGAGGGGGAGGATCAAAACTCACCCATTTACATATCAAGTTATTTCAGTAACATTTTATCAAAAGACTTTGCATATCCCACTTTTAAGAATGTGGGCATCCCAGGTTAAAAATCAATTAGCCATAGATATATGGGTTAATTTCTATCATCTCCATTCTATTCCATGTTTACCTTTATGTCAACTATTGCAACCTTTAAAGTACCATGTCTTTGTCACATATTTTTATGATTGGGAAGTGTGAGTCAGCCAGCTTTGATTTCTTTATAAGGTTGTTTTAGCTACTAATAAAATTCCATGTGGAATATATACTCTACTAGTCCATGTCAAACAGAAAAAGTATTTGGAACTTTGATAAGGCCTTTGTTGATTAATTTCCAACATATTGCCATCATAAGTCTTCCTATCTATGAACATGGGATCTTTCAATTTATTAAGACTTTCAGCTTACTACCTTCTAAAATATTTTATATTATTCACATTGAAACACATTTTCAATTGCATTTAGTTCTATAATTTTTATTTTTTCAGATGCTATTAGAATAGGAATTTTCTTATTTTTTATTTTCCTATTGTTCCTTGCTAATGTACAGAAATATAAGTGTGTTCTTGTATTGCTCTTATGTCCTACATTGTTATAGGACTCACTAATTATAGTATCTGTATGTATTACTATGACTGTGTTTGTGTGTGTGTGTGTGTGTGTGTGTGTGTGTGTGTGTGTGTGTGTGTGATTATAGCATCTGCCAGTGGTAATTTTACTTCTTCCCTTCTTTTTTTTTTTTTTTTTTGTTTTTTTTTGTTTTTTTTTGTTTTTTTCGAGACAGGGTTTCTCTGTGTAGCTTTGCGCCTTTCCTGGCGCTCACTTGGTAGCCCAGGCTGGCCTCGAACTCACAGAGATCCGCCTGCCTCCGCCTCCCGAGTGCTGGGATTAAAGGCGTGCGCCACCAACGCCCGGCATTACTTCTTCCCTTCTAAAACCTAGATGTATACATTTTTTTCTTTTCATACCTAATGACTAGAACAATCTGTGCAATGTTACTAGTAAGTCATGAAACTCCCTTTCTAGTCCTAATCTTATTGGAGGCCGTTTTCCATCTTCTACAGCACAATGTGATGTGTTGTTTTGCTGAGGTTGTTTTGGCCAAGTCCTTTGTCAATATGCAGCCTCTTCCTATGGTGTTTTTGGTGAATTGTTTTGGTTGTTGCTGTTGCTTAATCATGGAAAGGTATTTGCTTTGTCAGACTGTTTCATGTCCATTTAGATGATTGTGTATTCTTTACTTATTTTTTTTACTATGGCTTGTTACTTGGGTTCATTTTATGAGTTTAAGCAGTATTACTTTACTGAGATGAATCCCATTGCTTCATGTCATAGACTTCTTTTAATATCCTGCTGGATTCAATTTGTTGATAATTTCTGAAGATTTTGTATATGCCTTCATAAGAGATTCTATTCAGTCATTCTCTGGCCATATGTTTAACTGGCTTTGGAAGCAGCAGAGCATTGGCCTCATGGAATGGTTTTGTGATTTTTTTATTTCAATTTTACTTTTCACTGAGTGTTTGAATAGAGAACAGTCAATTGATAATTTAGAAATTTTGATTGTTCATTTCTGGGTTAATCACTCCATATGGCTGTAAACTTTAAATCACAATCACAATAATCATGTAATATTATGGGGAATATTAGCATAAGAAGAATAACAAACAGCAGTTTGGGAAAGAGCTGTACATTAACTAGGATTATTATAATTAATTGGTTTTATTCATTGTCACAGCATCTTTGAAATCAGTCACAACCTTCCCAGTTGTCCTACAAGAATCTATTGTTAGTAATAATAAATATGATAAAAGATTTACATTTCCAAGAATATGTATGAAAGAAGAATACACAAAATAAGGACCAAGTTCTTGATATGTATTAGCTTATTTTTATCTTTATAACACTATGATCAAAGTACTGTTTAATTCCATAATTTTCAAGAGAGTATAATAACTTAAATTTGGATAAGTGATGCAAGGTTATACAGCTAAAAAGTTACAAATAACAGTTCACCCTATGACATAGTATTAATAACAGAAATGAATTGTTTTTCACTCATATCATATGTTCACGGACTATTAAAAAATAAGAATCATTTCTCAAATACCCAATTGGCTAAAATTAAAATAAGAATAAATAAATCTATCTTCTTCTAATATCATAAAATTAACTTTTCTGCTGTTTTAAACATTAACTCCCTTAAGCGCCTTTTATTTACTGCTTGAATGAAGTGTCACTGGCAAGACGCTTGATGAAAATACCTGACCACCACCCCCTCACACCTCAACAGTGAATAGCACTTAGGCCTTGGCAATCCAGACAAGTATTTTATGAAATAAAACACCATACACTTACATAAAACATTGAACATTAATACTGAATATTTTTCCTGAAAGACAAAAACCGAATCCATTGTCTGAAGTTTTACTAATAAGGATGTGAATTGGAATAAATTTAAATATCCTTGGCTATTTTCTGTGCTAACACAGAATACTATTTAAATACAAGTTCAACTCTTGTAAACAACCAAAATTCATTATTTGGTTTTAGTGCTTGGTATTGAATGCAAAAAAAGGGGGACTATGTCTTAAAATGCAATGAACACAATGTCAGAAAAATAAAATGAAAAGAAATTCATAAATTGGTAATTAAGCCTAGATTCATTTTATTGGTTTAAATCTATTGTGTGGATTGCTTTTTTCCATTTCTGTTAAAAAAAATCATTAGTATTTTGACAGGAATTATGTATCTGTAGCTCATATCAGGTTCTGTAAATTGTTTGAAGTAGTATGAACATGCTAACAGTATTAACTTCTTCAGGTGTGTCTTTCATTTCTGTCATTGGTGTTTTACAGTTTTCACTGCATGAATCTTTCATTTCCTAGATGTATCTCTTTATCTTATGTCATTACAAATGGAATTTTCCTAATTTCAGTCTCTAATAGTTTTATAATTGTCACACCAAAATGCAACAGATTCTTGTACACTGGTTTTTGTATGCTGCAACTTTACTGACTATACTACTTGATTCTAAGTTATTATTTTTATTTTGCTTAATCATGGAAAGGTATAGGGATCTGTCTCTGCATTATTCATTACACACTTCAAAACAGAGCTTCTCTGACAGGGGCCAAGAGAAGCATTAGTCTATAGGCATAATCGTAAACAGTTAGAAGACAGGTTGATATCATGACGACTTAGCAAAAGAAAGCTCCCCTCTCAGGGCCCAGACCCCATAGCTATGAGCCTTTGATCCAGTTTACATTCCAGATGTGTGCCACCTCCTGTAATGTAGACTCAAATACAGTCACAAAACAAATGGTTTTCCCCTTAACTGGCCCTTATTTTTTAGTCTTTGATAAAATGTTCTCAAAATTAATGAATTTAAATGTTAGTGAAGTACAACGTCAAAATAATGCTAACTTACCAAATTCTCTAAACAATTTTCAACCAGAAGTTCTGAAAGCCAGGTTCATTTATTAAGGTGGTATACAACATTTCTTGAAAATAGTACACTAAATTTCACAAAGATACGATTAGATATAAATAGGAAACAAGGATAGACAAACCTCCTTCCAAAGTATATTTAAATTTAGTCTAAAACTGCTCATAGAATTGGTGTTCATATTAGAACATCCTTAAATGATATAAATGCTGCTTGACATACGTCATTTCAAAGCACCACATTAAAAGATTCACGTTTAAATTTTAATTCCTTGTTCATCGTTAGAGAATCTGTTTGGCCTTGGTAAGATATTCTGTCTTATCCTTAGTTGCTCCTTCTTGGTCAATCAAAAGAAGAGAACAGAAAGTACAGCTGATATTAATTGTAATAAAAATTTGTCCACCACACTTCTTACCCATAGTTCTGAGCAACTGCAGTTATTAGTCAGATGTTGAAATTGCATTGTCACAGCTGCACGATGTCAGAGCAAATTCCTGCTGTGCATTATTCAAGCCTATTGAGTGTCCACACTGGTCCAAACTTTAAATGCACAGAAGATGCCTTTTGAAACACAGCAATGATTATGAGCACTCCTTCAATTGCATGATTTTTCCCCAGGAATAAAAATGTTGAGGTAATAGAACAGAACAGAATTCGAAGGAATTGCCGACATAAGAAGTGATGGGGAATAATGAATTTAATAATCGATTGAACTGGTCTCTGTGGCACGGGAACTTCCTCTTTGAAGTTTTCTGGTTATAATTGCACTAGGGTAATCAACCAGATGAGTGATAACCTTGCTCCAAGGTTGTAAGCCTCACCGTAAATGCTTTGAACCAAAAATGTTAACTTTTTTGGCTTCATGACAAGATATAGATTCAAGGCAAAGCTAAAATCGGGGCAAAAAAAATAGTATATCTACCAGAAATAGCCATTTTGCTTTCTTAGCATTTAATTTCTCTATAAAATTGAATTGAAACGAAGTTTGCATTCCCTAGCCATGGTTCTTAATGTCTGGTAGTTGGTACAGTTGTTGAAGCATTTAATTACATGTGATGGACTCTATTCCCTGCTAAAATGTTCATAAAATATGTCACACTATGTGATATCTATCCATACACTTTCAAGTTCACAATTTCAACCTAGTCAGGCACAGGATTTGAAGCATCTCAGAGAGACAGGGTTTTCCTATAAGGAGAACTCAGAAAAAAAGAAAAAAAAATGTCACCACAAATTGCACTGGAACTGGAGTTTGGTTTTCCATTCTGTGCCAGAGGTGGGCTTTCTCATCATCCATCTCAATGGCTGTCCTAGTCACCGGCCTCTGCAAAACTGTCATAAGCACCTACAGGACCAGAGGAGAGGAGAGGTTTGGAGGTCACTGCCTGACAGCCAGGGAATTTAAAGCAAGGAGTACCCACCCTGTGATTTCCAGTCAGCAATTGATATTCCAGAGTCCAAGTGAGTGCTTCTGAAGAGAGATGCTGTAGAGATGACAAGTATCATTATGCTCTTGATCATCTTTAGTGGTACTTTTCCTTTCATAGTTTCAACACTGAGCTATCTTCTGACTCAACAGAATGTATGGCCTATGGTTTTTCTCAGTCAGAATTTACTTTAAGAAGATTGTTGTATCCCCCCCACCAAGTTGAATGAATATATACTCTCATTTAGATACACACATTGTCCTATATAGATATATATTTCTGTAAACATATGTGTAGAGATAGATACAGTGATAGAGCAGAAGACTGAACGATAAGCAGAATACTTCTTGAATATTTTTGTATTTTAAGTTAATTTTGTCCTATGCCATCATTGTGTTGCTGGAAATTGAATCCAGGTGACTCTCATGCTAGGTAAGCTTTTGATCACTGAGCTGCATACTCTGCCCATTTTGCAATATTTTAATAAATATTTTATTAATTATTTGAGAATTTTATATAATATGTTTTTATCATATTCACCTTAAATCTTCCCCTTAACTCTTCCCAGAGCCCTTATTATCCCCCACTTAACCTTCCAATTTTGTGTTATCTATTTTTTAACTTAATAACCCATCAACTCCAATTTGTTCTGTCAACATATTGTGGGGCAATCTGCTGGTATGTGGTCTACCCACCAGGAGCCACACCATGAAAGAAAACTGACTCTGCCTTTCCCAGAAGATATCAGCTATTCATTCCTGTGGATATCGCTCTGTGTAAATGAAACACTGATTGGCCAGTAGCCAGGCAGGAAGTATAGGCAGGACTAGCAGAGAGGAGAGAGGAAAAGGAGAGGAAGGCAGAGGAACAGGTAAAGCCACGGAACACATGGCAACATATAGATCAACAGAAATGGACTTAGTATAAGAGTAAGAGCTAGAGAATGGTAGGCCTGAGCTAATGGCCAAGCAGTTTAAGAAATATAAGCATCTGAGTGATTATTTTATACGTGGGTTGTGGGACTGCGGGGACTTGGTGCGACCTGGAGAGAAGCTCTCCAGCTACAATTCATAGCTCCTCAGATGAGGGCACCCATGAGTCCTCTTCTCCGTGCTAGAATGGTAGACTGGTTTAGTTTTATACAGAGCATATGCGAGTGACCACAGCTGCTGGGTGAGTGTATGAATGCAGCGGTCCTGCCATGTTATGAAGATACTACTTGGCTCTAGTCCTCCCCAACTTCTGGCTCTTCTAATCTTTCTTCTTACTCTTCGGCAATGGCCCTGAGCCCTGAGAAGAGGTGATATAGATGTCCTTTCTGTGACTGAGAACTCCAGCCCCTTACTCTTTATATTTTGACCAGGTCTGAATCCCTGCGTTAACTACCTCTCTGATGAGGTCTAAGAGCTACACTAACCTACCTACCACTGAAATCAGTTACATAATGTTGGAGGATTTTGCTATTTTAATTAATTACATTAAATTACGATTAATTAATAATCAATACAATTGTTGCAAACTTTCAGTGTTGGAAACATACATTCCTTGTTTCCATTTTTTTAAAAGTGGAATGATTTCCAAAAAAGATTTCTACCTTACCTTCTCAGACAGACTCGAATGTCTATTGAAACTTCGATGGTGATTTCAGTAAAATAGCTTCACCAGAGCTAAGCTGCTTACCCCCACAACAGAGTATTGCACATGATCATGCATTACTATCTTCAAGTACTAAATTTGAAGAGATGCTCTATCAGGAGGCAGAGGCATGAAGTTCATTGGACAGAGCATCAAAATGAATCACTGAAAGACTGTAGTAAAATATTATTTTAAGGTGTGTTACTTTTGTTTATGTTACATGTGTAACTCTATGAAGCTGTGTTACTATGCCTATATAAAACACCTGATGGACAAATAAAAAACTGGCCAATAATAAGACAGGAAAAGGATAGGCAGGATGGACAGACAGGGAATATAAATTAAAAAAAAAATCTGGGAAGAGAGATCTAAAATCTAAGAGCCAGAAAAGGAGAAAGACATCAGTTCAGCTACCCAGCTAAACTGCAAGCCACGGAATAAGAATAAGACTTACAGAATAAAGGAACGGGAAAAGCCCAGAAACAAAAGGTAGATGGCATAATTTAAGTTAAGAAAATCTGGCTAAAAACAAAATAAAACTGGGCACTTATAATTAAATATAAGCCTCTGTATAAGGTTTATTTAGGAGCTGGGCGGCAGGCTCCCCAAAAGAACAAAACCCCACAACAAAAGACAGCCTAATTGGCTGATCCACACCTACACTAGTATCAGTTTGGCCTCTTACTAATTGTGTCAACTCCCTGAAGCAAACACACATTGGTGTGAGAGTTTCAAAATACAATACCTATTTTATCAGTCGGTATGAGTCATTGTGAGTTACCAGAGAAGCACTTAAGATCTTCTGACCCATGATGATAAATACATCAGACAGTAGTTATATATGTGTGTGTGCATATGCAAAGTTATGATATTCTTTCTAAATCATGTTGATATAGAGTCCTTCCTTACACCAGCTGAAAAGGAATCATTGTATGATGCCATTTATTTTAATGAAGTATGTACATTATTTATGAAAATTAACTTATTGTAGATGGATTTCTAAACGGTCTTATTAAATAAAAAACACAGAGCCAGATATGAGGGTGAAAACCCTATTTCTAATCAGGGAAAATAGGAAAAGCCACAGCTAACCTTACCTCACCAACTCTGCAGCTTCCAAATTTGAGATACTTCCTGTCTACCCACACCTATATGCCTTGCTGTTCTGTCATCTGATTTGCTCTCTCTGCCCAGCTACATCAATTTTTCCTCCTGCACAGCTCTGTCACTTCCTGTCCATCTGTACAAACCTCCAGACCTCCACGGTTAACTAGTGTTGGAATTTAAGGCATGTGCCACCACACCTGGCTCTGTTTCAGTGTGGCCTTGAACTCACAGAGATCCAAAGAGATTCCTGCCTGCCAAGTGATAGGATTAAAGGCGTGTGCTACCATTGCCTGACTTCTTTGTTTACTTATAATGGCTGTTCCTATTCCTCTGATCTCCAAGCAAGCTTTATTTATAAAGCATAAATAAAATATCACCACATTTTCCCTTTTTTGTTTAATAAAAAATTAAAAAGTTATAACTAAGAAAAACTATATACAATAAGTACAATAACTATATACAATATATAAAAGCAATAAATACACCAACAATGTCTAGTCCATTTGCATTTGACAAATTCAGAGAAAATATTCCATTATCTATCCAATATCTTGTATTACCAACAGGAAACTATCTTATAATGTCTTTCAAACTTGACACACTTAACACCTCTTAGTGAGTTTCTTTTCTGAATTTATTAACAAGGAAAACTGTAACTGTAACTATAACTATCTAATCTTCAACTCCCTCAGACACCTGAGAAGGAAATAATATTACCTAGTAAAACAGGAAGTACAAACAAGCGACTTCCAAAAAACATGAGTTATGACAGAAACAGCCAGCTTCCTGTATAGTCACCCGAGGTTTCTCTGCATGTTGGGGCATCATCTTTGGCCTACAGGCTTAGTGTATCTGACCAACTCATTTATGAAGCAGGATGTACGCAAGGCCTACAGCTTGACCTCACATTTAGTGCAAGTATTCCATGTACCAGATACACTTGAATTCTGCCAGTGTTGTGTCTTGATTCAGGATTTTAAATTCTGGAAATTGCTGGTGTTTTTGGAATTCAGCGTCCCATTCTTCTCGGCTTGTGGGTAGCTTCATCTCCTTTATTAAATGCCAGTCTACCATTAAGAGGCCAGACTCTGTCAGCCTAGTTACTCCTCCAAGCATAACTGTTCCAGCTACTGTTCCACTGCACACTGGGAACCACTGGCCCAATGCCTGTTCAGCTGCCTTTTGAAGGAAGGGGCACTGTACCTTTTCTAGATTGCAAAGCCACTTCAGCAATGGTGTCATATTGTCCTGGCCTCAGAGGATGCCTTTTGCTAAAGCTGCAACCACATTTGTCTTGGCAGGAATCAGTAGTCCCCCCACCCTTGTGTGTGTGTGTGTGTGTGTGTGTGTGTGTGTGTGTGTGTGTGTGTGTGTGTGTGTGTGTGTGTGTCTACTGCTTATCCATTTTGGACAGCATACTGTCAGCAATAACTGCTCCGCCATTAGCTCAGGCTTATTACTGACTAGTTCTTGCACTTAAATCAACCAATAATTCTTATCTATGTTTAGCCATATGGTTTGGTATCTTTCTCAGTTCTGTCTTGTCATCTTGCTTCCTCTGTGTCTGGCTGGCAACTCCTGACTCAGCTTTCCTCTTCCCAAAATTCTCCTTGTCTACTTATCCTGCTTATACTTCCTATCTGGCTACTGGCTAATCAGCATTTTATTTATTAACCAATCAGAGCAACACACATTCATAGCACACAGAACGATATCCCACAGCAACTTATACTTTATATTTTTATGAAAATATTAAGACACAGATAAACTCTAAGTATAATAATAAACACATTATTTTATTCATATACATAGAATCAAAACAATAAAAGTAAGTATTTAAGAGCTTTGAGAAAATAACTATATAATCACTTTAAATATTCTCTATGTTATTGTTCAAGTTATCTGTGCATTTGAAAATCTGTGTAATTTTCAAATCCCCAAACCAAGGAAAATTCCCAACCCAATTAACTCTGAGAAAACATCAGTAGTTTGTAAAGATCCCTTGGTTTTTCCAGAGCACAGCAGAACTTGAGCCTCTGCCGTAAACCCTCCTTATCTCATATGTGGTACATGCCCCCAAAGCACTGGAGCCACCACAGAACTTACTAGCAATGTAGAAAAATGAGCCCCGCTCCAGACTACCAAATCTGAGTCTATGTCATTAGTGTGATCCCCAGGTAACTCATACTCGTGTTGAAGCTTGAATCACATTGTATGACATCCAAAAAATAAAAAAAATCCCTAAGCAGAACAACATATAGTAACTAATTCTGGCAAACACATTGGCTATAACACATCCTTAAGAAGAAAAGAAACCGTGGAATGTTTTCCACCAGCCTTTGCTCTAAACTTATATTCTGGTATTATTAATCAAATATCAGTTACTTTATCTGCAATGTTAATTATTCAGTCCTCTTTCCAATAAAGTATCTTCCATTTCCCCAAAATCCATTTAGCATTTTGACCTTGAATTGTCAGTTTTTTTTTTATAGATCCATGTTGTGAAAATTAATGTCTGCAAACTTTTCTGTATAGTCATATAAATTTTATAGCAAGAGGGCATTTATGGCATCAAATGAATAAATTATTATTTTACACTAATGCCAATGTACTATTTCAAGTTCTTTTGTATTCAAACTAGATATCTTAGTTGATATCATCCTTTTGGAGATAGATATTAAAATATATCAATGCCACACAAATCTGATCACTATTTTCCACCTTTAAACCATTATTAGTTCTATAATATTTCTGAAATACCTATTATGCACCAAAACTTTTACAGGAAAAGTTTTTATAAGGGCTTACTTCTATTTCCATATATCACCAAATTGGAAATTTGGTCACAGACCCTTTAAAGAACCTAATGATACAGTTTTTCTGAATGTTCGGGTCAAAATGCTTTCTAAATATGTTTATGTCCATAGACTTGTGATATTCCCAACTTTGGTCAGAGAAGCTTCTAAGCATAGTAGGTGGTGGTTAATGCAGAGGCATAGCACTGTTCAAGTGTTGAGAAAAATGTGACTTTGTGAGCTTAGCCAGACTGGGACATTTGTATAAACCTCCACCCACAAAACTTAGGGAACTTCATGGACGAGGGGGTAGAAAAAGGTAAGAGACAGAATGCTAAGAAAAACACTGTAAAATGCTGCCCTCAGTGTGGCATGGTTATTACACACAAGGCTCAGCAGCTGTGGTCACCTCCACAAGACTGTCACACAGTAAGCGAGGTAAAAATTCCAGCATGGAACAGGAAGGGCCACCCAAAGTCCCAGCCCTAGCAGAAGAGCTATAAGGGAGGAGGAAATGACTTCTCTTTAGAAATGTGGCAACTGATGGGTCCCTATGCCCCAGTGGATGACCCCGTGATAATGTATATTAGTACAGTACCAATTGGTGGGAAAAAATAAATAAACAAATGGATAAAGGGGTGAAAGGAGGGGTGAATCCGGTCAGATACATTGTATACGTGTAGGAAACAGTCAAATGATAAAACATTCTGTAATGGTAGATAGATGTGATGATACAAACTGTCTATTCCTGCAGAGTGTACAACACCAAACTTGCTTTGGAAAGAGATAGCTTCAAAGTGAAAAATGGAACAGGTCTAGAAAAGTGACCAAAGAGAGCTGATTAGGTGTTTATCACGATAGTCTATAAATGTGTTGGGTTTATGGGAGAGCAAGACCACCAGAGCCTCACTGAGACCAAAGCATGAAGCTTTATTGAGTACGAACTGCCCAGCCGTCTCTGAGAGAAGGGAGAGCAGAGGTACCAAAAGGGAACGGGGTTTGCACAGGGTGGTTCAAGTTGGCTTGGTAGAGCGGCGGTGGTGGGAGAGCATTAAGGGCAAAGGGGACTGCTACAACAAAGAAACTGTCACAAAGAGAAATTTTTAAGAGGGGACCTCTGGTCATTAAGATAATGGGATGCTGCAGGAGGTAAGATAAACATGCCGTGGTCTTGGGTCATATTCCTGAGATGTTCAGAAAATGCAGATTTTATTTCCCCGAGAGGGCTGGTTCCCTCTTGGCCAGAGACTTGGGCCAGCCTAACAATATACGTATATAAATATGAAGATGTAAAGTATATTAGCAATAAAAACAAGTCTACAAGCTGAGTGGCTTAAAGAGTACAAAGTACAGGATAGACCAATTATGCTCTGGAGACATTTCTTTGGGGTGATATGGTGAGGTAAGGCTAAAATACAACAGAAGAGAAAGTTTGGAGAGGGAGGAAATTGGATGAGTTTCATTCTTCCATGTTTCCCTTATGGCTCAAGAAGACAGTGACACGTACCAATCCAGAGCTCACAGAATGAAAAAGCTGAGCGCCACTGGTGCACACAGATGCTGAGTGGCTCATATCATCGGGAAATTGATGGAGAGCAGTCCTGAGCCTAAGAGCTTATGGGCTATAAACATTTACAGAGCACAGGGGAGAAAATGATTTTGCAAATGACATTGAGAAAGTGCTTCAGTGGAGACGAAGCAGGACAGGACTGAGTAGCATGGTTTTGTAACAGTTCCCTCAGACATTAAAACTTTCCATCGTACAGACAGATTTTTAAGACTTACAGTGTTATTATCATTAATATATTATTATTGTTATTAAATGATGTAAAAAAAAAAAAAACCCGGCTCTTCTAAGGGGGAGCTTGACAAGACACAGGCGGTAAGCCGGGCGGTGGTGGCGCACGCCTTTAATCCGAGCACTCGGGGGGCAGAGCCAGGTGGATCTCTGAGTTTGAGGCCAGCCTGGGCTACAGCGTGAGTTCCAGGAAACGCCCAAAGCTACAGAGAGAAACCCTGTCTCGAAAAAACAAACGAAAAATAAAAAGGGAGGTAAAACAACAGGATGCTCTACGAAATAAATCATTCATTTCTGAAACAGCTCAATTCCTTCAGGAATTCCCTGAAATTGACCAGGTACACTAGACTCCTTCTTCCTCCAGCTTACATAAGAAATCAAGACTTCTTGAGAGACACTCTCAGACAAGCTGAAATGCAGTGCCTATCTGAGCCGCCTGGAGCAGGCTCAAGTGTGGCGCCGCCTGCAGGTTGCACCGTGCACTGCAGGTTCCCCCCTTTAAAGCTCTATCACGGTTTAGGGATGCAACTGTCTTTGAATCGTTTCTGCTTCTGTTAAGTAACCCCTCACCCAAATTTCTGTAAATAACTCAAATAAAATACATTGGATCACCAAGTGGTGGGCTTGTTTTTGTCAGCTTGACACAGCTAGGGTCACCCGGGAAGAGGAAACTTCAGTTGGGAAAATGCCTCCATCAGATTGACCTGTAAGCCAGACTGGGGGGGGGCATTTTACTGAGTACTGTTTAATGTGAGAGGGCCCAGCTCACAGTAAGTGGTGCCAAATCTGGGGAGCTGGTTCTGAGTTGTGTACTAAATAAGGCATGGAGAGCAAGCCAGTAAGCATCGTTCCTCCATGGTATTTGCTTCAGTGTCTGCCTCCAGGTTCTTGCCTCAAGTTCCTACTTTGACTTCCCACAGTGGTGGTTTGTGATATTTGTAACCCAAACAAACCCTTGATCTTCGAGTTATTTTTGGTCATGGTCTTTATCACATAGGAAACAGACTGAAGCAGGGAGTACCCTAGCTGTGGTTTGTCATGGATTCCTTCTTTGTTTGGTCAACTCTCCCCAGGAACAGTGTCACGGAACTTGGTGTCACCTACTAAGATGAGACATTGTGCCAACAAATATCTTTCATAGTTCAGTCTTTCCAAGTGTGATGTGTAACTAACATGTGAATTCAATTCCTTTGTGAAGAGCTGAAGAGTAACATAAAATCAATGCAGTATGTGATAAGAAAGACTGACAGTGACTAACTCTAAGACTTAAAGCCACTTGAACTTGGCATTTTTTTGTTTGAGTTTTTTATTCTGTTTTGTTTTGTTTTTTGTTTTATTTTTGAGACAGGGTCTCGTTAACAGTTGTGATGAGGCTGATAAGTAACAACTCATTGGTGCCAGGTTTCTTGAGCTTGTATATTGGTTTTATGTGTGTGTGTGTGTGTGTGTGTGTGTGTGTGTGTGTGTCTGTGTGTCTGTGTGAAAGTATGCATGTATATAAATATATACATACACACACACACACACACATATATATATATATATATATATACATATATATATATATGCATGCCTATATAGGTGTGTGTGTGTGTATAATCCTTAGTGTAACTCTTCCCCTGTCTCAGTTTTCGTGTTAAATGGAGCTCACTGTTACCTACCCTATAGCATTGTATGCAAAGGTTCAAACATCTGGAAAAAACGGCAGGGCACACAACTCAAAATAAATTTTGCTTATTCTAACAAATGTTTTTCAGATTGGCTAGGATTCTGCAGGGACCCAAAAGCCACACCCACAATTCCAAATTTGGCAAATGTAAAGGAAAGGACACTTCTAAACAAGCCAGTTCCTCTCTGTTATTGTGCAAATTCCACTTTATCAGAAAATGTTTGAAAGTGATGCCTTAAAAGGGACAGATGCCAGGCGGTGGTGGCGCATGCCTTTAATCCCAGCACTCGGGAGGCAGAGCCAGGTGGATCTCTGTGAGTTCGAGGCCAGCCTGGACTACCAAGTGAGTCAGTGAGTCTCAGGAGAGGCACAAAGCTACACAGAGAAACCCTGTCTTGAAAAACCAAAAAAAAAAAAAAAAGACACAGAGGGAGAGCTGGGGATGTGGACTGGGGTGGAGAGCTTTACTAGCATGTGCAAAGCCCAAGGCCCAGTGATTGAATCCCAGCACCAGGGATGGGTTGGGGAAGGTAGAGACTGGAATAATGGGATAAAAGTGTCATGGAGGATCCAAATAGTGGGTCTGTGGGATCTACTGTGTTGAAATAACTATAACTACAGAAACTGGAGGGAAGCATCTTATTCTGGTTTCAGGAAAAACATAAAAGACATTATAAATAAAATCTAGAGCATACTATACAATACTATAAGAGTTTGGGAGCTAATCTCCCAAGTTGTTTGGCATATTACTTAAGAATGCCTGAAAAATATTGGAAACTGCAATTTTATTAACCTAGAACTTTATAAAGGGTATTATTTACTTAAGAGTTGTAAACCTTTCTAGAAGTATAGAAATTTTGTACATAATGTTCTACATGCAATTTAAGAATATCTATATCTATCTATCTACCTATCTATCTATCTATCTATCTATCTGTCTGTCTGTCTGTCTATCTATCTATCTATCTATCTATCTATCTATCTATCTATCTATCATCATCATCTGTATATTTATGTATCTATCACCTATCTACTTACTTTCTCTCTGTACTTACCAATCATCATGTACAAATTTCTTATCTATCAATTATAATCTATCTTTATCCATTTATTTGTTTGAATATTGTATCTTGGTTATAATATGTTACAGAACATGTACATCTCAAAATTATTATTTCTTCACCCTGACATATTCATTCTTCAGGCTGACCATTTTTAACAAACGTGCCTTTGAATTTTGGATATGGTAACACACCACCAGAAAGAATGTACCATTACTCCAGCTTTGTGTATGTATTGGAACCAGTGCAATTTCATCAGTTAAAACAATGGTAAATTCAGGGCTCAGCAGTCAGGAGCACTTGTTCTTACAGTTCCCAGCACCTACATGTAACTCCAGTTCCAGGGCATCTGACGCCTTCTGATGACCTTTGCAGGTACCAAGCATGCACATGTTGCACAGATGTATAAACAGGCAAAACAATCATATGCATAAATTAAATAAATTTTCAGAAAATTTCCCCAAAATGGTAAATTAAACTCTTGAAGTAATGTACAGCAAAAACAAGAAAAAATATTTCTTCTGTCAACTATGTGAACTTATATATGAAAGCTTTAAAACGCTGACCACACAGAACTGTACCCAAGAAAATAAATAACATTTATGAAGTTCTATTACTTTTCTAGGCAACTATGACTCAACAGGAGAAATTTGGACTTAACATTGAAAGACATAGGTTAATGTTTCTACAGTATACTTCTACAACCCTGTCTCTGCACCACAAAGTAATGTTAAGCTTTTCATTGCGTGTGTAGAGTGTGTGTGTGTGTGTGTGTGTGTGTGTGTGTGTGTGTGTGTGTGTGTGTGAGACTTGTGTACGGAGGTCAGAGGTCATCCTTGGTATGACTCCTCCGGTACTGTCTATATTACTTTTTGAGATGTAGTCATCCACTAGGACCTGGAGTGATTGATTTTGCTAGGCTGGCCATTAAGTTCCAAGACTCTGCCTATCTCTGCCTCCCAGCCCTGAGATTACAAGCACTGGGTCTGGCTTTTTACATCCTTTCTGGGAATCAAACTCAGATCCTTGTGCTTACTCAGCAAACACTAAGTCTCATCCATACTTTTGAAAGATAGCATATAAAACATTTACAAAATATAAATGTCTGCAAGCTACTTATAATTGTAAATGATATGCTTTAGTGTTCCCCAAGAATATTTTGATGACAGTAATGAGCAACTTCCCCCACCCCCACTCTGTCTATCTATCTGTCTTTCTCTTCTAGATGGACTCTTGGTATATTTTCCAGGCCGATCCTAAACTCCTGGAGCTCAAACATCACAAACTCGAACTACGTCATCTTCCTGAATATCTCAGATTTAAGGCATCTGCTGCTGTCCCTAGAGAAAAGCCATGCTTCTAAAAGTGATTTTTGCTTTCCTCTCTTCACCTCTGTCTGCTCTTGAAATGGAAGATTTTTTTTCTTTCTCTGTAAATTAATCTCCCCAAGAAACCTTCCAAAATCTGAGTTAGGTGCTCGGAGTAAAACTGAGGAGTCAGAAATAAAAAAATACTGGAGGAAAGGATAACCTAGTGGTCTAGGCCTCTCTAAATGCTGGACACTCCCAGCAAGTTGTTTCAGTTGTAATCCTTAGCACTGAAAATACACTGAGAACCAAGGGACTTGGTAGAAAGATAGTATAACAGAGAGACTGGAAGAGACACCTTGTTGGTTATGCATTTCACTCTAGGGAGACTGGCGGAGAAACCTTATTGGTATTCATTTCATTCTGAACCATCTAGATTAAATTCTACAAATCAGAACACCATTGCATTTGCTCTGGGGATCGTTCCGATAGGGGGACAAGGGGCTAGGACACAGGCGGGGACAGTAAGGTTTGGAGATACCACTGTAATGTTCCATACGATCAAACAAACCACCCCAGCTTTCAAAATAATTACTGAAATTTTACAGAAAAAATTTTAAAAAGTTACTCCAACAGCTGTTTGTATTTCAAATCGGTCAATTTTGTGCCTTCTGAGTTTCAAAGAAACACTTTTTTTTTTCTAACAGAAAAAAATGAAATGATCATTAGATTTCACCTACTTTAGTTGGGGACTAAGTAATATGATTTCCTGTGGTCTAGCTTGTTGCTTGTTTTTCTTTGACCAATATAGAGAAAATAAGAAGATTTAGCTGAAAATGAAATCAGGTCCAATATTATGGATAATAATGCTTGGCACCTTACAACACAGTGCTTTGAAATTTCTGGTCTATGCAGTGCTTTTATTACACATTACTTCCTTTGATCCTGCAGGACTATGTGTGGAGGAGGAGGCAGGCACTATTGTATTTTACTGAAAAATAAAACCAAGACTTTGTTTTGTCAACTTCATTAAGAAGTAGTAAACAAATAACCAAACAGACACAAAGTTTAGTCTCATAAAAATGCGACTCTCCAGCTTCTGATTATTTTCTAATGCCAGTTGGCCATACTAGTCACAGTCACTGGATGTCTTCGGTATAAGAAGATGGGTCTCTGATTGTTGCAGATGTCTCCTGGTTCTGCTTACACACTAAGTCTCCCAGTCTGGTCTTCAGACTGTAGATGAGGTGGTTTTCCAAGCACAGTTATCTATTGTCCTTTCTCTTACTTCCTCCAATGGCCAGCCAGTTCAACAGGAGGATCCATCACTGTCCCTCTGACCTGTGAGGCCCTTTAGAATATAGCCTTCAGGCCTTTTCCTCATGCCAAGATCTGACCAGATTTAACCTGTTCCAACCAGAGCTAGCCAGAATCTGAACTTCAGGCCTTTCCTTCATTCTATTCCATAGCACCATATCTGCTTCTTTCTCCCTAGGCTGTTATTATTGTTATCATTATTGAGATTATAATGACACCATTTCCTCCTTTCCTGTCATTCCTACAAACCCAGCCATATAACCCCTTGCTCTCTTTCAAATTCTTAGCCTCTTTTTATTCATTGTTATTGCATGTATAAATGTATATACATATATATTCCTAAATATAACATGTACAATTTGTATAATGTTATCTATAGGTATGTTCTCAGGGCTGGCTATTGGGTAACTAACTGGTGTGTGCTTTCCTAGGGAAGATTGTTTCTCCTATTCCCAGCATTCTTTAGTTGCCTAGTTCTTTTTGTAGGGTTGCAGTCTCATGGTCTTTTCCCAGTTCAGTTTGTCTATCATTCATCTTGTTCAGCTTGTGTCTCAGTTGTTATGTTGGTGAGACTTTATGGGTATAGCTTACTATCAGAGACATATCAGTCTCACAGCAGACGCCCTGATCCCCTGGCTCTTACAATCTCTCTGCTCCCTCTTCCACAATGTTCTGTGAGCCTTAGGTACCGAAGTTCTTTTGTAGATGTATCCATTGAGACTGGGATCCACAGTACTGGATTTTGATTGGTTGTGGTTTCCTGTAAATCCACTGTAAGGAGAAATTTCCTTGTCAAAGGGTGAGGACTGCATTTCCCTGTGGGTATAAGGACAGATCTTTAGAATGTAGGTGGGGATTATGATGGTTTGTGAAGTCTACCTGGGCTTTTGAGTTTGTTCCTGAAATACTCCTCTCAGACACAGCTGCCCTCTGCTTGCAAACACGCACTGCTATCACGTACAGCTGGTGAGGTGCTGTGACTGTCATCTCCTCACTGAGACTTGCATATTTCAGAGTCCCCCACACTCATATTCACTCCCTGTCTCAACTTCTTCTCTATTTCAAGCCCCTACAAGCATATCTTGCCAACGAATACATCTTAAATAAAACATGAGAAAATAGATGGACGGATCCAGTTGAGAGGACAGACAGAGCCAGGCTGCCTTTTTGCCCATATTGGGCTGTTCAGATGGGGCTGCCCATCACTGGGCTAGGTACTTGAGGGATTATTGTGCTATACATCCTTTTCAGAAATCTTTAACTTTCTGGTGGCTTAGGAAGTTCAAATGGCACATGTAAATTTTTGGCTAAAACTAAAATGTAAAGGTGTGAGTTATATTTCAGAAGCAATCGGTTCACATAAAAAGTTAGTGTAAACCACTATGAGTCTTTAAACCTCTTTCTCAACTCACTAGCTAGAATTGGAACAACAGCATGATATCAGGCAGCATGGACATACTGCTTTGTATTTTTGACCAGATATTTTCTTCAGCACAAATATAAACTTAATAAATGAATTGTTTCTTTTGAACCCATAGAGACAGTGGCAACTTTCACAGTCCATGAATATAGGTCTATGTCAGAAAGGGTCCTAGCGGTGAGGAGGGAAGTGGACATATGCCCCCATCCTTAACCCAGAAGCTATCCCAGTTGATACTGTTCATGAAGGAAAAATTAGTTTTCTCCAATGAGACTCACTATGTATACAGACCACCCTTAAGGACAGACTCCATGACCAGCAATAGATGGCCATCACAAAGTGAATTCAACAGCATTTTTGGAGGTTCTTTGCTCATAATGCTTTGTCTGGGCATTTTATATTAATTTTTTTCCTATTTCATCCTATTCTGTTTTTTTTTTAATTTATCATATTTTATTTTATATTACTTTATTATTGTTTTTTTAGATACCTGTTTGTATTCTAATGAAAGAAAGAAAAAAAAGAAAGGGTATGTATTTGTGGGGGGGGGAGTTGGGGGGTCTGGGAGAAGTTGGAGGAGGAACTGTGATCAAAATATAGTGCATGAAAAAAATCCATTTTCAATTAAAAATTAATAGTTTTTTTATTTCATCAAATTATGCTTTTATTTGATGAAGTTTAGCCCTGGAGGGAAAACCATGTGAGTCTCATAAACACAGAATGCTGTTTAAAAAAATCTCATGTTAGATGCTGGAGGCAAATATGCAAACTATATCCATTTGAATACACTAAGTTTTATTTTGTGAATCATGTAAGATATCTTTACATGCAAATCTTTTAGGACTAAAACAAATCTTGGTATCTGCTGTGGGGGGGGGGTAGAAAAACTGAGCAATATAGCTACCCTTTCCTCCCTTAAGGCAAATGTTGCACAATCTGAGACAATATGAGAGAAATCAGTCCCCATGGACTGGCTTGTCAGAGCCATTAGAAATATTTGGTTATCTCCATTTAAGGTCCCTATAAATATCAGGGAGTAGAAAACAGGAAAACCAAGTGTTACTAAAGAACTGGTAACAGGAGAGACTGTGCTTGATCTATAGTTCATTGGACCAAAAATAATATTTACAGTAGAGATTTCTTTTAAGTTGATTCATCAGGAAAACTTGGTGCCTTTGGTGGTTCGAAAGAAAATGGTTCCCAAAGGGAGTGGCATTATTAGGATGTGTGGCCTTGTTGGGGTAAGTGTGTCACTATGGAGGCAGGCTTTGAGATCTCCTATGCTCAAGTTATGTCCAGTGTCTCAGTTCACTCCCTGTTGCCTATGAATCAAGATGTAGAATTCTCAGTTCCTTCTCCATCAACATGTCTGCCTACATACAGCCATGTCCCACCATGATGATAAGGGACTAAACATCTGGACTGTAAGCCACTCCAATTAAATGTTTTCCTTTATAAGAGTTGCCATGGTCATCATTTCTCTTCACAGCAGTAGGAACCCTAACTAAGAAAAGGCCTTTTAGTGGTCTTGACCTAAATGATGTAGACCAGCATCTGAATATAAAACAGTATTAAGGAGATTTTTTTTTAAGGGTAAAAATAACTCTGGGTCTCTTGAAGCCAAATATGGAAATAACCATGCCCAGCTGGACTTTCTAAGGAAAAAAAAATGACAAAAAGCCAAGTGCTAGGATAGTGAGCTTCTGAAAGGCTCCAAAGACTGAGCGACAGTTCACAAAAGTTATTAGTGATAAAATAGTCCAAATAAAAAGACTCAGCATCTCGTGGGGGAGGCAGTCATCCTAACAGGAAAGTATACTAGTGACACAGATGTGAGAGGATAAAAGGGTAGATTATTGAATCTGCTTTTAAAGAGCAACCTTGTTTAAAATGTTTCACATTGCTATAGATTTTAGTTTATTACAAATTTAAAGGTAATTTTGTTATACTGTATGTATATTTCTACTCTTGTTTAAGGTATTATGTTTGTGCAACTCATTTGAAATTGTAATGGATAATTAAGAAATACAGATTAATAATTAGTCATCCATGATAATCAAACTTATAGTCATGTTAGTTTTTTTTGGCATACATGGATATATTTCAATTAGGTAGGTAATCTTCAAACACTTCAGAGACCTACAGAATATGGCACTTAAAATGCTTTAAGAACTTAGACTTTTCTGGACACTGAGACACATCTGCTCCTGGCAGCATCAATTTACTTCAAAGAGAAAGATGGGCATTGAAGGCACTCCATATGGAGTTATTTTCTTCTTTGCAAAAATAGCCATTTGGGCAAGAAACTGTTCTTGCCTTGACTGCCTGACAAAATGTTGTATCAACTGGACATGAAGGATCCATAGGAAGGTGACCATTGAACTTTGCAAAGTGAGATGGTCCTTCAGGTTCCTGCTTCGCAGAGGAGACTGCCAGATATTCTCCAGGACACAAGAGAAGCGACTGAGAGACTCTAGGCCTGTGGGCTGAAGATGGATGCCCCAATGTTTAGATGACTATCCAGGCATCCAGCTGTCTCTGTCATTTTCAGAATTTTGGAAGTTGCTTACAATGCATTTCCTGTTTACTTAGGTAATATTATATCCTTCAGGAATCCTTGATGTAGTTGAAAACTAGGTAGTTATAATTTTCCTTGGTTATGATAAAAGATAAATTAGATATGAAACTTTAGACTCACAAATATAGGATAGATAGACTATTTCTTTAATTTTGACAAATACAAATAGACTAGATATTATAACTGTAGTTCTTGCTTGATAACTGTGTTGTTGTTATATGTAATTTTACTGGGTTAAAGTTAAAACCTTCCTTTTTGATTAGACAGAAAAGGGTAAGTGTTGTGGGACGTTGTTCTATATGCTGTGAACATGTGTTGCTCTGATTGGTTGACAAATAAAATGCTGATTGGCCAGTAGCCAGCAGGAAGTATAGGCAGGGCAAGAGATGAGGAGAGTTCTGGGAAGAGGAAGGGCTGAGTTGGGAGTCACCAGCCAGACACAGAGGAAGCAAGATGACAAGGCAGAAGTGAGAAAAGGTACCAAGCCATGTGGCTAAACATAAATAAGAATTATAGGTTAATTCATGTGCAAGAGCTAGTCAGTAATAAGCCTGAGCTAATGGCCCAGCAGTTATAATTGAAATAAGCTTCTGAGTGATTATTTTATATGTGGGCCATGGAACTGTGGGATCCTGGCGGGACCAGAGAAATTTTCCAGCTACATGATAGAGATGGAAATTGTTCACTTAGCCTGGGGCTTGCACCAAATCCAGGAGAGGCTGAGGGAGACCCTAAAGGGGGTAGCTACAGCTGCAGTATCTGTCTACCCCAGAACCTTCCAGACCAGGACCTCTCACAACAGAGAAGGTGACTGAGGGAGTGTCAGTTGAGCACAGTGGCTGCATTCCAGAGTCTGTCAGATTTAAGGAGACAATTGAAGTGGCAAAGGAGGCAAGGTCCTACTTCCCCAAGACCTGTGTCAGGCCAAGCAGCTTAAGCCAGGTCTACTTATCCCACTAGAGTTGGGAGATGCCCCATGGATATGCCCCAGGGTAAGGAAACAAGCTAGTTCCTGGAGAATGATGTCTTATTATGGAAGTTTAGCTAAGGTAGTGCCCTCCCCTATTCCATGCCACAGCACCCAACATCACTGTTCACAGAATTTGATTTGGTCTTTCATACATTGCTGTTCTAGAGTTTCAATTGCTATCGCTTTAAGGAGAAAAATGGTTTATTTCAACTTAAGAGTTTGTAGTCCACTTGAAGAAAATCAGGGAAGGAAGTCATGCCAGGACCCTGGAGGTAGAAACTGATGCAGAAGCCATGGAGGAATGCTGCTTACCACCGGCTTATTTCCTGTGGTTTGCTCAGATTTCTTTCTTATAACACCTAGGACCTCTTGCCCCTGGGAGCACTGCCCACAGTGACCTGGGTTCTTCCGCATCATTCATGAATTAAGAAAATGCCCTCCAGGTTTGCTTACAGGTATTTTTTCAGTTGGGGTTCCTTCTACCCAAAATACTGTTCTTTGTAACAAGTGGACATAAAACTCAATAGTACAACCACCCAATTCATTTGTGGTAACAGCTACAGTTTTTATTTACCTATTTATTTTAATATTTTGTAGCCCAGAGAAGACTTCCATAAGATTAAAACTACATGCCCCTCACAATGACAAGCAAATGTTATTTTTTATACTGTTTTTACAGCTGGCTTCTTTGATTCTAAGGCGTGACATTGTGCAAATCACTTATGTAGCCACTCCCCCAAACTTCCAGAGTTCAGGATGGTATTGAACTTTGCCCTAGCCGGGTTCTTATGGTTACGAAGAACAAGAATAACACACTGCTCTGCATGTCTGAAGCATCAAACTGGATCTCAGGAGTCTCTAACATTTTGCTACTAGCGGAAACAATTAATAAGCCACCTCGCTGCTGGGCTTATTCATTCTCTCTGTCTCTGCCGACACGGAGGGCATTACCTTTTTCTCTCTTTGACGGCACCTAAATTTTAACAGCAGAAGGAAGGTCTCCACTGGCTGCCATTCAGGCTGTCACCGCTTTAAATACTGCCAGCATGCTCTAAAGGGTTTTTATTCCTTGATTCTGTCATTTCTGTCAAAAGATAGAAATTAATTTCAGGGAAACTAACCACAGGGAATTATTTCATCATGTTTTTCTAGGGCTCAGTTTATGATCCAAGGTCACCATGAGAGACGTCTTCTAGTGCTCACCCACATCTGATTTCCCCTCCTCTGGCTCATTTGACTATTTCTGGATAATGGGTTGTGAGAAGACATGAGGAGGAGGAATTTACTTGTGGCTATCCGACCCTTCAGAGCACCTCTCTTGCCTCAGCAGCTGAAGAGGCCTCAGCTTCCAGCTGGAGAAGATCAACCAGCCAGCAAGGGTTCTCAGGAACAGCAGACCACTTGCCAAGAAAATGGAGGCCAGTCAGGAAGAGTGAGAAGGATGCTGTTTGGGCATAAATTATTGAGATTTGGAAGAGAGTAAAGCTGTTTTTCCCCACCACACTCTAAAATAGGGACTATGTGAGATAATAGACATGCTAATTAACTTAACTGTGGTCCTCCTTTCAAATGGATATGTGCATTTAATCATCACATTGTTTTCCTTCAAATATATTAATTTTAATTTTTTAATCATAACATAGAAAAATATAAAATTTAAAATAATTGTAATTATTGTAAAGATTGTTGTGTAAGAGATATGAAGTCGAAGAAAAAAGAAAATAAGAATATTTTGCATTATCAAAAGTTCTGAATTTTCATGAGGAAAAAAAATCACATGTACTTAATAACTTTAGAGCAACTGAGTAAATATAAATTATTTCACAATTTCTGACTAAGGGAATGATCTTCAATACCTAATTTTCTGTGATGTTTGACGCAATAAAATAAAACCAGATAACACTTAAAAAGACTATAACTATCTGAATTCACCCCTCACTTAAATTATTGAATTATTTGAGAAGGAAACATTTTAAGTCTCTAAGAGGTAATTTTATTCATAAATTGTAAATTATGTTTGTATTTAAAAAATAGCAAGGCAGACAGAAAAATAAATAATATTGCTTCTCTTGTTCTTAGGGCTACAGTGATTGATCATTACCAACAGATGCTGGGATGAAAATGTTAGCCTTGGGTTCATATCCTATAAATTATTCTTGCAGATGACTATGCACCAACTGAAGAATGCTTTCAGAGGGACCTGAGATTTTTAACATGGGCATATGTTGTTTCTGATTCAATCTGTATGCCTTCTTTATGTTATAAGCACTAGTGTGTGTGTGTGTGTGTGTGTGTGTGTGTGTGTGTGTTGTGCATACCTATGCTCTTTCTCTCCAATAAATATAAATGTATGCAAACATAGAAAGCAAGCTAGTGGTAAGAACATGCCTGTCAACTTCAATTTTGCATGCATAAAAATGTATGAGCAAAGGGAATGAAAACATAGAGCAAAGAGACAGGAAATAGAAAACTTCACGCATTCCACCAGGGTAAAAACATTCACCCTAAAATAAGCTCTACCGTTACATACACTGGTATGAATTTGATTTTATATTCAACATAAATGTGTTTCATCTACTGGCAATTAGGCATGTATTGTCATTCCACCAAGCTAAGAAGACTATAGCCCAGGGGTCTCAGCACTTGAGGCTTTCATCTGATGTTATTATCTGTACTAGCTTTGATTTACATAAAACTGGGTAGCAAAAATACCTAATACATTTGTGGTGACAGCTACAATTTTCATTTACTTATTTACTTTTAGTACTTTGTAGCTCAAAGAAGACTTCCATAAGATTAAGACTATAGACCCCTCATAATTACAAGCAGATGCTAATTTTCATATAACATAAAAACTCTATCATGGATCTACATATTTATGTAAAAAATTATTGCTTTGATTTCTTTCCACCCTAAAACATAATTCATGAAAGTCACTGTTAATTACACACAAGGCATTACCACTGTGGTGACATATTGTGAAGCAAATAAAATTTGCCTGAAGATCAGAGAACAGAACAAGCCACTAGATTAAACATAGAGACCAGACAGTGGTGGCACACACCTTTAATTCTAGCATTCGGAAGGCAGAGATCCATCTGGATCTCTGTGAGTTCAAAGCCACCTAGACTACATGAGATTGACTCAGTCTAGGAGAGAAAGAGAGCCAGGCAGTGGTGGCACACACCTTTAATCCCAATACTTGGGAAGCACACACCTTTAATCCCAGGAAGTGATGGCTGGGTGGAGAGAGGTATCGAAGGCATGAGAAGACAGGAACTAGAAGGCTTTTCAGCTGAGGGGGCTCATTTGGCTAGAGGCCAATCAGCTGAGGCTCTTTCAGGCTGAAGAGTTGGTGAGGTAAGAGGTGGTGGCTGTGGTTTGCTCTGCGTCTCTGATCACTAGGCATTTTTATTAGGGTACACAATATATCACCACATACCCCTTTCAGAATCCTTTTGTTTTTCTTTATCATTTACCCAATGAAATAATGATAGTATTTAATAATAATAGTGGATTATTCTGTACCAGAGACGTTCAGTCTTTTTCCATTGCACCTCAGTATCCTTCCTTAATTTAGGGACAGGTGATGACTCTAACAGCATGGGTGTAATACTGAGCTTCCTCAATGTGAAATGACTAAATGTTCACATATTTAATTTTACTTTAGCGTTGCCATCTATTTCTCTGTTCTTGAGGCTAACCTTGCATTATTTATGCATTATTAAACTACTCCAGGTATGGGAAATACGCTGGTCAATAGTCTCCTCTCTTATAACAGAAGTACACGCAAATGATCAATAACTACCATATTTTGTACTATGGACACCTTTAGAATCTACACCATTACTTCAGATAGTCTTTAACAGCCACTCAGAGCTAAAATCTTCTTGCTATCCCTAATTTTCTTGTTATTTTAGAAATATTTTTGGGGCTGGAGAGATGGCTCAGAGGTTAAGAGCACTCACTGCTCTCCCAGAGGTCCTGAGTTCAATTCCCAGCAACCACATGATGGCTTACAACCATCTGTAATGAGATCTGGTGCCCTCTTCTGGCCTGTAAGCATACATGAAGTCAGAACACTGTATACATAATAAATAAATATATAAATCTTAATATTTTTATTTTAACTCAAGAGTGCAGGAGATACAATTGACCTCAAATTTATTTTTATTATGATTGTTTATTGTAACAAATTATATTATAGACATCCTCATTCACTTTTGCACATCTTTAGAAAAAAATCTATGTGATGAAGATTTTATTTATCAAAAGTTGCTAGTTTTCTATCGTGTCTCTAATATAAAAAGAACTAAAAAAACAAGAAATCAAACAGCACAAACAATATGTGTATTTCTCAAAAACAGCAAAAATATTTATTTGTGAGCTGGCAATATTGATCCTAGCTATTGTATTTACTTGAAGAACTGAAACAGATATTTGCATATCAATTCTTATTGTAACACTATTCAATAGCAAAGTTACAGAACCATTTTTGGTGTCCAGCAACAGAAGAATGGATAAAGAAAATGTGGGCTGTATACCCAACAGAATGTTTTCAGCCCCAAAAATGCTGAAATAATTTCATTTGTAGGAACATGGATGCATTTGGAAATAATTGTATTAAGCAATTTAAGAAATACAATATCAAATAATTATACATATATGTATATATATATGTATGTATGTATATATTGCAAGTAGAAGGAAAACTTTTTATTCTTTCTATTGCTGTCTGGGGGACCAGCCTCCAGCAGCGCAGGGCTCAAAGGAAATACACAGAGTTGGCGCATACTAGACTTTTCTCTCTGATGGGGTTAGGGGAAATATGCTCACACTCGCTCTTGATGCTTTCTTTCTCTTTTCTTATCTCTATCCAGAATGGTCCTTATGTCTCTCTTGATGTTTTCCTTCTCCGTCTAACTTTCTTGATGTTCTCCTCCTAATTCTCTCATTCTTGATGTTTTCCTTCTAACTCCATCTTTAATTTTTGGTGTTTCCCTTCTAATTCCATCATTCTTGATATTTTCCTTCTAACTCTCATTCTCGATGTTCTCCTTCTGGCCCATTTTAACTCTATCTTTATTCTTTTTCTTACAGCTTATATACCCCAGTAAAATCTTTCAGGCAATATAAAAACTACAATGTGATAACATTCTGTTTTTCAAGTGAATGATTACAATGGATACAAGTAAAAAACAGCATGTTATCCGTATCCCTTATATAATTAAACATTTTACATATTACATCTGAAAACAAATTATCCCAAGAACACACATACATTCATACCCAAGCAACTTATTATAGATTAACTATGTACGCAAGCAAGATATTCTTCTCAGTAAACTCTTTTACTGGCAGGCTGCATTTTGCAGTTACAAAGAAAGGGCTAATTACTTTATTACTTATCTTGAAGTAATAAAGTATAAATCTGATAAGGAATCTTAAAGGAATCACAAACCTAAACTTTTATGTTTGAAAAAGAATCAGTCTTTAAATCTTTAGGGTACATACCAACTTGTCAATAGTTTTTTTTATATCAGGAGATTGAGGGCAGAAATGGGTATAAGGAATTAATCATCACCTTTGGTCATCAACCGATCCTAGCAAGGCACATCAGCCAATGATAATTGGGCTGTTTTGTTCTTGTTCCCTGACCTTAATGAGTTCCTTATTCAACTATGTGCCTTTCTAAAACTTTAGATTGTCTTCTTGGGTTTCTCACCTCAAAGTTATTTGACAAAAACATCTGGTCTAACCTTAAGTTATTTTCAAGGCTTTGTTTCAGCTATGATGCCCTTTGAAACCTGTGAACATATATCTCAACATTAAGATTAAAAGAATTTAAACCACCTGGGCTACTGGGACTCAGTTGTTTTTCTTAATCATTAAGGTAAGCCATAGTGGGCTCCTCAATAGAAACTCATGTGTTCTAACTGTGTGATACTTCCTTGTTTTATTTTTTATCATCAAAACTCTATTTAAACTAGTATTATTATTATCAATTAGACAGTACAGATTAGGAAAAATCGTCTTCATAATAGTCCACAGGTTAAAAAATGCCTAGTAGAACAGGATGTTTTCATGATATAAACATACTGTATTACAGGCAGTGGGGATCTCCCCACACCCATTCATACCATGCCAGATACCAGAGAAAGACAGCAGCAGCAAACATGTAAAGGCACAGCAGAAGCAAAAGACATTCTAGGATCTGTGGCCTGGGGACCTTGCCTATCTGATATTCACCCATCAAGGAATTGCCTCCTGAAGGGCTGCTGACACCTTGACCTTCAATTGCCACCTGCTAATCTTCTGACATGGCCACTGGCATTTTCCCCAATAGTACAGGTGGCTACAGAGGGGCGACTACCCACACGGAGAACACTGAAAAAGGAAAGTTATTGAAAACAAAGTCCATATACTGTCTGTCAGTCACAGTGAACCTGTGCTGCCTCTGAGATTCAGAAATGAAGAGATTATATACAAGCTATACAGGTCTTTGTAATTTAGAGTAATGTGTTAGAGACCAAAGCATACAAGTCAGTAGAATTGATCGATGCTTCTAATATGAACAGTGATGAAAGCGCTAATTGCAGGAGTGTGGTGTCATACCAGGCAGGGAATATCTGTGAAGAGGTGAGAATGAAAACTTGGATCAGCTTGACTTCAACAGGCTGGATCCAACTTTGGGAATCTGATGACAGGTGGTTTATCACCAGCATATTTAAACATAGTACAAGTTGGGGAAAAAGTTTCCTGGTGTAACACAACTCCAGGTGCACAAGGAGGCATAATTACATTGAAACTCAACACAAAGTACATGTCATTTCTTCCAAGAAGATGGGTTCTAAAGATAGGCTACCTATATTAATTAGCTCAAGGGGCTAGGGAAGGCTAGGCATGGTCTCAGTCATACAGATTGTGTGAAGGTCATTTGGGCTATGAGCCACCTCTGGTCCTGTTTGTGGGAGTTTGGCAGAGCTCTTGGCTAGATAGATAATATAAGGGTCATTTAGACTACTAGTCACCTCCTGTCCTGGTTGTGAAAGCTTGATATGGACTGGACCAACAGATAAACTCAGATCACCAGGCTATAATCACCTTTAATTCCCAGCTTTTGGAAGGGAAAACAGGTTATATGCCCTTTCCTTTGAAAGGACAATCCTGCGTGCTTAACATTCCTGATTTCTCTGGTGATCTGTGGGTACAAGGACCTTTGTGCTCCCAAAAAAGAGAGAGAGTAACTTGCTTGAGGAAGTCCAATTCACTTAATTTAGGAAATGAGTTTTAAAAACTTAGCATGGATAAATGAAAGAAAGATATGGTGGAATGAAATTCCATGAAGAACCCAGGAGCAGATATGAATAGAGAAATTAGTTACTCTCAGAGTCAAATGGCACAGGATTTTGAACAACAATCTTTCAGAAGGAGTAAAACAACTAAATTATATCAGACGAAGGGATGAACGGTCAATTTGTATTTTGGATTAGACACACTGACAAAAGCCCAGTACTGGATTTAAGAGCAAACATGACTGGAAATAGGGAGTGCAAATAGGTTGGCATTGCTGTTGCCTAGACTACCAGCTAGGGAAAGATCATCATAATAGAAAAGGATGGACCAGAAATCATTTAGGAAGTATGATACTATTTATCAGTATATGGAGGGGGGAAAAGAATGTGGCATGATTTGTAGGTCAGTAGTTTTAATGGAGAAGCAAATTATAGAGACAATTACTATTATTACTTCATCCCATTAGCTTTCTCTTATGATGTTTTGCTATGTATCTGGAACTCACTATGCAGCCCAAGCTGACCTCAAAATCATTATTCTTCTGTCTCTGTATCTTTAGTTGTAATGCCACCATACCTAGTATAATGGTTAATCTTGACTGACAACTTCATGAGATTCAGAATCACCATGGAAACAAGTCTTGGGGCATGTCTGTGAGGGATTTTCTAGACTAGGTCAGTTGAGATGAGGAGATTCACCCTCAGTGTAGTCTGCACATATCTGTGGGCTGGAGCCTGGGGCTGAATGAAGGGGGAAAGGGAGCTGAGCAGCACTGCCCACCTGTCCCTGCTTCCCAACTGCAGATGCAGTGTGGACAGCTGCCCCAGGCTGCATGGCTTTCCTGCCATGATGGGCTGCGTTCTGGAATTGAGCCAAAGGCGTCCCTCCCTTCATGAAATTGCTTTAGTCTGATGTTTTTTTTTTTTTTCCAGCAGTAAACAACTAATACATCTGGACTATTTAACTGCTCTTAATGTTTCAAAATCCACCTGAGGTATAGTTGATTAAGCAATGTTTTACAGTTATCTTACCCATTGGGGGTAAGTGTATAGACGGTGGCATAATTTGGTGAGAAATTTAATTTTGAACATTGTAGTTTTAAAATTACTGTGATAAGGGCATATGATCATCCAGATTTTGTGATATGAATGATATAATTTAGGGCTATGTTTGGACTGGCGAGAACATTTGACAAATGAAAAAGTGTGGTGAAAAGTAGGGTAGTTGATAAAATTGCCTGAGTAATGTGAATGAAGCAGTGGCCACCAGCTTACTGAGGAACACAGTCTTTTCAAGGTTGAGGCTGAGAAACAAATGGTCATGTCACCACAAAAGCAGAAAGACCAGAGTTCTTGAAGAGAATTATGAAAGTCTTAGGTATGTTTTTTTTTTCATTTTAGAAACGGAGGTTTTAGCATCAAATTCAGAAAAGAGGTGGGTGGTTTGGACTTAGAGATTGTGTGACACTTGAATCTATTTCTATTATTTTGTGGGATTTTCTGTAGCTCTTTATGGTCATTATACTCTATTAAATCAGCACCCAGAAAGCCATGCAGCATGAGTTAAGGTTCCATTTCTGTACAAAGGACACAGCAGACGATCCATGTGAAGGAGAGAGAGAGTAGAACAATTATGAGTGATCCGAGTGAAGGTCACCAGCCCTGATACTAATCCCTTGTTCACAGTTCCAGATTCAGCACCAGTCTCTTTGAGCATTTCTTTTCTTGTGGGGGAAGATGATGACTGACAGCTATGATACTGGCCCTGCCTGATCATCATTGAGAACTATGCTGAACACCAAACACAGCAAAATAGACTGAAGGTGCTTCATCAGAGTGTAAATTTGTACATAAGTATTAAATATTTCTCTGTTTCTGCTAGTTTATCTATCATCTTTGAAATCCTCACTGCTTAGTTTTGAATTTTAAACATTGTCTAAGCAGTGCCCAAGTTAAGGAAATAATCATGAGCAGCCGTACTCTATACATTTAATGAAGTTATTGGATGAGTTGACCTCATATTGTAAATGTATTCTGCTTGATTCTATCATTGGTATTTAACTGTAGACAGATGTTCCAGTCTGTCCATGTGATGCTTTATTTAAAGCATAATATCTGATGAGAAAGGAAACCATTTAGCTTTGATGGGAATCTGCTCTCTGTGGCCTACAACCTGACACTCTCCCTTTTTATGTAATTATCATTCTGAATAGTTTGTGAAACAACTTAAGCACTCAGAACTCATATCATTTAGACTCTTAGACCCTCTCATATAATGCCATCGAGTGGCGGCTCCTGAATAAGCAGCAGCCACTAGAATATGAGTTTGATTTTTTTCACTCTTTACAATCCTATTCATAATAATTAACTTTTTAATTTAATCCTTTAGAAGCATGTGTCCAGGTCTAATTGAATGCATCATTAGAGTTTCTTTTGCATCAGTTATCTTCCCGTTATTTCAGGAAGATGTATTTTCAGTTGTGATTGGGTGTCGGTGGTTGTTTTCTCCTCTTTCTTATTTCTCTCCTCTTCTGCATAAACCTAGGTTTTCTCCTTTACTTCTCCCACCTTTCCCCCCTTTTCTCAAGGAGAATTTTATTAGATAGTAAGAGAAAAGGCATAGTATGGGCTAGGCAAAATCCTGGCAGCTGCCAGGAGGAGAGGTGAAGAAAAAGCCACATCTACCAAGGAAGGCGTGGAGTAGAAATAGCTTGTTTAGAAAGGAAAAGGAAAAGGAAGTGGTGAGTGAACCGAGGAAAGAACTCCAAAGCCATTTTTCTTCTTGCCCTTTACTCTTTTTCCCTAGGAATAGTTGACTCTCTTAGTTTTAATGTTCATTGTATATGTATACTGGGGATTGATACCCTGGTTTTCCTGAAACTAATCAGATAGTCAACCACTGAGCTACACCTACTGTTCCTTTATATATATATATATATATATATATATAAATGTATATACATATGTATATATATGTATGTATAAAGTAGCAAGATGATTTAATGAAATCAAAACAGCCAAAACAGTCTTATGATCATATATGCCCCAAATTAATAATTAAAACCTGTTGAACTCCGATAAACTGCTTCGTTGGCTGACAGTGAGAAACACTTCTGCACTGAACTCGGATCCTGCAGGAGAGATGTTTCTCAGGTTCACAAAGAATTGCATTTCTCATTGGTATAAGCAAATTTTTACTTTTTAACCACACTACAAACAAACATGCTGCCATTTTCTAATATTTACCCCAAACTGGAAACAAGTCAGTACAAAATAATCCCTAACCACCTTAAACGCTGAATTCAGATTAAAATTTCTTGAATTTTGAGGCACTATGAAACTCTATGTAAACACACTGAGGAATTAGAAGTAACTTAAGCATACATGATTGTGTATGTCTTACAGAAGAAATCAATAAAAACCTAAAAGAAAGAGTAATTTAAAATACAAATAATATATTTAAATATAAACTTGAAGTAACATTTTAGAGAGCTATCTATGTATTATTTATGTTTCATCTATTTATGATTCATCTTCTATCATTTAAATTTTAAGGAATGGCCAGTGTCTCTACATCTGTTAAGTTTTTCATAGCAATCATTGCTGTGGGATGGTCTTTCTGTATGCTGCGAATATGTGTTGCTACCATTGGTTAATAAAGAAGCTGCTCTGGCCTGTGGCAAGGCAGAATAGAGCCAGGTAGAAAATTCAAGCAAAGGAGAAGGAAGGCTGAGTTGTGGAGATACTGTGAGCCACTGTTGAGCTTCCACCAGGAGAAGCAAGATGTGAGAGACCAGGTAATGTCTCAAAGCCACAAGGAAAACATAGATTAATAGGAATGGGTTGAGTTAAGTTGTAAGAGCTAGTTAGTAATGAGCTTAAGCCATAGGCAATACAGTTTGTAATTAATATTAAGCCTCTGAGTGGTTATAAGTGGCTGTGGACCACACGTGGGAGATTCGTGTGGATCGGGGGATCCAGATGGAACAAAAACTTCCATCTACAAACCATGTTGACATGCCAATTTTTTTTTACATTTAATAAAAGCCACTGGATAATGATTACAGCACTGAAAATGTTTCCTACATTTTAGAGACTCTGTCTGATTCTATGTTTGCACATATACATGAACGGACTTTAACTAATACTACTGAGAACGGTCACCCATATTCCTGACACGTGCCTAACCTTCTGAGACTTTGATTTGTTCATTTATAATTATGTTGGGGCATCTTCAAGAAGTAAGGAACTGTCACTGGTAAATTAGAGCTTGGGAAGCAAAGACTCACTGGCCCTCAACTTCTTCCTAGTAACTGTCAACTTAGACTGTTGCACCCTATGTTTTGAGAGGGTTGTCATCTTCTAGTCCCCGAGAAAAGACTCATGTTTCTGTATTAGACAACCAGCTGGAACAGTCCAGGCCAAAGTCCGAAGACAGAAGTGTGTCAACACTGGCCTGAGGTGTTTTCCTTGTTAAATTATGACTGTATCATTTGAGAAATGTTACTAATACTGAGTATTAAATGAGAAAATAAACTAATACTTAAAAAATACTCTGCTATGGACAACAGAAAGAATAGCATTTTCCTTTTCTATGTTAAGATCCTCTCTTTGTTCTAAGTTGTTGAGTGTTGTCTGTATGGAGAAGGGGAAATCTGAGCTGCATTTAAATGTTTGTATAATTGCTGTTGTCACCTGGGCTGTGTCAGGGAGCTGCAGGGAGGGGCACTGTGGAGGAAGGAGTACTGTTAGTACTGGTGAGCTGACTCATGCTGCATCTGTCAGAGGAAAAAAGAAGGTGTACAAGTGTTCTGAAAGAGTCCTTGGAATTCACAGAGCTAGATGGTTGCTCAATTTGTCAAAGTTTAAGTTTATCACAGGATCAATTAAAAAATTTTGTCTTCACAATAAATCCACTACCATCATGAACCCTTTTTAAATGCAATTGCATTTGGTTTTACCTCTCATCCCATGAGCATACTGATAACCACACAAATGCTAACATGGGTCCTTATCTTCAATTTTGATATTAATGTTACTTAAGCTTAGGCAAAATCATTTAAAGTATTTCCTATTGAAATTATGATGGATAACTTCAAACAGGAAGGCTTTAAGAATAGAAATTACTATGCCGGGCGGTGGTGGCGCACGCCTTTAATCCCAGCACTCGGGAGGCAGAGGCAGGCGGATCTTTGTGAGTTCGAGGCCAGCCTGGTCTACAGAGCGAGATCCAGGAAAGGCGCAAAGCTACACAGAGAAACCCTGTCTCGAAAAAAAAAAAAAAAAAAAAAAAAAAAAAAAAAAAAAAAAAAGAATAGAAATTACTGAAGATGCACAAGGTCATGACAGTCATTTAGAATTCTGAAATACTTCAATAGCTATTAAATTTCTCCATACATAGACTCCATGCAAAATGACAAAGGAGCCACTATTCGGGAGATTAAGGTTACACTGGAGCATGCATTTAAGATACTGATTTCATTCACTCTGAGATCTCAGTGTGTAGATCTCAGGTGTCTTGAGTGAGAAACATACAGCAAAGCAAATACTCTATCAAACTCCTTCTTGCTATATACTCATATCTAAACTTCCCTTTAAATTGTGTCACTGAAGGTGTGCTTTGTGGAGATAATAAGAATAAAGAAGAGATAAATAAGAAAAAGGAGCAGGATATACTAATGCAATTCAGGTATATGTCTATTCATGTCTATATGGAGAGCGGTGGGAAGAAAGAAAGATGTCTTAAGTTCTTGTGGGTGTAGATTATTTTGTAAACAATGAAGCTAATAGTTTTGGAGATCAAAGAACAGGAGACAAGAAGAGTAGAAGGATGTTCCCTTTGTGTCACAGACCCTTGGTAATGTGAACAGCTTTGCACGAATGCTAATCTTCATTTTAAAATAAGAATATATTATTTATTACCCCATAAGTAGTGGTATAGATTTTGAAAAATAAGTGCAAAAATTTGTACATATAAACAAAACATCTATTTCAAAAAGAAGCTGAATAAGCAAACCATTTGTGGGCACTTTGTGGTCCTTGGAAGGAGAAAGCTTGCTGAATAGAGGGTTCTTTGATGACTCTCTGACTTGCAGAGAAGGTCATATGTGTTTGTAAATGTTGTATGCACACCACTGAGCATGCACACCACTGACTTGAGTGATGACAGTAGCAGGGAGATTCAGAACTGTCCAGGGACCAGCAGTGTATGGGCTGGATTTAAAGCTGAGTTTTGGTGGAGCTGATTTGATGTTGTTTTCCTGATGGTGCATAAGAAAACAGAACTTATGAAATGTTAGGTGCATCTCCTGACTCAGCCCTTGGGATGATTTTTCAAGTGTGGTGGTTACTCAACAAATATTTGCTGAATTCATCTTTAAATAAGCAGGAAAAAATATACAATGAATATATTAAATACACACCTTGAATGCTGAACGGCTACCATTTCAAGAGATATGCACCTCCCCCAATATATTCACTTCTCAGTGTTTTCATTTAGCAAAAAAGAATGGTTTCAACGGGAACTTGATCTTTGTCATTCTATCCTCACTGACCTTGAGCTTTCTCTCCTCTGACAGGTTGGCTGAAGGAGGTACTGTTAAGAGCTTTGAAACTCAAGGTTGAATCATTATGTTGCCTTGTGGGAAAATGTTTGGTATAAAGAGACAAGAAGTGGGTAACGTCATGCATTTTAAGTAAGCAAAATAGTCCACAGCTGGCCAAATCAATGTGGTGTTTTTCAAACCATTTCCATTAACGCATAGACACTATAATAATCTTTGTGTTTTACATAAGCTTTGTTTGACAAAATAACCCCCAATTAGGTAGGAGCACTTTAGAGCTGGGCTTGGTGGTACAGGACTGGTAGTCCAGCATATTAGGAGGCTGATACAGGAGAATCACAAGTTCAAGGACAGCCTGAGCCATAGAGTAAAGCCTCTTCAAAATAAAAAGTGAAAAAGAGGTCAAGGGATAAAGCACAGTGGTGGTAGAGTTGAGGTCCCGAGTTCAATCTCTAGTATGGAAAAAGAGGGGAGGGGTGTGTGTGTGTGTGTGTGTGTGTGTGTGTGTGTGTGTGTGTGTGTGAAGGAGGGGAGGTTGAAAGATTGAAAAAGATTGGAGGAGGAAAAGAAGGAAAGAAACAGGAACTTTAGGTTCAAATTTAGAATGATAATGATCTTTCTTGTAAGTAAGTTGGGTCTTAACTCATGCATAAGCCCAGAATAAATCATCATACAACACAAAGTGTATACTCAGGCTGGGATTTCCTGGAGTCACCACAAAGAGCTACATTGTCTTTTGTCAAGTATGCATGGCTCAACTCTCAATGCAAATTGTTTTCAATAAGATTTTCAACAGGAAACTGTGTTTGTTGATTGTCCCAACCTTTTCAGATCATAGCTCTGGCTCTTCCATGACTAGTAGGTCACATTATTAAACAATGAAACGCATAGTTTGTTTCCATGAGTTTATATGTATTAGAAGTCTCATGTCCTGTAACACCAAGACAAACACTAGGAAATCGCAAGCATCTGCATGCAACACATGATTCAGTAAACTCTCTAAAGTGTGTAAACTGTTGCCTAATCTTGGTACTACATACACACTGAGCTGAATGTTCTGCATAAGGCATTGTACAGAAACTTCAATGCAAAACCTAATATGTGATTCTACTTTCATCTGAGACATAGATAAAATCACCATATGTATGATATATTCTTTCATTCTCAACTGTGCAGACAGGTTTCCCCCAAATGGTAAATGTTGAGGGCAAATTTGAACCCTTAAGTTTGGATTAAGTTCTAACTACTAAAATTCTTGAAAAACCTTAAATTATAACCCATAACATTGTCAGAAAGCCTTTCTTTTTTGATGTTAAATAACTTCAGGCAATAGTTTGCTACATTTTATAGTGTTTTTTTTTAATGAAACAACATTTCAAGGAAATTTTGGAGGACATGCATTCTTCTGGACAGTATAGCACTTCTTGCTCGAAGGGACTAAGAACACTCTTAGAGGCATGATTGTTGCTGTGGCTTGCCTCCACTATAGCCCATGGTAAAATTGGGTGACGGTAAAAGATAAGTGATAAGTCTACAGAATTGGAGCTTAATACAAAGGTGAAACATGGTTTAAAGGGAATCTAATGGAAACATATAATGACAAAATTATTTCTCAGGGAGAGAATTCTATGATCACAAAGATTTATCTCTTCACTTAGGTGAGCACCTTCCATATTGACACAGTAAGAAAGCACTTCTTTCAATACATACCCCACATATCCTTTTGATCCTCCTTCTTACAAAATCAAATATTTGCTTAATCAATAAAAATGTCCCCAGAGGACATGCTTCTTCTGTTTCCACTTAAATATTGCTGCAAAGTGACACCCCTCATCCCCATGGATTTGCATTTCCAGACAATTATGGAGCATCTAACTGCACACAACAGATCAAGGCAAGGCATACATATCAAAGCTTTTCCTGATTTTGTGCCAGACATGAAAAAGATCTTAGTTATGTAATATAGTCTGAGATTGTACACAAAAGCCCTGAAAACCACTCAAAACTGCCACACATTTAGAACTTCAAAAGGCAGGAGGAAAAAGCATGCAAATGGTTCTGTCTCCCTTTGTTCTTACATTCTTTGGTTGTAAAATAGAAGCTCACGGAGTTCCATCCACACCAAGAACTACTGATATACAGCCATACCTTAAACCCTAAGATAAAAGCCCCGTTTCCTGTGCCTGGCATCCTTAACTCTTCCCTTATAGCTTATGTAGAATGTATAGAAATAGCTTTGTCCAGACAAGCAGGGTTAACTCATTTACCAACATTTAAATAAAAAATTTCTGAATTTTCTATTTATGTTGGCCAATAAGGTCAACTTGTAACTCCAGTCCCCAGTGGGTGGGACTGGTGAGCACTAGGCCCTTCCTTCCCCCAGTCTGCCATACTTCCCTGGGCTTGACGAGTTCTTGACGATTTGGTCTTCTCTAAGTCACATCATCTAATATTCAAAATTTTGTTTATAGCACATCTATCTACATATTGTTTTAATGAAAATGAATTTTCAATTATACTCTTTTCCTTCCAGTTTCTATTTTCTACCATGCCTCCGCTTTAAGTATTTGTTCCTTTAAAAATGCATATGTTGAAGTATCATTTCCAATGGGGTAGTTTGAGGGCCAGATCACCAGGAAGTATTCAGATCATAAGGCAGAGCACTTTGTGAATGAGATCAGTGTTCTTAAACATAACTCAAACAGGGGCCGGAAAGATGGCTCAGCCGTTAAGAGCATTTTCTGTTCATACAGAGGTTTGATCTCCAGTATCCACATGGTGGCTCACCACTGTCTCCAGCCCCAGGGCATCCAGTACTCTTGTGGCCTCCAAAGGCGCTGCATGCATGTGGTGCAAAGACATACATGTGAGGAAAACACTCATTCACACAAAATAATAAAAGTAATTTTTAAAAATAACCCCAAGAGCCAACTGCTGAGACGGGGAGAATTAGTTTCCTCTGAGGCAGAGCTTCCTCCAAGAATATCCAACCTCAAGTGCTTCGCCTTGGACACATGGGCCTACGAGCAATGCTAAACGGACTCAGCAAGTTGTACATACATGTGTGTAGCTTGAGATTTCCCCAGTCCTACCTGGCCCATGGTCAGGACAAATCTTTCTCACCCACCAGTCCCACAGTGGCTCAGACGCAACCAAGTAAACACACAGAGACTTATATTGCTTACAAACTGTATGGCCTTGACAGGCTTCTTGTTATCTAGTTCTTCTATCATAAATTAACCCATTTCTAGTCTAGACTTTGCCACGTGGCTCGTGGCTTACAGGTACCTTACATCTTGCTTGTCATGGTGGCAGCTGAAGCTCTCTCTGCCTCAGCCTTCCACTTCCCAGAATTCTCTTCTCTGCTTGTCCCGCCTACACTTCCTGCCTGGCTACTGGCCAATCAGCATTTTATTTATACAGAGTGATATCCACAGCACATGTGTGAATACATGTATATATAGTAATAATAATTCAAATTAAAAAGTGACCACAAATTTGGGTTGGAGTGGACACAGAAGGTACTTGAGGTAGGAAGAGGTAGAAGTGATATAGATGGACTAAGTTTCATAGAAAATAAAAATTAAAAAGAAAGGAAAAAAGCACATGCCCCTGTTATTTTCCTCCCACACTATTTTTGTTGGCTAGTAATTAGCATTTTTCATAATTGCTTTTATGTGATGTCAAAGATATTAAAGCATTTACCATTTCCCTCATCTCAAATAGACTATACAGTTGCCATCCAGCATTACTGACACAAGAGGTGGTCCTCATCTAGTATATATCCTAATATTCTGCTTCCTTTTTTTGCTTCATCAAAAATAACAATTTAATATTTTACATTGGTTTATTTACTTTCATGTATCTGTTTACTCATATATACCATGACATGCATGTGGAGGTCAGAGGACAACTTGTAGAAATCTATTTTCTCCTTCCACATTTGGGTGTCAGTGATCAAACTCAGGTTGTCAAGCTTGGCAGCAAGCATGCATACTCACAGAGCCGTATCACTGGCCCGGAAATAATATTATCTAATAATTTGTAATTGATCTTAAACTAGTCATTTTAAAAGAGACATAACTTTTTTTCTGGATGTTTTAATATAAATTTTTACTAGTGTGCATTCTTGGATTTCTTTTGACATTCTCATACATGTATATAACATATTTTGATTCTATAATATGATATTGCAGATAATATGTAAACCCAGGTCAGTTCAGCCCTGAACCTTCTTTATCACCACCACATCAAGGAGGTACTCTACCAAAAAATGTGTATTGTTGACATTGCACTGTATCATTTGCAGGGTATTTTGTTATTTTTTGAGGTTTTGCTAGTGCTTTGAGAATTTCATACATTGTATTTTGAACATTTTCATTCCCTTCCCTAACTCCTTTCATTTTCATTCCCTTTTCCTACCATGGAACTTTGTGCCTTATTCCTTTAAAGGAATAAGGAGAAGGAGAAGGAAAAAAAGGAGGAAGAGGAGGAGGAGGAAGAGGAGGAGGAGGAGGAGGAGGAGGAGGAGGAGGAGGAGGAGGAGGAGGAGGAGGAGGAGGAGGAGGAGAAGAAGAAGAAGAAGAAGAAGAAGAAGAAGAAGAAGAAGAAGAAGAAGAAGAAGAAGAAGAAGAAGAAGAAGAAGCAAGTATAGTTTGTTCTACCCATTTGCTCTAGGATATGTAGCCTTCCACTGAATCATGGTCAACCTACAAAGAACCACACCCTTAATGAAAACTGACTCTCCCTTTCCTGGCAGCTAACAGTTGCCAATAGCTCCTCAGCTAGTGGTGAAACTGTGTGCACCTCCCCTCTCCATGCTGGGATTTTGTATGGATTGGGCTTGCACAGGCTTTGTGCATATTGTCTCACCATGAGTCTGTATATGCAGCTGCTTTGCTTTGTTTAAAAGACAGTGTTGCCTATAGTCACCCGCTGCCCCTGACTCACATACTCTTTCCACTCTCTCTTCTGTGATGATCACTGAGCACTCCAAAGTCTTTCATTTTGTACCCATCACCCAGTGTGGGTCTCTGTGTAGATCATCAGCTACTTGAGAAAAAAGCTGAAAAGTTTCAGTGGGTTTAAAGTGAGGGAATGTTATTCTGTGGGCCTATTCTAATTTGTAATTTTTAACTTTATATTAGAGGCTTTCAGAATACAATACACCAAACTATGCTAAATAAACACATTCATGAAACTTCACTGAGATACTAACAAGTACCCAAACAAAGTGAGCACTTGGCTTCCTAGGAAGGAATGTTGACAATTAAATGTATCCCTGAAGCATAAGTCTCAGATAATAATCTGACAGATTGACAAGGATGACATGTTTTTATTTACTTCCAAGGTTTCAAACTATGGATATCCTTCATTTAGCAAGAAATATTGTAAAAATTACCCATGTTGCCATTTTGGCTCTAACACCTTTGCTGGCAAATATCTTGAAGCAAGTATTTTGGAAATGTGTTCCAACATCGCTAAAAAACAAGAATTATATCTTGTCCTATCATTGTGTAGGATCTATGATGCCTGTATTAGCAGGCTCCATTAGCCTTGAGGAATGGGAAAGCATACAGCTCTAATTTCTTATAAAGATTCTATGTGAGCTAGAGATGTAGCTCATGAATACAGTAAATGCTTAGCACCTCCCAGGCCCTGTATTTAATCCTGAACACTTGAAAATAGTCTGTTAAAATAATATGTTAGCAAGCTAAAAACTCACTTTTTTTTGTTTTTTTTTTTGAGATAAGCTTTCTTTGTAGTTTTGGTGCTTGTCCTGGTTCTCACTCTGTAGACCAGGCTGGCCTCTAACTCACAGAGATCTGCCTGTCTCTGCCTCCCAAGATTACTGGGATCACATACTGGGATTAAAGGTGTGTGACACCGCTACCCTGCCAAACTAACAATTTTTTTTTTAATGGAAGCTATATCCAGAGATAATTATGCACTTCCCTTAATTTAGCTTCTTCAACAGTTGAGACAATCATCTAATGTCTTCAGTCATCATATTTAAACTATTATCATTGTTTCTCCATTGTAAAAACCTTTTTTATTAGTAATCTAATTTTTGTTCTCTCCCTCTTTCTCTCTCTCCCTCTTTCTCCCTCACACTCTCTCTCTCTCGTGTGCATATGTGTCCTTGTTTTCCTATTTTGCAATTTAAATTGTACTGCATGCTTTTATATTTGTTTTATTAACATTTGTCTATATTTTCAATCCCCTTTTAACATATGAAAATATTATTCATTCATTTTCCGTTCTTCCATTTTTTCTTCTCTAACCAAATCTCTTGCTACATTTCTACTTCATATCAAGATTGCATAACATTATGCTCCAGTCCACATTCACACATACATCACACATTCTTCATCCCCCAGTTGACTATAATAAAGAAAAATTAAAAGAAGATTATTCTTTAAAAAATTTAACACTAATATCTGGATTGATAGTAAATATGACTATATTGACATTTAAAATGTTAACCAAAACCCAAAATTCCATTTTCAACTTCCTTCCCTCCCCTGAATTGTTGTTCAATGTCATTAGTATGATATGAATCTACATTGCTAGCATTGTCTTAAAAGATATTCATCTATGGCTTGTTTTCTTTGTTTGCCAAAGAACTTCATTATAAAGACTTCATCTGAAAAAAAAATATATATATAGGAGACAATTAGATTCCTTGAGAATGAAGCTCTAGATGGAATAGAAGAATAGATGCTTCTTCATCTGTAAGATCTAGATAATTTATTATTGAAATGTCTGGCATAGAGATACAAAAGTGGCTGACTGTAGCCATTCTGAAACAATAAAGACAAGACCCCAAAGACCTTGAAAGTGAATAATGCCCTGAGCAGGACACCTCCCCACAATGAAGACATGGGGATATTTGTTTTATAATAGATAGTACTGAGAGTCTGATAAATAAGTGTGTCTTGGCTCATGTGATACTGTTTTGAAATACCCCAGGAGTCAAAAAGTTACCAGTAACTCAGTCTTTCTAGCCTAAGGGAGCATGATTAATAAATGCTCAGGAGATGAAAAAGTTGTAGTACACAGCCAGCAATGCAATCCTGTCATGTCCCAAAAGAACACAGAGTGGATTTCCAATCTGTGACTACACTACAAATAAGAAGCACAAGGCTTAGAGGGAAGCTGTTAACATCATTCTTGATGAAGCTGAGACAGTTTTTATCTCCCCTTACCCATCACCCAAGATGCAAACACAAGTACACTGTTCAGCTGAAAGTAGTGTTTTAACTTCATTAGTGTTTTGATTTCTCAAAATCAAGACAAAGAAGTAACTGCACTTTTTGAGTGTACCTGACAAATCTACGTGAAATAGAAAGGATTATCTTATAAAGGCAAAATTAATCATGCATTAAAAAGTTGGTCAGTGCTCACTAGGCCCTTCTCATGTCTTAAATTTGTCCTGGTATAGATCGCATACCAAAGGTCAAGAGAAATAGCAAAAAGAAGCAAACAAACATTTGTTGAGACTCGAGCCAGTGAAAAAGAGAGACAAAAATACAAGTTAAAATCAAACTCTTCCAACTGTATGAATGAAATAAGTAAGGACACAATTGTGTACTTTTCCAAATCATAGTAAGATGTACATTCTTTAATGACAATAAAAATTTGTTAAGAAATAACAAATAAACTTTACATTAAGAACACATGAAGGAGTATTTGTGTGTGTGTGTGTGTGTTTGTGTGTGTATGTGCTAACTTTACCATTGACTGAATTAGGATATAAGTGATTGTGCTTTTCAGTGTGAACACTTCAATCAGATGAACTGAATGACTATCTATTGGGTGGAGAGACAAAAAGACTGCATATCAATAAGAGCTGAAAATACACAAAGTGTAAACTTAAAGGCATATTACTTGCAAGACACAAGTTCCACTACAAACCTTTGGATGGGTAAAATGAAACGTGGAACTATGAGGCAAGCATCAAACACCAGGGGCTGGAGAGATGGCTTCTAGCTTAAAGGCACTTGATATTCTCACAAAAGACTGGGTTCAAGTTCATATGACAGCTCACAACTGCCTGTAATTCCAGTTCCAGAGGATGTGATGTGTACAATCATACACACATACATACATGAACAATAATAATAATAATAATAATAATAATAATAATAAAAGAACGTTTGGAGCAGTGGTACATGCCTATATATTGTCAATATTTAGGTTTCTGGGTCAGAAGGATCTCAAATTTGTTACTAGTCTGAGATACATTATTGGTGAAATTATTAAGGCCACTCCACATAGTTAAAAGGGAGATTTATTTAGTGGCACAACTTACAAATGAAGAGATAGGTAGGTTTCAGGGTCTGGGAAAGATGCAGCGCAGTCTGGCAGTGTTCTCTGGAGAACTCTGCTTGGTCTACCTCTAGCGTCCAGGGTCCAGAAAACAAGAGAGACAGGTATACCCAGATCTCAGGTCTTCAAGGTCCTCTCTTGGCCCCTCCTTGTAGGCATGACAGTTACTGAAGCCTCAATGGGGGGTTGGAACTTCCAGATCAAGGTTGGAATGGCTTCCCACTACAATACATAAAGAAATAAAAGCTCGAAAATATAGTAAAAATAAAAGAAAAGAGTTTATCTACATAGAGAATATGGCAAACTTATCAAGAAAATGTTTTAGGATGTCATGATCACCTTTGAATGACCATGTATATAATTCCACTCTAGCAATTATTACAAGTCTGAAAAGGGTGTATGACCCAAACATAAAATTTTCTAGTAATTATAAGCAAAACTGTATCTGATATGAAACAAAGCTTAGATAATCCCACCTCATTTATTTCCCATGAAACAGAAAGGAATCATTATGGAGAGTAACAACAAAAGAAGCAGATGAATCCATTGTAGTAAAAGAGATGCTTAAATAAAGCTTTAAAGAAACCAAAAACAAACTCCAGATGTAAGTACTCAAAGTACTTAAAGTACTTGGAACTCGAAGACAGAGAAAGAATTAAGAAAGTGACTCTGGGCAAGCATAAACAATGCAGAAACAGAATTCTGTATTTTAAGTTTTTAGATGATAACAGGAAGCACATGTAAGTCTTATCTTAAAACAATCTGAAAACCAGAGAAGATCTATGAAACAATGGTTTTCATTTATTGATGGGTAACCTATGTGAGAATGAGCTCTCAGAGAAAAAGAGACTAACAGACATCTGAGACCACTGAGCTTTGGCTCGGCAAATGTGCTGCTGATACTGTGTTGTCACTCAGCTGATTGATTGACAGATCTGTGGTGCCACTCAGTTGATAGATCCAATTTCATGGAATCTGGAGTATCTGTCATTGTAGGACAATGTTCTTATAGAATGTTTTAATGGAGCATGCCTTCCCAGATGGAAGGGAATTAGAGAAACACTAAACTCCAGGATACTGGATGGGGTCCCATATAGTGTATAATCTATATGAGATTCAGCAAAAGAGGCAGTCCCCACCAGCTGGCAAGTGGGTGAGAGACCTGCCTCCAGGATGCACACCACCCCACCACCCACTGGACTCTATCCCTCCAAGACCCACTCTGCCACCCTACACATCTGAACATCCTCCCTGTGGCCAGCCCTCGCCTGCAACCCCAGCAGACTACATAGGCACAGGTACAGCACACTCCAGTTGGAAGAACAGGTGGGGGAGTGGCCTTCCAGTTGAACTACCCCAATATCCAGACCTCAAACCCCAGGGCACATTCTGTGCCCCTCCCCCTCCCATCTCAGCACCAGCAAGGCAGCTGGGCTCTGCCCCTAAGTCTCGTGGAACTCCACTGCTCTGATGCAGTCCCCATCAGCTGGCAAGCAGGTGGGAGATCTGCCTCCAGGCTACACCACCACCCCAGGCACCCACTGGACTCTGTCCCTCCAAGATCCACTCCACCACCCAACTCTATGCATGTGAACACCCTCCTTGTGGCCAGCCCTCCTCTTCAACCCCAGCATGGCAGCTGGAAAAACCAGTTGGAAAAACAGGTGAGTGAATGGCCTCCCAGCTGGACTGCCCCAAAGTCCGAACCTTAAACCCCAAGGCACATCCAATGCCCCTCCCATTCTCAGCACCAGCAAGGCAGCTTGCCAGCCCTCCCCTGCAACCCAGCAGACTACATAGACACAGGCACAACCCACACCAGCTGGAAGAACAGACTACCTAGGCACAGGCATGACCCACACCAGTTGGAAGAACAGACTACATAGGCACAGGCATGAACAGACTACATAGGCACAGGCATGAACAGACTACATAGGCACAGGCATGACCCACACCAGTTGGAAGAACAGATGAATAGACACCAGTGTAAGAATACATTCAACAATCAAAAATTGGCACCATCAGAACCCAGTGATCCTACAACAGCAAGACCTGAACATGCTCCAGTGCAGCTGAAACACAAGAAAACTGCTTTCAAAATAACTTTATGAAGATGATAGAGACCCTTAAAGAGGAAATGAAAAATTTCCTTAAAGAAATTGAAGAAAGGGGTTGGGGACTTAGCTCAGTGGTAGAGTACTTGCCTAGCAAGCACAAGGCCCTGGGTTCTGTCCTCAGCTCCGGAAAAGGAAAAAAAAAAAAAAAAAAAAAAAAGGAATTTTGCCGGGCGGTGGTGGCGCACGCCTTTAATCCCAGCACTCGGGAGGCAGAGGCAGGCGGATCTCTGTGAGTTCGAGGCCAGCCTGGGCTACCAAGTGAGTCCCAGGAAAGGCGCAAAGCTACACAGAGAAACCCTGTCTCGAAAAACCAAAAAAAAAAAAAAAAAAAAAAAAAAAAGAAATTGAAGAAAAGACAAACAAAAAATTGGAAGAAATCAATGAATCCCTTTAAGAAAACCAGGACAAAAACAATCAAACAGGTGAAGGAAATGGTTCAAGACTTGGAAATTGAAATAGAAACAATAATGAAAACACAAACTGAAGGAATTCTGGAAATGGAAAATCTGGGGAGGTGAACAGGAACTACAGATGCAAGCATCAACTGCAGAATACAAGAGATGAAAGAGAGAATCTCAGGCATTGAAGATTCAATAGAGGAAATAAAGTCATCAGTCAAAGAAAATGTTCAAACTAATAAATTCTTAACACAAAACATCTTGGAAATCTGGAATACCATGAAAAGAACAAGCCTAAGAATAATAGTGATAGAAGAAGGAGAAGAATCCCAGCTCAAAGGCACAGAAAACATATTCAACAAAATCATAGAAGAAATTTTTCTCAACTTAAAGAAGGACATGCTTATAAAGGTACAAGAAGCTTACAGAACACCAAATAGGCTGAACCAAAAAAAAAAGTTCCCTTGCTGCATAATAATCAAAACACTAAGCATATAGAATAAAGAGAGAATATTAAGAGCTGCAATGGAAAAAGGTCAAGTAACATATAAAGACAGAACTATCAGAATTACACCCAACTTCTCAATGAAGACTCTGAAAGCCAGAAGGTCCTAGACAGATGACTTGCATACACTAAGGGACCATAAATGCCAGCCCAGACTATTATACCCAGCAAAACTTACAATCATGTTATACCCAGAAAACAAAATATTTCATGACAAACCATATTATATAATACCTATCATAAACTAGTTCTACAGAAAATACTAGAAGAAAAATTCCAACCCAAGGAAGTTAGTTACACCCATGAAAATATAGGCAATAGGTAATCTTACACCAGCAAAACCCAAAGAAGGGAAACACATACTACCACTAACACCACCACCAAAAACAAAAACAAAAACAAAACCATGAACTGACAATCACTGGTCATTAACATCTCTTAATATCAATGGACTCAAAATTCACCTATAAAAAGACACAGGCTAACAGTATGGGTACAAAAACAGGATCTATTCTGCTGCATATAAGAAACACACTCAACTTCAAAGACAGACATTACCTCAGAGTAGAGGGTTGGGAAAAGATCTTCCAATCAAATGGACCTAAGAAGCAAGCTGGTGTAGCTATCCTAATATCTAACAAAATAGACTTCAAACTAAAATTAATCAAAAGAGATGGAGAAGAACATTTCTTATTCATCACAGGAACAATTGAAGTCTCAAGTCTGAACATTTATGCCCCAAATAAATACAAGGGCACCCACATTTGTAAAAGAAACATTACTAAAGCTTAAGTCACACATAAAGCCCACACGTTAATAGTGGGAGACTTCAACACCCCATTCTCACCGATGGATGGGTCTGCCAGACAGCAACTTAGCAGAGAAACAAGGGAGCCAACAGCTGTTATGACTCAAATGGATTTAGCAAACATCTATAGAACATTTCACCCAAGCACAAAAGAATATACCTTCTTCTCAGCACCTTATGGAACCTTCTCTAAAATCAACCACATACTAGGTCATGAAGCAAATCTCAATATATACAAAAAAATTGTAATCCCTGCATCTTATTGGACCACCATGGCTTAAAGTTAAAATTGAACAACAACTCACATTACAGAGAGCCTACAAATTCGTGGAAAATAAACAGTGCTCAACTGAATTACCACTGGGTCAAGGAAGAAATAAACAAAGATACTGAAGACTTCTAGAATTCAATGAAAATGAATGCACAACCTGCCCAAACTTATGGAACACCAGTGCTAAGAGGAAAGTTCATAGCACTGAGTGCCTACATAAAGAATTTAGAGAAATCTCACACTAGTGACTTAACAGAACACCTGAAAACTCTAGAACAAAAAGAAGCAAACTCCTCCAGGAAGAGTAGATGGTAGGAAATAATCAAACTCTGGGCTGAAATCAATAAAATAGAAACAAAGAGAACAATAAAAGAATCAATAAAACAAAGAGTTGATTCCTTTGGAAAATCAGTAAGACAAACAAACCCTTATTCAAACTAACCAAAAGGCAGAGAATGAATATCCAAATTAACAAAATCAGAAAGGAAAGGGGGAACATAATAACTGACACTAAGGAAATCCAGTGAATCCTTAGGTCATACTTCAAAAACCCGTACTACACAAAATTGGAAAATCTAAAAGAAATGGACAATTTTCTTAATAGTTACCACATATCAAAATTAAATCAAGACAAAATAAACAATTTAAATATACCTGTAACCCCTAAGGAAATAGAAATAGTCATTAAAAGTCTCCCAACCAAAAAAAAGAAAAAAAAGCCCAGGGCCAGATGGTTTCAGTGAAGAATTTATCAGAATTTCCAAGAAGAGCTAATACCAATACTCCTCAAATTGTTCCACACAATAGAAACAGAAGGACCATTACCAAATTCTTTTTACGAGGCTACCCTGATAACTAGACCACACAGAGATGCAACAAAGTAAAGAGAATTACAGGCCATTCTCCCTTATGAACATTGATGCAAAAATACTCCTGTAATCAGAATGGTGACTACCCTAATTGTCATCATAGAACCTTTATGCAGTAACTGATAGAAGCACATGCAGAGATCCACAGCCAAGCATTGGCCCAAGCTCTGGGGTCCCAGTTGAAGAGAGGGAGGAGGGACCATATGAGTAAGGGAGGTCAAGATCATGACAGGGGAACCCACAGAGACAGCTGACTTAAGCTAGTGGGAGCTCACAGACCCTGGACCTACAGCTAGGGAGCCTGCTTGGGATCTGCCTAGGCCCTCTGCATGTGGGTAACAGTTGTGTAGCTTGGTCTGTTTGTGCGGACCCTAGCAGTGGGATCAGGATCTGTCCCTGGTGCATGAGCTAGCTTTTTAGAACCTATTCCCCATACTGGGATGCAGGGAGAGTAGATTGGTTGTTCCACAGCTTTATATGCCATGCTTTGTTGACTCCCAAGGATGGGAGGTCTGCCCCTTTTTGAATGGAGGAGGAGTGGATTTTAGAAGGGAGATGAGGAGGGAGGGAATGGGAAGGGAGGAGAAAGGGAAACAGTGGTTGGTATATTAAATAAGTGAAAAAATTTAATAAAAAAAGAGAAAAGATTCATCAAAAAAAGAGATAGCAATAGACAAACAGACATTGAGAAACAGACACTGTTGCAGAGATTCAGAGACACGGAGATAAGAGAGACCTGTAATGATCTAGAGCCAAAACATCTTTAAAATGGAAAACTTGGAGGATTTAAATGTCTTGGTTTCAACATTTATAATCATGGCATAATAATAAAATCAATATAAAATGTCACAGCAATGAGCATAAAAGCCAAAGAAAAGAATACTTTGCTTATAACCTGAAAGCCATAGATGTTCACAGCCATGATCTTCCACAAATGACACTGCAGTTGAATTACAAATAACAAGTATTGAAGTTAAATCCTTATATCAAAACATGAAAAGATTTCCACTTTTTATAATGAACCTGTATCTTATAGTGGAGGACATAAAACTTTTATCACATGTGCAGACAGAGCAGGGAAGCTGCATAGAAGGACTCATAGTGGTTGTGACAGAGTGCACAAGATCTGGGCAAGCCCAAGCCAAACCAAACGGTCTCCAAAGAGAGGGGGATTGAGGATCAAGTTCCGACTCTAGCTGCTGGCAGTTGTTAGTGGTGGGGAAAGAAGGGTCAGTTTTTCCCAAGTGTGAGCCCCTGATAAGTCAACCAAGCTCCAGGGGAAGGTCACACATCCAAGAATATTTGAGCAGCAAAAATTGACCTTAATGGGAATAAAAAAGACACAAAGTTGGATGGCAAGGGAAAAGGATACAGACTTGGGAAGAGTTGGGGCAAGAAGTGTAAATATGATGAAAACTCATTGTACAAAATTCTTAAAGAACTAAAAATAAAAAATAGCAAAAATTTACAAAAAGAAAATATAAAGAGGGAACAGGAGAGATGCCTCTTCAGTTAAGTGTATGTACTGATCGAGCAAATGACTGTCAGTAATGCCAGTTCCAGGAGGATCTGAGGACTCTGGCCTCCACAGGCACTGGATCTCTCTCTCTCTCTCTCTCTCTCTCTCTCTCTCTCTCTCTCTCTCTCTCTCTCTCTCTCTCTCTCTCTCACACACACACACACACACACACACACACACGAAATAGCATATACAAAAGGAGAATGAAGATATCTGACACACACATGCATCCTGTTTTCTAAAAACTCAGAAATAAAGAACAAAACATTCTAAAACTTGAAAAATATGATCAATTAATTTTTCTAGTTTATACTGTAATGTTTTATTCAAATTGATGCTGCACTGTGCCAAGAAAAAGCAATACAGGTAGAAATACTCAAAACATGTAATAACTATAGGACTGTAATAATAATAGTCATAATAAAAATGTTTACAGTATGCATTGGATGGAATAGTTTGCTCAAAGTATTCACCTCAGTCCTAATCCTTGAACTTCTGAATGTGGCCTTTTGAAAATGGATTCTTCGCAGATGTAATTACATTAAGCATTGCAGTACTGAGTCCAGTGACTTATAAGAAAGAGAAGACAGAGGTCTGAGATACAGAGGAGCAGGGAAGGAATCCACATTGAGATAGAAACAGGACTGGAGTTCCATTTCTATAACCCAAAGGACATCTCAAATCTCCAAGAGACAGAAAAATCAATGAGGACACGAGGCAGAAGAGAAAGAAGGCACAGTGAAGAGACAGGACATGAGGAATGGAGTTTATTGCAGCTATCAGGAGGGCTGCAGGAAGCAGATAATGTTTATGTTAACAAATCAACAACAAATATGTGTGAGCATGGTTTCAAGTCATATGAATAAATTAGAATAAATTTGTATTAGAATAAAATATAAAAGGAACAAAATAAAACAAAGCACGTGAAGTATTTAGTAAAAGGAAATGGAGAGTTTCGCTAGCAAAAGCTCCCCATATTCTACTATTATATATTTTCAAGACAAGTGACTGAAGCCAACTGCGAGGAAGGACACCCCACAGCTCTGCTCGTGCTGGAGAGTGGGTAAGCATGACCCAGATGTCCTTAGAGAAAAAAGCAGCAGCTAGGACTCTCATTAGGTATTGTGACATAGTCTCATTCCGGAATCAGGAACTCACTTAGCTTTCCCAGACTTCACTTTTCTCCTTCTAAACATCTGAGATAACAATGTGTATCTGACATTGTTCAATACGTGTAACTCCCAGTGGCTTGTATACGCCAAACACTCAAGAAATGATCACTGGCTTAAAAGCTGAGTGAGAATCTTTCAAATATGTAAGAACCCAAGGAGTTTGGAGGTCTACAAATCCTTTCCGAAAAGATTATTTCATGCTGAATTCTAACCACATAAAAGATAGCAACAGAGAAATATAACACTATGCTAATGAGACTGGTAATGAGAACACAATTATGCAAATCGTGGTCAAAGGAAAGAATATAAATGCTACAAACTTTAATAATATAGACATAATCATGCTTTTAATATACCACGAGCAAGAAGATATCTTCTGTTTAATTGGCTAATCTTTTTAAATCTTTATTACAAAAAAACCCACCAAGATATCCTTATAGCTGCTAAGTCAAATATTCATAAAAAATGTATTATGAAGTATTTAAAATTAATCGTCTAAAGTGTGGAAACAGCTCTGTGCTTTGTAAATAAACATAAAAAATAAAACCAACACTATATACATTACAAAATTATATATATATATACATATATATATATACATATATAGTGCCTTAAACTGTTTTTAGAGCAAGGGAATTTTAAAATCAGCAGCTCTGAAGCAAAGTTAAATAAATTAAATCTAGAGATAATTCTCAAATCAATAAAGATAAATGATTGAAACTTACTAAGAGAAAAAAATTCACGAGAAAAAAATTCACTTTGGTTACACATGTAAACTAAATGATAAGACCTATGAGCAAAGCTTCGCAAGATACATAAGCTTCATAGGGTGCAGGGGATTGTACAAAAATCATGAGATATGCAATTGCTTTTAAAAAGTCCATCAGGAAGCTGGGCATGGTGGTTCATGCCTTTAATCCTAGCACTTGGGAGGCAGAGGCAGGAGACTCTCTGTGAGTTCAAGGCCAGCCTGGTCTACAGAGTGAGTTCCAGGACAGCCAAGGCTACACAGAGAAACTCTGTCTCAAAAAAAAAAGTCCATCATGGCATTATCATAAGAAAAATTATACTTGTAACAGAAAACAATAAAATGAGCAAGATTTTTGTGTTAAAATTTACACAACACATTAAAAGAACCAACATGGATATTTTTGCATTAACAGACTCCTACACATAAATTCTTGCACTCAACTGCTAACAGTGACAAAATGACAAAATAAAACCTATCAAATTATTCTCAAAATGGGAATAATTCAAATCACATAACTTGGTCACAACAAGATAGAACTGGCATTTAGTAGGTGAAGTACAAAGGAAAATCTGGTCAATTCCAGTACGCTTGATAAATTCACATTTTCTGGCCCAACTGAAAAGTAACAACTGGTTATACACTCCAGCAAGTAATGATGTTTCATAATGATGAGAATAGTAACAATAAAGACAACACTTGTCCATATAGGCAGTTCTGGTCAGTATTCTAAGATCTGTAGCAGTCTACTAGCTATGCAAGACTGGATGAAATGAAAAACATGAATTTAATTTCTCAAAATTCTAGAGGCCTAAGTCCAATACTGAGGCACCAGCACAGGGAGCTAGGGCTATAGTTGAGTGTTGGAGAGGAAACCTGGGTTCATCCTGAGCACTCAAAATAAGGAGGAAGGGGAGAAGGAATCAGTGGAGGAGAGGAGGAAGAGGGTGGGGGAAGGGAGCAGGCATTTTCTGCTTCCTTTGTGGTGTAGCATCTTTATTAAGACTTGCCGGTGAAAGGCAGCTGGTGGTGGTGCACGCCTTTAATCCCAGAACTCAGGAGGCAGAGCCTGGTGGCTTTCTGTGTTTTGAGGCCAGCCTGGGCTACAGAGAGAGACCTAGGAAAGGCACCAAAACTACATGGAGAAACCCTGTCTCGAAAAACTTGCTGCTGAACACTATTTTGCTGTGTGGTGTAGATGTAACCAATCGTCTTATTAAAATAAGAAACACAGAGCCAATGTAAAAGAGAAAGCCGAGAGGTCAGAGCTCAGAGATAAAATCTTACCTCCTGCAGTGCTCCTAGCTTCCCCAAGAGAGAGCTACTCTCTGTTTGTCTGTCTTTAAAGAGTCTTTCTGTTCTGCCTTCTCATTGGTTGTAAACCCAAACACATGACTGCCTCGTCACTGCCTGTAAGTACCGCCCTCCAGGTCTTAAAGGCGTATGTCTCCAATACTGGCTGTATCCCTGAACACACAGAAATCTACCTAGCTCTTCTAACCACCACGCTCTTGCTATGCCTCTAATAGCTCTGACCCTAGGGCAATTTTATTTATTAACATACAATTAAAATCACATTTCAGTACAAATAAAATATCACCATAGTGTGGTTATTTAACTCGTCTTCTGTGTTTCTCCTCCTCTAATATAGACATGAGCCCTGTGGGACTGGGACTCTTGTGATATATTTATCATCACCTTAAAAACCCAATGTCCAAATAAAGTCAAATTGGGCATTAGGGTTTCAATATTCAAACTTATGAAGGGGATAGTACCCAGTTCATAAAAAAAGGGATACTTTTTAGTATGGTGATTGGCACCCAGTAAATGTCTAGTACTGTGGCTTGTTTTCAATTGATTGTTTTTGCTAAGAGAATAAAAGAAATTCAAAACTTTAGATACTTAAGTTTCACCTAGCTTATTTTGTTTCTTTCAGCTATGGTTTTTCAATTATTTAAGTCAAATAAGTACTTCTTTGGAAACTTCACGGATAAGAGAACTGCATAGCTTACTCTTTTGTTAAAAAGCTATGCTTTGCATTCCTAGATCATGGACACTAACACATCAGGACTTTACTCTTTAAAAACAAAATCCCTCTCTCCTCTTCCTTCTGTAGGATACCTACCACTTAAACTGAAGTCACACCTAAAAATTGAAGTTTTAAATACTGCATGTTGTAAAGTATACTTTGAATGCATGCTTGATCAATAAAATAATCGATAAAAAGTCTTGCATCACCTGCCTGTATCTCTTCACTTATCTTGACAACAATACTTTGCCACTTCATATATACATAAAATATATAGAACTGCCAGAAGAAATTGAATTGCAAAGAGTAACTACTGGATACAGTGTCTGCACAGTGAAGAAGCTCCAGAATTAGATGAGCCAGTTTTTCCCTTTAATTTCAAAGGTAAAAGGTTGAGTAAAGGTATATAAACTGCAAGAGGAAACATTTTAAAGCCCATTATGTTTGACTCTAAAAATGTTCTTATAACCCAGAAGCATCTAGATTTATTATGCCAAAGCCTAAAGAATAATAAAAGAAAGGACAGAGAAAACATTCACCGCTCTGTGACATTCCCTTGTGAATGTACTAATGAAATAAGAATGTACATGTTAACTGTCCTGACGGGTTAGTATTAGAAGCTTTCTCTGCTGCAGAATGCCTCTTAAACATTGAACATACATATAAAGGTATCATCCAAAAATGTCTCATAAGCAGAATTGCTGATTTTATCTAGGAGTAAGCTATTTTCGATCTTTAAGCCATAACTATACATGATGCTCAGAATCTCAAGTGGCATGTTTGTATTCATCACGTTTCTTGTTGCTGTGAAAAAACCACCGGGCAAAGCAACTTAAAAAAAGGGAGGTTTATTTTGTCCCACACCCACGAGAACAGGGAAGACATGATGGTGGGAATGTGAGGCGGCTGGTCACAAAGCACCTGCTTTTAGGAAGCATAGAGAGATGTATGGTGGTTCTCAGCCCACTTCCTCATTTTTATTCTGTCTGGTCATCAATCCATGGAATAGTGCTGCCTACATTCAGGGTAGATCTTTGCAGCTCAGTTACACCCATCTGGAATCACCCTCATACACAGAGGAATGTTTCCATGGTGATTATAAATCCCATCAAATTGATACCCAAGATTAACCACTACATTACGCCAGCATACTTTTCCATCCACTACCCTTATGAGATCATATTGAAATAGTCCTTATGTTAAATAACTGAAAACATATATCACTTTACCTCAAAGGTAAATATCATATGACACAAGGTCATGGAATTACCTACCTGAAGCCTTTTCTCTCCTATCTACAATGGCAAAGGACCAGTATGTCTTTAATGTCTTGGCACTTTGAGACCTTGAAACCCCCAACTATTAATGATACATGAAAAGATACTGTTTTCTATCAGTATTTTTAGCTTTGTATTTCACAGTAATCATTTTTAATATATTTTAGAACACAAATCCTATAGAAGGATTTAAGTAAATGTTAGAATAGGAAAACAAAACTATGCCTCTGTGGCAAGAATAAATAGGGAATGGATGCTAGGAAAATGCACAATAAGAAAAGTTATTACACAAATGGAGAACATTCTAATAAAGTTGAATCAATTTTCACAAATAGTTTAACTTACTGAATTCCCATGCTGTTCATATTCTTGGAAATGTTTTTAATCAGAGAGGAATATTGCTATCACCACACATTAAAATTCCCTTTACAATTCTTTCTCATGTAGTATTGGAATGAAATATGTGATCACTCTCCAGGTATAATCATTTAGATAGATGTCTAGCCATTCCCAAAAATGTTATCCCATACCATTTTGGTATTGTTTTGTCTTGTTTCTCTGATGGGTATGAAATAATGATATCAGATTATCTAAATTCTATCATAAGAAGTAAAGCCAGTGGCCATGAGATTCATCAAAAGTAGACACACTGAAACTATCATAGCAACTACACTTAGGTTCTGCCATATTCTTTATTATTTGGGTTTCATGTCTATCTCTGGATTCAGCCAGTGTTGATAGACTGCAGAGATCCTTCTGAATTTATTGCACGTTTGGTTGGCATTCCTCCAATCTAAAAAGCTGTATAAAACTGGAATAAGGAGAAACAACCCTGGGCTCAGGACCCAAGAGTGCTAGGATTCTCTGCAGTCTCCAAGATGCTTAGCTACTTTTATCTGTTTTGGATGAGAATATACATAAAAAAAAAAGCCTACAGAAAACAATTTCTTAACTATTTACCCATTCCCCATGTATTATGAGATGCTAATATTTGCTTGGCACTTTCAAGGTAGCCAGATATTTTATGAGAACATGGAATCAACTTTCTAGTACTCAGAGTACTTGAAGGCTGGCATCTAAACTCTAAAATTTCATCTGAAGGTCTACCCTCCCTCTTTAAGTTAGCTTTCCAGAACTAATATTTTCTTACCACTTGCCTGAATGTATTCTCCAGCCATCTGCATGTTAAGAAAATTAGAGACTTTCAAACATGTATTGAATTTTCATAGAACTATGGGGAATAGAAAAGTTGTAAAGTTTGTGGTGGAAGGACAGAGATACTATGATCAGAGAGCTCAGAGATTTGTCAAGTTCTCTGATCCACAACAGTGCCCTACTAATGATGTGAAAAGAAGAATGACTCTCTGGTCTTGTCATCTGAGGCTTCCGAGACCTTTCTTGGAGCTCTTTGCTCATAGTTCATTTAATTTATTAGTGAAGTGAACAAGAAAGGTCTCTGTACATGACAGAGATGAATGTGGAAAGAAGTCAGCTTTGAGGTACAAAGACAGCAGGATACCACTTGAAAAATCAAAACCTATGCTGTTTACAATGGGAATTGCGTGGCACAGAAAAAGAATACCTAAGCATTTAGTACAAAACATTACAATTTCTCTTTTAAAATATTCGTTCTCCTTTTACATTCTCAAAGACTTCTAATAATGTACACACACTTAGCATGCCCCATTCTCTACATATTTCGTTAGCATGGTACATTTGTCATAACTGATGAATCTGACATGTCATCACCATTCTAAATCTATAGTTTATAATGAGGTTTGTTTCACCTTGGTGTATAATCTGTGGAGCTTAGAAGAACATATAAGTATTTGGCAATCACAATCATATTGGACAAAGCTGTTTCACTGTCCCAAAAATCTTCTTTGATCTACCTATATCCCTTCTTCACAACTATAGCAACCACTGATATTTTTTAATTATTTTCATAATTTGCCATTTCCCAGAAAACCAAACAAGTGAAAATTTTACAGAATATGGCCTTTTCTTATTAGATTCTTTCACATATTAATATACAGTTTAGTTTTATCAGTATCATTTTATGCCTCCATATTTCTTTGTTAACAGTGGATAATGTTATGGTGTTGAGAATTACAAAAGTTTATGCATTTTCAAGTATCTTGATTATTTCCAAATTTTAAAAAATAATAGACAAAACTGTTTTATATATATATATATATATATATATATATATATATATATATATATATATATATATATATATATGTTTGTACATTTTACGGGGACACGAATTTTCAGTTTGAGTAAATACTAAGGAAGCTGATCCCTGGATGAAGATAGGGGTCTAGTAGGTACTTTTATTATTGTTGTGAGAAAATACCTGACAAGAGGTAGCTTAGGAGAGAGCAGCTTGTTTCTGCTGACAGTTTGAGGGCACAGTCTGTCATGTCTGCAAAGCTGTGGCAGCAGGAATGTGGGCCAGGTGATCACAATCAGGAAGCAGAGAGACATATAAAACTAAGTTTTTAAAAAAATATGTAAAAATGCATAGAAAGTGAATACACTTCTAGAGGTCATGTCATAACTAAAGATAAAGAGTGGAAGATCTCACCACCTCCAGCCCCTCCACTGTCCTGTCTTCTCTGACCTTGCCTCTTCCTTCGTTGCCTCCAAACAGAACAAAATACTCAGGAGAATAAAAAGATTATAAAGAACTATTTTAAGATAAAATCTACAGTTACAAGAAACCCATACGTTATTGAAAATTACCATTTATACAATTGTCTCCCTCTGTGATGGTTAGTTAAAGAGGAAAGGATAGGAATTTAATTCTACACAATGAGCTTGATCTTTGACCTTTTCCCTATTATTACTCTTTCCTTACATCAGAAAGAAACACAAATGGGCATTGGTTGCTTTGTTTTGCTGAAACATATGTTCTGATTGCATTGTATGAGTTCATAATAATTGCTTTTATGTAATTGGTTTTTTTGTGTGTGGCATAAAACTCAATTTGTCCCTAAAATTCATAAAATAACCAAAGAACATATCTGCAGCTACTCTTTCCTATTTTTAACCTCATTGCATGCTAACATTAACTACTCTACATATGTTTAATTTGATGTCTGAGAGAATCTGTAAATATAAATATTTTAGGAAGAGTTTTTGACTGCTATAAACTCATTTGAATAAACAAACAAGACAAAATATAAGACAAGGTCCTCATTTTAGTTAAATTTGGATAGGACACAACTCCAAAAATCTGAGATTAAGGAAAATACATGGTTCTATTAAAACCTGCTTAGTCTGCTTAAAGGCTTACAAAGAGGTTGTATTGCTTCACTTTATCATAAATGTAATTCATATTATACTCTAGTTTTTCAATGTGCTTTTGGCAAAATCTTTGCTCTATGCCTCTAGACTGAAGAAGATAAAATAATTTAGGTAAAATATTTAGTCAATGATCAAAATGGCTACTAGAAATGTACACAAGTTAGCCTAAATTAAGAGAAAGAGGCGAGAAACCCAAATTGCAGAATTTCAACCTGATTTTAGTTGCCTTACAAACCTAAAGTGTCCATGTTTTTCAGTGGAGACACTTTTTCCATTGGTTTATGTGTCTATTTTTGTGCCAGTACTGGACTGTCTTTATTATGATAGCTCTGAAATACATCTTGAGGTCTGGGAAGGGTAATCTGTCCATCACTGTTTTTTTGTTTTTGTTTTTTGTTTTTTTTTTTTTCCCCCTCAGGATTGTTTAGGCTATCTGGAGTCGTTTGTGGTTCTATGTAAATTTTAGAACAGACTTTTTCCCCCCATTTCTGTGAAGAATGAGATAAGGCGGAGATTTTGACTGGGATTTTGTTGAGCCTACATAGCTTTTGACAAAATGGTCATTTTTACAAATAGGAATCTAACCACCATCACCATTGCAAGTCTTTCCATTTTCTAGTGTCTTCCTCTATCTTTATTCAGAGGTTTAACATTTTCATTGTAGAAATCCTTCACTTTCTTGGGTAAGTTTATTTCTAGATACTTGATTTTCTTTGGGGCTCTTATAACTCCACGACTTCTTTCTCTGTATGTTTGTTGGTGGTGTATAGAAAAACTTTGGCTTGTGCAAGTTGATTCTGTGTCCTGCCACATTGCTGAATTTGTTCATCATTTCTACAAGTTTCCTGGTAGATTTTTTGAGATCTCTGATGTATAATATCATGTCATCACCAAACATGGATAATTTTATTTCATCTTTCCCTACCTGTATTTCTTTAATTTTTATCTCTTGCTAGTACTTCAAGCACAATATTGAAAATGAGTGGTGATAGCAGACAACCCTGTCTCCTTCCTGACTTCAGGAGGATTGCTTCAAATTTTTTCTATTTATGATGTTGTTGGCTATGAGTGTCTAATACAAAGCATTTACTAGGTTGACTTATGTTCCCCCTAGCCCTACATTTCTAGGACTTTTATCATGAAGTCATGTTGGATTTTGTCAAAGACTTCTTCAGCGTCTTTTGAGATAATCATGTGATTATTTTTTCCTTAAGTCCATTTATGTGGGTTACTGGATTTGTTGACTGTGTATGTTTAACTATCCCTGCATTTCAGAGACAAAGCCAACTTGGTCATGGTGGATGATCTTTTTTATATATGTTTGCAAGGATTTTACTGAGCAATTTTGAGTCCATATTCACTCGGGACATTAGCCATTAGCCAGTAGTTTCCTTTTTTTTTCTGTCCTTGTTTGGTTTTGGTATCAGATTTTGGGAGTATACCTCCTCCCCCTCTTTCTCCTTCTTCTTGATTGGCTGTTAGCTGAATTTTTTTTTTTTGAAAGTTAGGTAGAATTCTACTGTGAATCCATCTGGCCCTGGGCTGCTTTTTTCCCCTTTCTCTGGAAGGCTTTTTTTTTTTTAAATTGCTATTTCAATCTCCTTATTTGTTATTATAGATCTATTTAGGTTGTTGGATTCCTGTTTTAATTTTGGTGATTTGGGTGAATCTAGAAATTTATCCATTTCTTTTAAGTTTTTCAGCTTAGCAGAGTACAGGTTTTCAAAGTAGTCCTTTACAATATTTTGAGTATCTCTGGTTTCTGTTGTAATGTTTTCTTATTCATTTAGATTCTGTTAATTTGGGTCCTTTCTCTCTCTCCCTCTCCCTTCCTCCCTCTCTCCCTCCCTCTCTCTCTCCCTTTCTTTGATGAGTTAATCTAAGAGTCTATCTTGTTTATTCTCCAAAGCACTAGCTCTTAGATTCATTGATTCTTAGTTTTGCTTTCTTTGTCTCTGTTTACTTGATTTCAGCTCTGGTTTTTTTTTATCATTTCTCGTCATTAACATGGTTTGTTCTTGTCTTTCCAAAATTTTAAGTTGCATTATTAATTCAATGCATCATTTATTTATGCTCTTTCTGACTTACTTTAATGTAGACATTTAGAGCCTTAATTTTCCATTGTAAGACTGCTTTTAGTGTGTTCCAGAGGTTTTTATGTGTTGCATTTTCATTTTCTTTTCATAGTCCCAGGATTTTTTTTTATTTCTTTCTTGATTTCTTCTATGACTCATTCATCATTCAGTAATGAGTTATTTATTCTCCATGAGTTTGTGTATTTACTAGAGATTTGTTTGCTGCCAATTTTAAGTTTCATTGCATTGTGGTCAGACAGAATACAAGGAGTTGTTCCAATCTTCTTTTAATTTGTAAAGGCTTGCTTTTTGTTCCGGATATCATCTATTTTAGAAATCTATATGGTGCTGAATAGAATGTGTATTCTTTGGTGTTTGAGTGGAATGTTCTGTAGATACCTTGTAAGTCCATCAAATATATGATTCCATTAATTCTGATGTTTCTCCATTTGTTTTTCATCTAGATGATCTGTTGGGATCCTGGAAAAGGATGTGAGCCAAGTGGAATTTCTTATTTGTGTCCCTGTAAAATATGAGGTAGCCTTCTTCTCTTCTTCAGGATTTTTTTTCTTAGTTTTGATTTTTTTTGGAGATTCATGATATATCATGGCAAACTGTTTTGGAGGATATTTGTTCTGAATTTGTCCTCTGAGAATCCTAGATTTGTATTTCAGAGTCTGACATTAAATTGGGAAAAATATCCAGTCATTATTTTTTTAGTGTTTTTCTCTTTTCTTCATCATGTTCCTAACTACATTACACTCTTTCCAATGTTCCACACAATTAAATATTCATTTATTGTTTTTCTTGCCATTTTCCTGTTCTTAAAGCTTTGAAAGTTTTTAATGAGAATGTATCTTAGAAATTAATCAACTGTTTCTAATTTGTTAGCCTATCAACAGCGTTATTTCTCTTACAGTGTTCTTTAATGTTTCTTTTGAGTACTCTGTTAGAAAGTATATCTCATGTAGACTGCCAACTACACCCACCTTACTGACCCTAGATCTCTTTAGGGAGGGTCACAAGACCCACACCAGCAACTCCACCCACACCTACAACCTGCCTAAGGAACATATATGACATCTGTCTTTCTGCATATACCGGTCAGGTAGGGATTTCCAACTGGTGTCACTAATCCCATTCAGTCTTTCTGGAATGCAGTTTACCCATCCATCCCCCGATATCCTAGACACCCCTACACCAAATCAGCTCTACTCACCCCTACCAATTCTATCCATTCCAGATGTACACACCTGTTCCCTTCTCTAGGAAGACACCAGATTTATACAGCCAAGTACACCCACTTCCCTGACTCCAGGACCTCCACTCTCCAGGATAGTACTGAAATCATCCCTATAACTTCCTAGAGTACCATGTGTCATGCACTTGCTTTTCACCCTGCCCAGTTTTCTGCCTTCCCCTTTAGGTAGGATATCTCAGACTAATATCACCAATTCCATCAATAACCTTTATCAGAGGAGAAATCCTGAACACTTTCTCTAGGTTCCTGAAGTTCACTGAGAATCTACTAACTCTATAAAAGGTCTGCTCCTGGGCTTAGAAACCTCACTTAGCTTTAACTGAACTGGAACTGCTTCTGAAAACCTATTCAAACTTCAACACTGAATAGGTCAAAGACTGAATCCTAAGCCACTCATAGCTGGTCAACTATTTGACAAGTTGGGGTAACAGAAACCAGGGCTTCAAACACCCATTCAACCAAACAGAGACAATGTTTCCATACCAAGCAACAGTACCAAGGACCTTACTCCAGATGTCTCAATACCATCACAAATATACAAACATAAATAACCCAAATGGTAAGTTTCCACCAAAAAATTTGTAACACTATGGTAATGCCCCTAATAAAAAGCAACCTGGATGCTATATAAGACTGTGCTTTCAAAACATCAATAAAAAAACATGATCAAAGATCTCAAAGACGATATGAACAAATGCCCCATGTCATACAATAGTCAAAAGGCCAAGTGCTTACAACAAATAAAAGATATTGTAAGTGGCAAGAACGTCTGTATATGTGTTCAAACAAAGCAGGTCCATCAGAATAACAAGACTTTCCGATGAATGCCATGAAAGCCAGAAAGGATTGAACTGGTAGTCTACAAATTATTAAAGACAACAGATACCATCCCAGAATACTAAGGTATTCTGTATGGTGTATTATACTAATGGCAAAATTATTAGTCACAATCAAGGGAAAAAGCATTGTTTTTCAAGATATAAACAGATTTAAGAAATTTGTGAACACCATGACAGCACCACAGAAGATAAGAGAAGGAATAGCTAGGCTTGAGAAAAAGTTAAATACACCACAACATGTCAGTAGAATACAAATAATCTAGAGCACAGAGACAACAGAACACAACAAAAGCAACATGGTGACAGGAATTAGTACATGTTGTTCAATAATAATATTAATGGTATCAACTCCCCATTAAAGACGTGCAGATTAACTGATTCCATCAGAAAACAGGATCAATCCTTTTTCCTGCCTCCAAGGAAAGCAGCTCACATTCAGTTATAGATACTACTTTAGGATAAAAGGATTAAAAAGATACCCCAAGAAGTGGAACCAAAAAGTAAACAGGCATAGCTATTTTAATATCTAACGAGGTGGTAATACTTTTTTGAAAACACTTCTTGCCTTAAAAGAGATTTTGAACTTTTGTCAGACCTTGTAGTCAAGTTAATAATGTGCCTAGAGATTATTTAAGATGATATTCAATCTACTACCTTACTGTGTACTCAGCCTGTTTAACCTACCTTTAATAAAGCAATGTAAGTATTGAACTTACTATGCCTTGAACTTCCTATGCAACCACCTTTACCAACCTAAGGTAAATGTACAACTTTAATACTCTACTACATACCCTCCAGTACCCCAACCCAGAAGCATGTGTGTGTGTGTGTGTGTGTGTGTGTGTGTGTGTGTGTGGCAATCATTTGCTGAAACAGACAAAAGGCTGAAAGCAACCTTAAACAACAAATATTCCACAAATATTGGAAACGACATGTGGATATAATTTGATGACATATGTCTGTGACTTTTTGTGCTATTCTAGATGAATTTAATTCAGTAAAACCACTTCTTCCCTTATAAAACTATTAGATTTCTGTAGAAAAGAATCCTTCATTCATTGTCATACCATTGTTTAATTTTTTTATTTTATAATTTAATTTAATTTTACATATCAGCCACAGATTCCCCTCTCCTCCCCCTCCCTCCCTACCCCTGCCTTTCCACCAGGCCACCCCCCATTCTCATCTCCTCCAGGGCACAGACTCCCCTGGGAATTCAGTTCAACCTGGTAGACTCAGTCCAGGCAGGTCCAGTCCCCTCCTCCCAGGCTGAGCAAAGTGTCTCTGCATAAGCCCTAGGTTCCAAACAGCCAGCTTGTACACTGAGGACAGGACCCGGTCCCCCTGCCTGGGTGCCTCCCAATCAGATCAAGCTAATCAACTATCTCACTTATCCAGAGGGCCTGATCCAGTTGGGGGCTCCTCAGCTATTGGTTCATAGTTCATGTGTTTCCATTCATTTGGCTATTGGTCCCTGTGCTTTTTCCAATCTTGGTCTCAACATTTCTTGCTCATACAAACCCTCCTCTTTCTCTCCAATTGGACTCCTGGGGCTCCACCTGGGGCCTGGCCTTGGATCTTTGCATCTGCTTCCCTTAGTCATTGGATAAGATTTCTAGTATGACAGATAGGGTGTTTGGCCATCCTATCACCAGAGTAGGTCAGTTCTGGCTTTCTCTCGACCATTGCCAGTAGTCTATTGTGGAGGTATCTTTGTGGATTTCTGGGGACCTCTCTAGCACTTTGATTCTTCCTATTCCCATGTGGTCTTCATTTATCATGGTCTCCTATTCCTTGTTCTCCCTCTCTGTTCTTGATTCAGCTGGGATCTCCCACTCCCCTAAGCTCTATTTCCTTGAACCTTGACCTTCATTACCCCCACTCATGTCCAGGTTGTTCATGTAGATCTCATCCATTTCTCTGTCATTGGGTAATCCCTGTGTCTTTCTTGGGGTCCTGTTTTCTAGGTAGCCTCCTTGAAGTTGTGAGTAGCAATCTAGTCATCTTTATTTTACATCTAGTATCCTTCTATGAGTGAGTACATACCATTTTTGTCTTTCTGAGTCTGGGTTACTTCACTCAGGATGATTTTTTTCTAGATCCATCTATTTGCCTGCAAACTTCATGAGGTCATTGCTTTTCTCTGCTGAGTAATATTCCATTGTGTATATGTGCCACAATTTATTTATCCATTCTTCATTTGAAGGGCATCTAGGTTGTTTCCAGGTCCTGGCTATTATAAACAATGCTGATATGAACATAGCTGAGCAAGTGCCCTTGTGTTATGATTGAGCATTCCTTGGGTATATGCTTAAATGTCTTTCAGCCATTTGAGCTTCCTCTGTTGAGAATTCTCTGTTTAGTTTTATAGCCCATTTCTTAATTGGACTGTTGGGCATTTTGATGTCTAATTTCTTGCGTTCTTTATATATTCTGGAAATCAACCCTATGTCAGATGTGGGGTTGGTGAAGACCTTTTCCCATTCTGTAGGCTGTTGCTTTGTCTTGTTGATCATGTCCTTTGGTCTACAAAAGCTTCTCAGTTTCAAGAGGTCCCATTGATTGATTGTTTGTCTCAGTGTCTGTGCTACTGGCATTATATTTAGGAAGTGATCTTCTATTATGATGCATTCAAGACTACTTTCTACTTTCTCTTCTATCAGGTTCAGAGTAAGTGGATTTATGTTGAGGTCTTTGATCCACTTGGACTTAAGTTTTGTGCACAGTGACAGATATGAATCTATTTGTAGCATTCTACACGTTGACATCCAGTAGTGCCAGCACCATTTTTTGAAGATGCTTTCTTTTTTCCATTGTACACTTTTGGCTTCTTTGTCAAAAATTATATGTTCATAGGTGTGCCGATTAATGTCAGGGTCTTCAATTCAATTACACTGGTCCACATGTCAGTTTTTATGCCAGTACCAAGCTGTTTTTTATTGCTGTAGCTCTATAGTAGAGCTTGTGGTCAGGGATCGTGATGCCTCCAGAGGTTGTTTTATTGTACAGGATTCTTTTGGCTATCCTGGGTTTTTTGTTTTTTCATATGAAGCTAAGTATTATTCTTTCCATATCTGTGAAGAATTGTGTTGGTATTTTGATGGGGATTGCATTGAATCTGTAGATTGCTTTTGGTAAGATTGCCATTTTTACTATGTTAATCCTGCTTATTCATGAGCATGGGAGATCTTTCCATTTTCTGACATCTTCTTCAATTTCTTTTTTCAGGCATTTAAAGTTCTTGTCATATAGGTCCTTTACTTGCTTAGTTAGAGTTACCCCAAGGTATTTTATATCATTTGTGGCTATTGTAAAGGATGATGTATCTCTGATTTCCTTCTCAGCCTGTTTGTCAATTGTATATAGGAAGGATACTGATTTTTTTGAGTTGATCTTGTATCCTACTATGTTGCTGAAGGTATTTATAAGCTGTATCAGTTCCTTGGTTAAATTTTTGGGGTCACTCATGTATACTATCATGTCATCTGCAAATAGGGAAAGCTTGACTTCTTTCTTTTCAATTTGTATCCCCTTAATCTTCTTATGTTGTCTTATTGTCTTTTTTTAATGTTCAAAAGATCAAAGCCCTTTACCAGAGACAGGGACAATTGGCAGGCAACAAGAACAGACAGATCAGAAAAACACAATGCACAGGCAGCAGACCGAAAACAGTCAGGCAACAGAACACAAGCTATAGACTGACAGAAGAAACAGAAAAAAAAGTGAAGAACTCAACTTCAGGATCACTCTTGGTCTAAACAACTTTAAGAGGAAGTCTTTTTTTTTTCATTTCTCAGTGCAACATAAGCATATTTTGGTGCCTTCTCTAAACTTTCTTTAATACATCATTGATTCATAATATTGACTTAAAAAAACTAATCAGAAAAGATAAAGAGGGTCATTTTACTTCCATTAAATGAAAGAAATAAATCCAGCAATGTGATATTATAATACTAAACATGTATGAACCAAACATAGGAGAACCCAACAGCATAAAAGAAACATTATTAGACTTAATATCAAAGATTGATACAAACACAGCCATAGAGGGTGTTTTCAATATCCTACTCTCATTAAGACAGGTCATCTGAGAAAAACTGAGTTGAGAAACTCTGGCATTAAATGACATCATAAATAAGACAGACCTAACATAGCTATAGAACATTCCACCCAAACACTAAATAATAAATATTTTTTTTCTCAGCAGTCCATTGGATTTATTTCAAACATACCACATAATAGAATACAAAGCAAGTCTCAACAAACTCAGGAACATTGAAATCATATGTTTCACTCTGTCTGAAGACCATGCATTTAAGATGGATATCAAATATAAGAGAAGACAGAAAGTGCAGAAATTCATAGACATTATAAAAATAAACAAAACAAAACAATAACAACAACAACAACAACAACAAAGCACTACTAAACCAAAAGTGGATTTAGGAAATAATCAAGCAGTAAAACTGAAAATGATTCGAACTGAATGAAAACACAAACAGAACAGATCAAATGCTGTAAGACATTTTTTAAAAGCAATCATAAGAGGATTGTTTGTACCTCTGTGTGCCTACATCAAAAATATTGAAAGATTTCAAATTACTAATTCATGGTAAACCCAAAGGCCTTAGAAAAACAAGAATAGTGAACAGTCAAAAAGAGCAAGTTAGAAGAGATAGTCAAAGTAAGAACTGAAATTAATGAAGCAAAAATACAAGAAATGAATGAAACAAACAGCTGGGACTTTGAAAAGATTAATAAGACTGACAAACCTGAAGCCAAGCTAACCAAAAGAGAGAAAGAATTCAATTAATAAAATTAGAGATGAAAAGAGATATTATGACAGACACTGAAGAAATTCAGAGAGTCATAAGAATATACTTTAAAAAAGAATCCTATATTCTACTAAACTGGAAGATCTAAAAGAAGTGGATGAATGTCTAGATATATACAATGTAACAAAGCTAAGTCAAGATGAAGTAAATAATTTAAATAGAACCATAACATCCTGTGAGATAGAGGCATTGACTGATAATCTCCCAACTAAAGCAACAAGTTCAGGGACAGATGGATTCAGTGCAAATTATACCAGACCTTCAAAGAAAAACTAAAACTAATACTCTTCAAACGATTCCACAAAATAGAAAAGGAAAAAACATCTCCAAATTCATCTTACAAAACCAATGTTACCCTGATACCCAAATCAGAAAAAGATCCCACAAAAAAGGAAATTATCAGCTAATATGTTTGATGAATATAGATATAAAATTCTCAATAAAAGATTTACAAACTGAATTCAAGAACACATAAAAAATGGACAATCCATCATAATCAACTGAGTTTCGTCCAAAAGATACAGAGGTGTTCAAAATATATAAATCAATAAATATCACCTGTCACACAGATATTCTAGCAGACAAAAACCACACAATCATTTCATTAGATGAAGAAAAAGCCTCTGACAAAATCCAACATCCATTCATGATTAAAGTCCTGGAGAGAATAGGGATACAGGTGATAGATTTCAACATAATAAAGGCAATATACAGGAACCCTCAGCCACCATCTTTAATGGAAAAAAATAAACAACAAACGTCTCCGCTAAAATCAGGAACAAGACAAGGATTTCCACTCCCCTGCTGCTGTTCAACATAGTACCTGAATACTTAGCTAGAAAAAAAAATAAGGCCCAGACTTGCCAAGACAATTTCGAACAGCAGGGACAAGAACAAAGCTGCTAGACATATTACCATTACAGATCTCAAGCAGTACTACAAGCTACCGTAATGAGAACATTAGCTGGCTCCTAGCATCAAAACAAACCAATCAGTGGACGAGAGTTGAAGACCCCAATATAATCCCACACTCTTGTAGCCACGTGAATTTTGACAAAAAAAAAAAGCCAATTAACACACATTTGAGAAAAGACAGCAACTTCAACAAACAGAGCTGGTCAGACTGGATGGATACACATAATATAATTTGTAATCTCACACTCCAATCAAAACTCAATTCCAAGTGGAACAAGAACCCCAGTATACGACTTGATATCTTGTGTCTTGTGGGGGTTCTCTTTCCCTCTTGGCCTGTCAGCCATCAGTCCAAGAGGGGAAAGAGGCAGAAACAGCAACAGAAAGCTTTGTACACAGCCCATGAGCACAAACTGAGACAGTCCTATGGGAGACAGACTTCGAAGCTCAACTTTATTACAGAGTATAAAGGATTGGGGAGCCTGGGGACAAACCCTTATTTGCATTAAGTGGCACACTCCTATCACAAGGCTTTGCATGTGGCAGTAGGGTCCTATCAAAGTGGCTAGAGCATTTACCAAATTACCATGTGGGTCATCAGAGGAAGAGCATTTGCAGGTAACTGTGTCAAGGGTTACCCTTGAGATAAGTCAGGTATCCTGGACCTACAGACTTCCTCCAGATAAAGCTGGGTAGAGATCAAGAAGCTTTGCTGTGGAGGAAGGTGGATACCATATTGTTAAGCATAGAGAAGGCTGCCAGGCTATGGTAGACTGCAAACTCTACCAGCTGGCAATGTATTCCAACAGGGGCTGATGGAGGAATAATTAAGATTTCACTTGAACTCAATGGCACATAAAAGGACTTTCTGAACAGGACTCTGATTACACAGGTAAAAGAATCAACAATTAATAAATGGGACCTCATGAAGCTATCAAGTTTCTGTATAGCACAAATAGCTCAAGCAAAGAGGCAACCTACAGAATGGGGAAAATTTTTACCAGCTACATATCTTGACAGAAGATTAGTATCTCGAATATATAAAGAACTCCAGGAAGGTACAGCATCAGTTGCAATGGAAACAGGAGCATTATAGATTTTGTGACCATGGGGCAACCACCAAGGGCAGAAGCAGATGGAGAGTTCACTGGGCCTGAGTCTACCAGACAAAATGTGTGTGTTGTTTTTCCCTAGTCTGTGTTTCACTTCCTGCCTCTGGTTCCTGGTTTGAGCTCCTGCCCTGGTTCCCTTCTATGATGGACTATGAACTGTAAGCTAAAATAAATCCTTTCCTCCCCAAGTTGCTTTTGGTCAAGGTTTTTAGCAAAGCAGCAGAATAGAAATTAGGACAGGGCATGATAAAGATGCCCCTTTTGTGGATGAGCACTCCATTGACTCTCTGCACTTGGACCAGCTGTGAATTTCTGTGCTAACCGCCATCTACTACATAAAGAAATTTCCCTGGTGAGGTCTGAGAGCTGTGCTAATACATGGATCCAGAGAAAGAAATTTAGAGGACAGTTTGATACTACGCCCATTTAGAAAAAATATTAGTGGGTTCACCTTTAGTGCCTAAATGCGTATGAGCTCCCAACCATGGGTTCTTATTCAAATTTACAGTACCACACTGTTTGAGTGACTTTCCTGGTGCATCAATAAAATATCATAACCAAGGCAACATATGGAAGAAAGAGTTTACTTTTGCTTACAGCCTTCAAGGGATAAGAGTCCATCATGATGGGGAAACATGAGAGGTTCAGTGGTCATAGTGGGTTCAAATTATTACAGTTATCCTGAGGTAGGCCAACAAGTGCTGTGATTAAAGGTGTGAGCCACCAAACCTGGCTAAAATACCTTGGTTTAATTTATGTTATGAAAGATATGGGCAGACATAATCATATATATATATATATATATACATATATATATATATATAAAGATATAATAACATATAATTTAATAGACATATATGTGTTGTGGAGAGAGAGAGGGAAAGAGGCTATGATGTCCCTGAAAAATTTTTTTTTTTTTTTTGGTTTTTCGAGACAGGGTTTCTCTGTGTAGCTTTGCGCCTTTCCTGGAACTCACTTTGGAGACCAGGCTGGCCTCGAACTCACAGAGATCCGCCTGGCTCTGCCTCCCGAGTGCTGGGATTAAAGGCGTGCGCCACCACCGCCCGGCCGTCCCTGAAAATTTTTAAGCACAAGAAATTCCGAGGTATTTTCAAGTGAACAAATTTGGGAACTGCTCTCAAGGATCACTTCTTTTTTTTAATTTTATTTTATAATTTAATTTATTTTTACACATCAAGGATCACTTCTTAGCGAGCATGATTTCATCTACTATATCCCTGTATCTTCTTGTTTGTTTAGGATCCATAGCTTTTACTTATTGACTCAATTAAATTACCACTGACTCTAATTTAACTAATGAAAGTTGTATACAATCCATAGCTCTTACTTATTGACTGAGTTAGATTATGATTGACTCTAATTTAACTAGTATGCCTATATATCTTTTGAGTGAGTCATATAGGTCTTACGTTTCAGTATATGAAATAAGTCTATTCAAGTCTCAATGCCATATTACACTCTTAGTAAAGAAACAAGAATAGTTCCAAGCATATTGTATTAATCTTTTGTCCAGAATTCTCCTTTAGAAAGAAGTCCAAAATCTGCCAAGAGCACCTTTTGTGCTTTGGACTGCTGACTTCTCTAACAAACTCGATCTACCCACAGTCCTGGTATACCATCCATTGCCTTTCTTGTTGGATTTCAAATATGTCAGATTTTCTGTCACCTCTAGAACTTTGTTTCTTCTTTCTTGGTTACAGTGCTGCCAAAGACAGACACATGGATGGCTCATCACAGAGGAAGTTTGTTCTTAAGCTTCCTTCTTACAGAGTTGATTCTATCTACCCATCATCAACTGTAAGCTCCAGAGGTCTCGAACTCTTCCCCACTCACTTCTGTTCTTGTTAGCAGTTACCACTAATGTGAAATACATTTCCATTTACAATATTCTAGCTTTTCTTTTGGGGGGTGTTGACATGTATTCACAGCTCTCCTAGAAATCACCATGTAAAATCAGGTTGCTCCAGTTTCTATTTATCTTCCTGCCTCTGCATCCCTGAATCTGGGATAATAGACATAAACCATCACGGTGGATATTTTGTTTATTGTTTTATGCCAATTACATAAAATCTCAGACTTCCATATACTTCATTTATAGTTGTTTGATAATCTATACTGTCTATTATCATTGTTATTTCATGATTTAAAGAAACTAGATGCCAAAAAGAAAAGGACAGACTAAGGTAGTGTGTTACCACTAGGTGGCAGTAACAACAGATGGTCGTAGAGCACTCATGTGCAAGGCCATCTTTGTCAGTGAGAATAGAACCGAAGTCCTCAGGCTGTGAAACCCACACTTGGATGGAGGAGAGCACTGAATTCCGAGAAACAGAGAGGAATGTCAGAAGATCTACAAGTCTATGTCAGAGAAAGTACTGAGTGATCTTTTGCGTATGTAAAAAAGAAATATCTTAATTTCTTTTTCATATAGTTCATTGTTATTTGAGACAGAATGAAATAAAACACTTAAAATATACTTAACTCAGGAAAATAGTAGAAAAATGCAAAAATCTAGTGAAAGAAACTGATCACAAGTTGAAGGGAAAATGTCCTGTTCTCATGGATAGGAGAGTAAATATTAAGATGTTCATCCTAGCCAAGTTGTTTACAAACTCAAAACAGTCCCTGCTAAAACACAAATCCCATTTATTTCTCATAAGCAGGAAAGATAACCAAAAGTTCATGAAAAAGTGCCCAAATAGTCAAAGTGAGTCTTGATAAAAGATCAAACCTAAATACATTACAATACTTGTTTTCAGAATCCACAGAGCTAATGAAAATGTATGATGCAGGTATAAAAGCAGTAATATGGGCCAACACAACAAAACAGAAAGCCCAGAAACCAGTCCAGATGACCCAGGGCCAACCACCTGTAAAGTAAATAGAACAGTGAGACTCCATGGAGAAAGAATAAATAAAATCTCTAAGAAGTGGTGGGAAAACAAGATATTAGACACTAATGTCACAGTATACCCTAAAATCTACTCAGCATGGACTTAAACACAACAACAAAAAACAAAAAATTATGAAAACATAAAAGTACAAAGCATGGGAGAAACTCCTTAATGGTCATTTTTAAACATGACGTCAAAAGCATAGGCAACAAAATAAATGATTTTACATAAAACTGAAACTCTGTAAAGCACAGCAATTGTCAATAAACATGGAAACACAACACAGAATGGGAGAAAACATTATGCGTGTGTGTGTGTGTGTGTGTGTGTGTGTGTGTGTATGTTTGTGTGTGTCTGAGAGAGATCGAGAGATTAATATTCAAGTATATGATGAAAAACCCCAGGCATTTTTGTAGCATTAATTAGATGACATGATTTAAAAACAGTTAAAAGACGTACTTTTGTAAAGAATTCCTAGAAATGGACACTAATTATACAAAAATGTGCTCGTGACTATTACTAATCTTCAAAATCACAATGAGATGCCATCTCACATGACTTAAGATGATTTTAATTAAAAAAAAAAGAAAAGAAAGATCAAAAGCAAGTTTTGGCAAGGCAGGAGGAGGGCAAAGCTTGAACATCATTTGTTGGAATGTAGATTGATATGACCATTATGGAAAAAATGGAAGTTCCTAAAATATTTAATAACACAACTGCTGTGCACATATTGGTATATTTTGTGGATATATATTCAAAGGAAATAAAATGATCATGTCATAAACATATCTGCATTCTCATGTTTATTGAAATATTATTCACAGTAGAGAAAATATGGAAAAAAACAAGGTATTAGTCAGTGAATGAATTAACAAGTGATTAATTAATTAATTAATTGTGATACACAGAGGGGGGAGAGAGGGAGATTAAAAAAACTTTATGAATTTACTTCTATGTGTGATTTAAAGGACAACAACCAAGTACATGGAAACAAAAGCTAGAATGGTTGACATAGGGAGGTACATAGAAAAAAATACAGAACAGTGAAAATCTGTAGTTATATAGAGAGAATAGATATACATAGCCAATGCAGAAAATGAGAATTTTGTTAATTATGTTGTATTATCTATTGGCAACTTACCAAGAGTATGTTTTAAGCGTTTTTATCATTAGGAGAAAATAAATGCATGGGGGTGATGAGTATATTAACACTAATCATCTCGTTATTTGTCCATTTATCAAATATATTGCACTGTAGCATACTCTACATCAAAAATAAAAACAAATGAAATTAATATCTTGCAGTAGAAACATAAAGAATTACAGGGTTTGTAAGATATTGAAATAGCACAGACCAAAAATGAATCTTAAAGTGATTTGCTTGGAACTCAAGGACAGACTAAAAATGAAAGTTGAAGAAACAATGAATGGCAGCAGTGGGCAGAAGAGGGAGATGTGAATGAAACCCAAATACTCTCAAGTTGGAGGTGCAGTAGAGTAGGTCAAGGCATGAGGGAAGAGCCAGCTTGAAAAGCACCATTCCTGCAGTGAATGGCTATTGTCAGATCTAAATGCTTCTCTGTCTAATGCTGCTGGGCTGGGCATAGAGGGTCCAGCCTGATATCTGGAGTGGATACTCACAGTTAAATCCTTATTTCTTCCTCTCTCCTTTCTGCCTCTATACATCACAAGATGCTTGTTCCCCAGTAGTTTATGACAAAGACCTTATAGGTTGGCAGTTGACTGTATTTTGTATTCCATTGTGTCTTCCTTCCTCTTTCAGGTGACTTTTGATTTTTTCCCAATTATTCGTGCCTCTTAGCTCTTGATAGCTGTTTTCAACCCCTTTGAATAATTTAATCACCTGAAGGAAACCAAGAATAACTCTTATAGTGTCCTAAAATCACAACATCTTTCCCCATTGTTAAGCATTCCTATTATCAGTACTGAGCCGTCTGATTTTAAAGTCAATTGCACTTCTCAAATGTTACAGGCACCACATTTATATTTTATCATCCATGCCTGTGGGTTTGGGGGAGATGTTTATGGCAGATTCATTTTCAACCTTGCAGAATATGGTCCTACCTTTATTGTCTTCCCTCTGGCACGACATGAAATAAACCACCTGATATTTACAGCAATGCCCTTTTCCTTTCTACATACAAATCACCTTTAGCTGAGAATTTTGATACTTCTTCTATTGAACATTGGATTCTCAGTAGTATTCCTAAGTTGGAGAAGTAGATAGTTAAACTTTTCTCTATTATCCATGATCAGTGTCACCTTTCTTTTTTTTTTTTTTTTTTTTTTTTTTTTTTTTTTTTTTTTTTTTTTGGTTTTTCGAGACAGGGTTTCTCTGTGTAGCTTTGCGCCTTTCCTGGAACTCACTTGGTAGCCCAGGCTGGCCTCGAACTCACAGAGATCCACCTGGCTCTGCCTCCCGAGTGCTGGGATTAAAGGCGTGTGCCACCACCGCCCGGCCAGTGTCACCTTTCTGAGTGCCTTTCAGCATGAGAGATTTTTACCACCTGTCCCCTGCCTGCTGCCAAATTTAGAAAAGGAGGTGTTGCTTTTTGTCTGACCCTTTTCCTTGTTTGCCTATTCATGAGGTGACCTGCAGCATTCAACCAAAAAGCCACAGCAGACAGTTCTTCAAATTTGTTTGAATGGAAGAAAGGAATGTTGAAAGGACAAGCGCAAATAAAAAGCAAGTAGGGTAGTCTCAAGTGACTATGAAACTGCATGGCTATGCTTTTGTCTTTGTTGTATGAGTTTAACATGGGGTATGGGCATTGTCTACATTATCTTGAGGAAGAGAGTCAACTACATAAGGTACACACCCAAACACACACCGAGGTACTGTTTTCATTTTCTTAAGTTAAAGACTCAGAGATTTTCTCTACCTTACTCATTACAGGGCCCTCTGTTCAACAGAACTTGGGGTAGATCACTGTAAATCTGTAGCACATTGTGATTTTAAATTATTGCTTGTGAATAGAAGTTTCAATTTAGTGTGTCTCACCCATAAGTTGCTGTTACAATATCTTTTATATTAGTGTCTCTCATAGAAGTTACCTAGGGTGACTGTCCACACCCCTAGGCAAGACCAGTCCCACCTTCCTTCTTTGGATGCATCCACTCTCCTTATGCACACAGCCACCATCTGCTGTCAGAGTCCTCCCAAAGTTAATCCAAGGCTCAGTGAGCTACCACAGATGCCAAAGAGAACAGGTTGACAGCTCCAGGACCTCATTATCTTATAGTTTGCTCAGTCATTTTAGGATGCCATGTGCAAAAGCATTGGCAGTACACGTTTAGAAGGATAATGTAATGTTCTGTGTCCACATGGTAAATGGAACAGAACCACTGCTTTGTGACTCGAAATTAGAAAAACCAAAGGAAGTTATATAGTTTGGGGGCCTTTCCTAAATGACAAGTCTATATTACCTCGACTACTTAGCTCTTCTTCATGACCAGTGAATAAACTCATTTTGAGGCAAGTGCTATAGAAAACATAGGAGGCCTGCAAGACCAACACTGTGCGAGTAAATTACTAAAAAACTTGCAAGAAAATAGATGCATTTCCTGGAGTCATTTTAAATCTCCATCCTGGAACAATCATGATTAAAATGGACACATCATCAAAAATTAAAAGCCAAATATGAACAGTATGAATGCTAGTAATTTGATTTCCTAGAAATTGTAGGTATTTGGGACATGAAAACATTTAGAGCATGTAAGAGGTTCAAAGAGACTGACACTCCGCTGGCAATGCTTGCTGTGTGCTGAAGAGCATGTGAAGGTCATCACAAAGGAGCAGATGCACACTGGCACTGGTTTCTACGAACGTTAGACTATAAGTGATGATGTAACACAAGAAAAGGACTCTTTGGTCTAGAAATGTAAATACAGAGAAGAACTCATGCAAGAAGGAATTAAGTAAGCCTAGGTCTTCAAATCACAGCATATAGGAAAGCTACTGCTAAAGCTGAGAAGAGAATCCTGTACACCACGCTCTCAGAAAGAACATCCAAAAGGGAGTGGGATAAAAAAGTGGAACCATCTCAAATCTAGACCAATTAATCAAACATAGTTAGACCCATAGATAGGCTTCAGAAAATCAATGCAGCATAAATGTTTATTTCTTTTAAGACAAGGACCCAGTTCTATATCTCATACATGATGAGTACCCATTAAATGTTTGTTGAATGGACAAAAAGGCAAAGAAATGAAGTTATTGAGAAAATATGTCCTCTAAAGATCCAGAATTATACTATGTAATTATTGCCATTTTATGTAGATCAGAAGTTGTTAGTCTTGTTTGCATAGATTATTTAAAGTTATGAAATTAAAAAGAGATTTCAAAGCATAACAGTATAAAATTAGGCATTATAGATGAAAATTTTTCTGATGTCCTTTTATAACCTTAGTCCTACTTCCACTGAGACAATATCATTATTACTATCATTTATTTATATGTTTTCTACATAAATTTGTATTATAAGCTAGATATACTATAGCTTTGAATATTTTAAAAATTATAGATGAATTATATATTCTGTGTTGTTCTGCAAATTGCAGTTTATTACATTTGTGAGATTATACTCATGAAATTCCTCCACATTCATTTTTATGGCTGCATAATATTATAATGCATAAAATATCATAACTCACTTATTTATTGTCATATTTCTGTTTGGAGGTAATGCAATTATGAACAGCTATAATTCATTCATATAGCTTTTTTTGTTCATGGAGTTTTTTTAAAAAAAAAAAACATTCTTTCATCACTTTGAGGTAGGACAGTCAGGAAGACAAGAAGCCACGTAGTAAAAATTGAACTCAGTGTTCGTGGCTGTGCCTGCGTAGTAACTGCATGGGGCTGTTTCTGTGGATGATTGTCCTCCCCAGGGGGACTCGAGGACCCTAACGTTCAGTGGAAGCCTTGTCAGTATCTTCTTATAGCTGCCATTTCATGTGCACACCTCCAAAGTCACCAGCTTTCTACTGAAAGCTTCGTATTTGATCCGACTCACCCTTCTAATTCAGTTTCTGGGACTGTCTTTTCAGTTCCCAGAAGGTCTTGCAATCTAAGACTTCTTTTCAGTTTCTAACGTCCTCCCACCTTGAGTCCTGGTCACTCAGCTGCTCACCTGGGCTGGCATCATCCACCCCTTCAGAATGGGCTGTGACTTTTACTGTAATGAACTCATTCCTGTTTGTTTAGTCTGTCTGTCTTCAAACGTTTCCCTTGATGGCAATGAGAGTCTCTAGATCCCTATGTCCTTGGCATGCTTCTATACAGGATCACAATAAAGACATTTTAAAAAGGTGCTCTTACAAAAATATAGAAGGATTTTATTTTTCAATAATAATTAAATTCACCAAAAATTGATTTTTTTTTAATGTATGGTACAAGGAAAGCTTATCCAAATGTCTGTTGTAAACCTGTGGACATTTTCAAGACCTGGGTTTATTTTCTCTAATGGGAATTATAACTATAACTATTAAATGGTTGTGCCCTCTAATTTCATAAGCTGAAGTATTGGCCCCCAAAGTGACTGTATTTATTTAAAGAGCCTCTGAAGAGCTACTCAAGATCAAAAAGGCAGCAGGAACTTTGCTCAAATCTGATATCGCAGGCATTATTCTAGAATCTACACAGGGTGAAAACATATGGAGCAAAGGCTACTTAAAGGCCTAGCAAGAAGACAGTAGTCTCTAAGCCAAAGAGAGAGGCCACAAGATAACTAAACCTGCCAATATCTTGTCATGGACTTCTGGCCTCCATACAGTGAGAACATTTGAAGCCATCCAGTCTCAGGGTTTTGTTATGGTAACCTTTGGAAAATAATTCATGCTTTTTCCATAACCACTGAGCCGTTCCAATGTTGGAAAGCCTTGGCATAACATTTCAGCTTAGAGATACACGAAGTGAGCTCTAACTTACATCAGCCTAGGATCTGCTCTACCCCTTGGAGCCATCTTCTGTTCCTTGACTTTTTCTGATTGCACAGTTAAGTACTTATTGTGAGAAGACTGATTTCCATCTCCACATTTTTAAGGTAGTGTGTACTTATACCTGGTTTTCAGATGTATGCCTATGGCTATCCAGATCTGGAGGGCCCTGTCTCCTGTCCCTCATACACTATACAACACTCCACTGTTGCAGGCTGTCAATATATAAATTCATTTGCAAGCAGCCATGATTTCAGAGTTTATTTCCATACTCTTGAAAACAATGCAACAGACAATGAGCTTAGAGAAAATGTCATTTGCAATGAGCCTACAGACAGAACTTATGGTGAAATGTGAAGATTTGATATTCTATTTCAAGTCTTAAATATTTTAAGTATCTTAAGCCATGTACTTCTTGGACACATAAAGTTAGCATCTCTATTATTATACTTGTGGCCACTGGTACAATTATTAGAATGAACTCAGGATAAAAGAAAAAACAATGACAGCATTCAGAATATCTCCTGAAAATTTAAAAACTCTTTATGATACTCCATTTTCTAATCATAAAATAACATTGTATTTATAGTTTTCTTGAGATTTAAATTTATTATTATTATTAGAAGATTTATTTATTTATTCGTGCTATGTGTGTGTTTGTGTGTGTGTGTGTCCTTGCATGCCTGCGAGTGTTTATGCAGACTGTGTTCATGTAAGCACATACAGAAGACAAAAGAGAGCATCAGATCCCCTAGACTGGAGTTACAGGTGGTTGTGAGCACCTGACATGTGTACTGGGAATCTAACCTGGGTCACCTTCAGAACAGCACATACTCTTAATGGCCTGGCCATCTACTCAACTCCATAGATGACTTACTAATAACAGACATTTAAATTGTCATAATATTGCCTCCTCCAATGTTTTAAAATTGTAATTTATGATATATACCATCATGTGCTATGGGTATAGCTTAGTAGCTAGCTAACCTGAGCCCTTGGAACCTTTAAATGAGTCCCCTGCTCTAAATGAGACCTTGTCTCCAAGGCTTAGGGATCATATCAGAACAAGGAACAGAAAGTCTGTAACAGCCAGAGGTAGTGAAGATCTCAGAGAAATAGAGTTTGCCAGACATGACAGAGTCACTGTACACATGAACTCACAGTAACTGTGATGGCAGACAAAAGACCTGGACAAAATCAAGTCAGCCAAATACCCCAGCACTAATAAAGGGGGTGTTCATAAAGTCCTACCCCTAGCTGAGGTACTGTTAGAGTAGGGATGTACTCTCTGAGAGATTACTCATACTCTACTGGATGGCCTACAACCATGCATGTATAGGCAGTATTAAATAGATTTGGTTAATTTGAAAAGAGAATGTATGTGAGCATGGGGGGTGATTTCATAAAATCTTGCCTCTAGATGAAGGGCTGCTGAGAGAGGGAGAATTGGTTTTCTCCACTTGTGAGCTCTCACATGCATTGTCCAAACCTAGGTTGTCAATCCTGAATACATATGGAGAAAAGTTAAATAGACTCAGTAGATTATGTATGTGTGTGTGTGTGTAAATACATATGTAATAGTAATAATAATGAAAGAAGAGTGTGAATTTGGGAGGGAGAGGGGGTAATACAGAAGTAGTTGGAGGGGAGAAGAACTGGAGTGATATAGATGTAGTGCTCTTGTATGTTCTCAAAAATAAAAGGAGGAACATTCCATAAGTCAAAATAAATACAAACAATACCCTCAATTATGCAATAGGGGACTTCCTTCAAAGACCAGCAAGTCTTACTGAGTCAACTGTGAAGGAATCCAGGTAGGTAGGGAGACTGTTTTGGCAGATAAATACTGCACACAAGTGAACATTTTCTGAATACTCTGCTCACCAACCATTTAGATCATCTGCACCTACTATGAAGGAGCTTCCAGGCTCAGCACCATGATCCAAAGTGTTGATCTCATTTTCTGTCTTATCCTCCTGACTCTGAGTGGAGCTCAGTGAATCCCTCCTAGGATGAAGCACTGCATCTACATCAAAACTGATGATCTACTGGTTAATCCAGGGGCCTTAGCAAAACTTGAAATATTCCTTCAAGCCAATCTTGTCCACATGCTGAGATCATTGCTGTAATGAAAAAATAATAAAGAGAAGAGATGTCTGAACCCAGAATCCAAGGCTATTAAGGAGTTACTGAAATCAACAACAAAAAGATCTAAAAGAGATCTCTTTAAAACCAGAGAGAACCACCCCACTGCAGTGCAATTAAGAATAGTCCACATAGAAGCACTCACCCATCACTTCCCTGCATGAAATGTGTATGGAGCCCTAATTGTCCCCCGTTTGCACTTCTACTGAAAGGTGACCAACCACAGTCATACCAGTGGTAGATAGTCCATCACCCTGAGATAATAGCAACTCCAGTATCAGAGCAGTTTCTAACTCTATTACTAATATCTGGCCCTAAGTACTGGCTCAAATAGCTCATGATAACTCTCCTTGGCACTTTGCTGTAAGAAGCTATATTGAGGAGCTATGTTATTAGCCAATGTGCCTAGTCCCAGCCCTGTTCCTGAGACTCTTCTTATCTTCTCTCCTTTAAGGGTTATTAAGAGACCTTTTCATTTCTAGTTTACTAATTTAATTCTAATGTAGACAGAGCAATAATGCCAAATGGAATTTTAAGAACAATTTTTACTTCATGAGTTTCTACTGCTGTCTTCCCAAGGAATCATAATTCCAAATACATACAAGAAACTATAAAGGCTTGGGAATGTGAATATAATTATCATTTGATGAAAATCTATATGAAGTAAAATTCTGAGAAATATTTTATATTATTTTATGGTATATGGAATAACTTGTGTACTGAGGATTATACTAATGAATAATCAGAGAAGTTTTTTTTTTTTTTTTTTGGTTTTTCGAGACAGGGTTTCTCTGTGTAGCTTTGCGCCTTTCCTGGAGCTCACTTGGTAGACCAGGCTGGCCTCGAACTCACAGAGATCCGCCTGGCTCTGCCTCCCAAGTGCTGGGATTAAAGGCGTGCGCCACCACCGCCCGGCAGAGAGAAGTTTTAAAAGATAGGTAACCGTTTTGAATGCTATGTAAGCAAATGTGTTTGACACTTTCAAATTAAAATGATACACTGCACTGAAAATGTTAATAATAACTATTGAAAACAAGATGTGATGGTGCATGCCTTTAATCCCAGAACTTGGGAGACAGAGGCAGGCAGATCTCTGTCAGTTCAAGAAGCCTGGCCTACATAGCAAATTTTAGGCTAGCCAAGATTGCATAGTGAGACCTTGTCTAAAATGGAAAAAAAAGGAAGAAAGAAAGAAGAAAGCATATAGCCATTCAGATCAAAGGTCATAAAGTACTGACAACTGAAAAAAAACCTAAGTACAGCAGAACACATCACATTGGAAGGAAAAAGAGATAGGGGAGGAATTGGAAGGGAAGGAATGGAGGATAGATTGCTCAAAATGTTTTCTAAGAAAATATAAATTTCTCAAGCAGTAAAAAAATACTTCAAAGTGGCTATACAGTTTATAACATTCCAAAATTACTCTCTGGATTCATTGAGTTGTGAGGACTATGGAACCTACATTCTGGTAGTAAAAAGCACTGAACCTAATAACATAGGATAGACAGACTGTTTCACAGGACACAGCAATGGTATAGGACTGATAAGCCCAGTAATGGAAATGTACCCTAGCAGAAAGAGCTAAGACTCTATATTTTATGTGAGAGATGGTACTACTATAAGTTAAGATAGGTAGTTCAGATGCAAAGAAAAGAGTAGATTTCAGAGATAACTATAGTGATTTTATGTATGCTTTCTTTGGCTGGTGGGTGTATGATTGTGAATAGGAAGCAAGTATCACAGTGTGCAGTAGAGGTCAGAGAGTATTCATCAGGAGTCAGTTCTGTCCTTCCACATTGTTGAGGCAGGGCTTCTCTTGTTGCGGCTATGCTGTGTGCTCAAACTTCCAAAAGTTTATCCTTTTCCACCACCTCCATATTGCTTTAGGAGTTCTGAAATTAAGCAAATGGAGCCACACCCAGATATTTTTAAAAACATGGTTAATATGGATTGAACTCAGGCCCTCAGACTTCATACCAAGCACTTTAACTCACTAACCCATCTTACTAGCTCTATGCCTTCTTTGATATTTTTAATCATGACATTGTTGATATGGCAATGCAAGAATTATATGGTAAATAACTACTCGTAATAATTCAAAAAATGATTGATCTATAACTTGGTAGAACATGCTAGATGAGAATCAATAATGTACAGAAAGCTGTACAGAATTTTTACACAGAAAACATTACATTTGTAACATGTGCACATTATCCCTTTGAAAAAATATTCTACATCAACACTTAATATGAATGCTTGACAAGTCTGTCATTTTTTAAATCACTGGAGCAGAATTCACAGTGTGAATACATCTCCAGCAAATCTAACTTCTCCAAATATCTAATTTACTTATTGCTATCCATCAGTAATTATTACAGATGCAAGAAGAAAAAGAGGATAGAAAGCATGATGGTTAATTTTGACTATCGACTTCACAGGATTTAGAATCACTATGAAAACAATCTTCTGGCATGTGTGTGGGTGATTTTATTTTTTAATTAGGTTAGTTGAAGTAGGAAGACTAATCCTAGTGGAAGCAGAATCACTGTGTGGGCTAGGATCCTGGATGGAACAAAAAGGAAAAGGGGAGCTGGAGAGAAGAAATTATCTCTCCTTGCTTCCTGATTGCAGATGCAGTATAATCCCACTCGTTTCAAGCTCCCCTTGCCTTGGCTTCTGTCATGATGGACTATCTCTCAAACTGAGCCTAAACTAACCCAACCTCTTAAGTTGCTTTTGTGTGCTTTTTATCATAGCAATGGATAAAGTAACTAATATGGGAAGCAAAGAGAAAAGGGAAGGAAAGAAGAAAGGAAGCAAGGGAGGGAAAGAGGGCTAGAAGAAGAGGGAGAAGAATAAAGGGAGAATGACTGCTCTAGTGTATATTAGATTTTGCTTGCATTGTAGTCTTCAAGGGAAGCTTTGAAACTAGAATGCCCTTAGATTATGGCTGAGTTTCTCTCGAGACTTTGTGTTGTAGTTTAGATATTCTATTTGACCCAAATCCCATGACAATGACCTATATGACCTAGATGTAGAGTCAATCATGGAGTGAAACATCAAAACATAGGAAGAACTTCTAGAAGAATTCTAGACCCACCAGCTTTATCATCTGTCTGCCCAAGCTAAAATTGCCTTGGAAACCTGTTCTGTACCTCACATGTTCTAATATGTGGTGTTTCCTTTGTATTTGATTTTAGAAATTTTAAGTTTCTCACATTATTTTTTCATTTCAGATCCTTTGGGAATTTTAAATGACACCTGTATTTGGATGTAAACATTTTCCCTTAGATTTGGGAATAATTATGTGATAAATTAATTGGATAAATTATATTTATTCTATAGCTGAACTTCCTTTTTCTATATCAAAAATTCTTAGTGTTTTCTTTTCTCTCTTTCTTTCTTCCTTTCTTTCCTTCTTTCTTTCTTTCTTCCTTCCTTCCTTTCTTTCTTTCTTTCTTCCTTTCTTTCCTTCTTTCTTTCTTTCTTTCTTTCTTTCTTTCTTTCTTTCTTTCTTTCTTTCTTTCTTTCTTTCTTTCTTTCTTTCTTTCTTTCTTTCTTTCTCTCTTCTCTCTCTCTCTCTCTCTCTCTCTCTCTCTCTCTCTCTCTCTCTCTCCCTCCCTCCCTCCCTCCCTCCCTCCCTCCCTCCCTCCCTTCCTCCCTTCCTTCCTTCTTCCTTCCTTAATATGTCCTACAAGTACTTAACTTTGTGGTAGGCCAAAGATGGATGCCCCAGCATTGCAGAGGAAACTTGGGTGACTGTCCAGGCAGCCAGCTGTTTTTGTCATTTCTTAAATTTTTTTGGAAGCCACTTGCTTGTACTTCCTTATCAGTCTGGTAATATTATTTTCCTTCAGGTCTTTAACGGGGTTGAAGACCAGACGGTTACAGTTACAGTTCTCCTGAATCTCGGCAAAGGACATATTAGGTACAAAAGTTTAGATTCTTTAGGAGAGGATTACTATATGGAGTAATCTCTATAAATTTGCCAATTACTTATGGTCTGGACATTTAGAATGTATTTCTTACTTAATAAATTGTTCTTGTTGTATGTAGTTTCATTTTTGTTTAGGTTATTACTTTTTCTTTCTTCTGGACAATACTTGACAATAATTCTTATTGTATATAGTTTTATTGTGTTAGAATTAGAACTTTTCCTTCTTAACTGGACAAGAAGGGAAAAAGGTTACAAGAATCCTGTCACAGGTCAGCTACCCAATAGAAAGGAGCATTTGGGTTGGAGAGGCAGAGTTTTCATTGAGAGTGGACATGACCGAAAGATAAGGTGGGCCAGAGAGATGCTCAGCCCTTTTGTAAGAAGGAACATGTGGCCAACGTTAGCAGCAGAGCAGCTGATGACCTGGTTTGGATCCCCATTTCTGTCTTGTGATAATTGTGCATGGATTTTGCTTGTTAATAAATGTTAAAATAATCTTTTGACTTTCTTTATAAAAAAAACCACAGAAATAGCCAAAGCAATTCTAAAAAGTAAAAACAGAGTTGGGGATATTATAATATTCCAACTGAAATTATACTATAGAGTTATAGTGGTAAAGACAATCTGGTATTGCTATAAAAATTGACAGGAATACCAGTGGACTAGAAAAGATAACTCAGAAATACAGCAAAAAATATGCCTGCTTATTAATTTTTTTTACAAAGGAGACAAACATACATTGGAGGAAACATAATGTACTCAACAACGGTGCTAGCAAAACTGGATATCTGCCTGCTGGAGAATGAAATCAGATTCATATCATTCATCTTGTGCAAAATAAATTTTAAATGGATCAAAAATCTGAATTTAAAATGTGAGATTTCTAGAAGAAAACATAGGGTATAGCCTTCAAGACTTGGGGGGTAGGAAAGAACTTTTAAAACAGAACACAAACATCACAGGAGCTGACCCCAAAGCTAAACACATGGGACCACGTGGAAATAAAAACATCTATACAGCAAAGGAATCAATCCATAGAGCAAACAGACAGCCCACAAAGTGGGAGGAAATCTTTACCTTTTGTACTTCAAACAAAGGGCTAACATCAACGATTTACAAAGAACTGCAGAAACTAAATACCAAGGAAACAAAACTGCCAATCAATCAGTTGGCAGACGAATTGAACAGATAGTTTTCAAATAAGAAATACAAAGGCTAATAACTATTTTAAATGTGTTCAATATTTCTAATCGCCAAGGAAGTGTGAATTAAAACTATCTTGAGATACAATCTCAACCCAGTGAGAATGGCTAATACCAACATATTTGACAACAAATGTTGGGGAGGGTGTGGAAAGAAAGGAACCCGTGTTCACTGCTGGTGGGGAAACAAATTAACACAGCAGTTATGGAAGTCAGTTTGGAGCTTTCTCAAAAATCTAAAAATAGAGCTACCACATGACCTGAACTTTAGATCTTGCCACAGAGATATTTGTACTCTCACGTTTATTGCTCCTTTATTCACTACACAAAGAAATTGGAATCATCTTGTTTCCTATCAACAGATGAATGGATAATGAAAATCTGGTGTATATATATAAAAACATGGAGCAGTATTTAGCTTGGGAAAAAAACACAATCACAAAAATTTTATGAAAATGGATGGACTTAGAATGTATAATATTAAAAACGGTCACACAATTTTAGAAAAATAAAAACTGCATATTATCCCTCAAAGTTGGATCTAAACAATAATATATGTAAGTATATATATATGCATACATAAAATATATATATGGGTACTATATAACACGTAGAAAAGAGAACAGGAAAGGCTAAATATTACGGAAAAAAGGAAGGACTGCCTGTAGGCAATGGGCATGAATTATGAAAAAAAGGATATAAAGATAATTGATTTTCTAGTTCTAACTCTGTCATAGAGTTCTCCTTTGTTAGTAGTGGAAAAGTTCATAAACATATATTCAATAATGAAAGTGTAAGACCCAATGTGAAGCTCCACACTTTCAGAACAACTATTCTAATTATACAGAGATGTATTGAGATGCACAGACTTTGGGTAAATTTCAGTGTGTGGGGTTTTTTATTTGCAAACTTTAAAAAAGTAACAAATTTAATTACAAACAAACAAATAAACAAAAACCTAACATAGGGTGTGAGGAAATAAGGTAGGGAGTGGAAGTTGGATCCTCCTCTGGGGTGCTTTAAACAGTTAAAAAAGAGGAGGCTAGGAATTTGAGAAGGATAGAGTGGGGTGTGGGAGAAGTGTGAGGAAAGGGAATGGAGAGAAATAATTATATTTTAATTTTTAATAAAAGAATTTAAAGAAAGGCGCACACTTAGAATCTTTTTTCCACTGGTACTGGAGGAAGGGCCTCTGGCACCTCCTAGGTGGCTCACTGGGGCTGGAGTAGGGGACCTAACATGGGCCTTACCATTCAACATTGTGATTGGTAGCAGCTGGGGCCCACGCATGTGTGTATCTCCAAGTCACAATGGCCTCTTCTTTTCCCTGACTAAATGAACATGCTTCAAGAGTCAGTATTGGTCCAGGAAGCTGGTTGAGAATTAGGTGACTATTCATTTAAAGATCTGTATGGTGGGGGTGGATATTTTCTTTCAGGATCTCCCACTTAATCTCTGAGAAATGGAGTGAAGCCGACTGTGTGTGTTTATGAGTCAGGCTGAGACAAAGGCCAGTGTGGCTGAGTTACACAGAATGACTCAGTGCCATTTGAGAGAGTTAAAGCTTTCTATAATTCATTCTTCACACAAAGAATAATCTGTAACAGTTACAACAGCAATTAGGCGATCAGACTGTATCCACATCACCATTCTATCCTCAGCTGATGACTGGCTTCCCAACTAAGTTCCCCCACTGAAATCTGTAATCACTGTTATTCACTATGTGGTCACTGTTTGTTGTTAGATGGTTATAATTTTACCATAAACACAATATGTTACTTTGTGCAGTTTTATTTTAAATGAAAAAGAACTTCAAATACCAAAATAAGACATCAGGTGATGAGGCTCTTCTTTAGGAGTAGTTTCCATGTACTTCTAGTTCTTCATTAAAATCAATTCCTATCTTTTGTTTTTTATTACATAACTTCATTTTTCTTAATCATTTCAGGCCAATCAAATATCATCTTAAGAATTTTGGATTTTTCTTACACAAAAATAAACCTCACTTTATTTGAAATTTTTTTCACACATAATTTTGTGTTTTTATAGCATTAGCATGCAGTCTCACTTTTCCCTAACAGGTACCCAAGCCATACTGTTCAAAGTCTTTGTATTCAGAGGTACAATGTCTACACACAATTGGAGTTTGTTTATGTGAATGCAATAAAAACACACATAGTAAAATTCAATCACCTAAACACATAAAAAAACAAATCTATAGATAAAATTTATAAGGATTTATAAGGAAAGGGATAACACAGAAGGGAGAAAGCTGAACTGACTAAAAACACGAAAACAAAGGTATCCTTTGTTGCTGGGTACTGTGCTATTTTTTAACCCATTTGCACAGATGTGTGTTCTTAAGCAGGAACTGGGAGACCTTCTTGATAGTGCTCCTATCTTTCAGTCCTCCCACCCTTGACAAAGTCCCTCCTTCACATTGCTGCAGTCGTTGGTAAATTACAAGGACCAGAAAGAAGGAAATGGGGGGTCAAGGAGAATGGTGGCCTCCATGTGTGAAGAAATGAATTTAAACACAGCTCCTTGATTTTCTGTCAGTTTGTACAAAATTGGAAGATATCCTTAGAAACACACATCTGATTTATAACAAAAAGGCATTCTAGATGAAGAGTTTAAAATCTTAGGACCATAATTTTCAGGTTTATTAATGCATAGATCTACCTTAACAGGAAAACACATAAAACTCAAAGGTAATAAAATTACATTTTATTATATCATCATTAACAAATGTAAAAGTGGAAATGTATAAAGCTTCTATTACAGTATTTGCAAATGCCATTTATTAGGACACAATAAACTTACTAACTACTTTGGAGGATATAGCTACACCTCTCTGAACTGGATCACTGATGAAAATGTCTAAGTGCAAAACCATAAAACTTACAGATGAAATGTTGGAAGGAAAGTTATGTGTGCTAGGGCTTGAGGATTCATTTTCAGATCCAATACTAAAAACAAAGCACATGAAAGAAAAAAAAACCATTAAATTACCTCATCATTAGAACAGAAATACACATTCTGCAAACAACAATCTTAAGACAACAAAAGCTACACCACAGACTGGGGAGAGTGTCTTCAAATAGAATGTCATAAGTTTGTTTGTATCTAAGCTATAAAAAATAATCCACTAAGTCACTGAGAAATGAGTAAGCCAATCTTGAAAGCTGAAGAAGAACCTAAATTGTTATCTTACCAGATAAGATAAACATTGAAAACAACAGTATGGAAAAGATGAACCAAACCATCCGAAGCAAGAGAACACAAAAGTATGTACCACTAAACACCCACTAAAATTACCCAAACGAACAAACGAACATAACTTGCAACCTCTTGCATGAAGGCAACAATAAGGAGCCTAAATTTGCATTGATAGCAACATGAAAAGTCAAAGACAATTTGTAAAAGAATTGGGCAGTTTCTTTCTGAATAGTTTCACAACATGATCTAACCATGAGGCTACTAACTATTTAACTGATAGGAAAAACGAATATCCACACATGATCCATATGCAAATGCTTATATTAGATTCCTTATAATAAGCACCAAAAATATTTAGGGGAAAATTTTTGATATGCGAATAGAATAAGACTCTTACAAGATGCTAATGTAATACAATACACAGAATGAGATAGAGCGCAAAGTTAAAAGCTAGGAAACCTGAGTACAGTGCACACTGGAAACACCAATACTATCAGTGCTGGTGAATTAACTGTGGTGACTTTGTCATGAAGCATCAGGTTTTGAAAAGTAAAAACTGAGTGTGAGGCATATGGAAGCCCTTTTTTAACTATCTTCTGGAAGGGGGAGAAAAATGTGGAGTGACGTTTGCTAAGTTTATGGCCATTATAAGGAATTTGCCATTTAAGATTCTATGGTAGTTAGTGGAAGATCTTACATTTAAATAGAAGCATGATGTAACAGAGTGATTTAAAAACAAAAGAACCATTCTAACTGCTGGTAGAGAAAGACTATTGGGGGGTGTTAAATTGGCAGACTATCAAAACACCCAAGCGACTGACATACCAAAAGCATACTGAAGGTGCCAGATGTGTGGTATGAGAGAAAGGCATCTTGAGTAACTCTAAAGTTTGGAGCCTTCCAATTGAACCACCTGGAAGGGTGGAGTTGCTATCAATCAGTGTTGGGTTTGAAGCTGAAGAAAGTTGGAGGAATATGAGGACACATGGACTGTAGATATTAAATCCTCAGTTGCCAAGGAGATTCTCAATGTTAAGGGTCAGGAAATGTTCCAGGCTTCAGATGTTTATCTGACTTGAGCAACACGTGGATGGAAAGATCTGGGCAAGAGTCAGATTCTACTGCTGCTTTTAACTCCTGGCCAGGAAACTTTAATTTGAAACTGTAAGTCTCCAGTGCCTTTAGAGGGGGCATCACAGATAAAAATTAAAGACCACAAACTGAACTGCTATGATAAATGTGGGTTCTAGACAGAATTTTCTTTTTTGGGCCTCCAGCTCACACACACACACAAAATGACAAGGAGTCTTATTAATTAAGAAAGCTTTCTAACTAGCTCTTATAACTTAAATTAACCCATATATTTTTCCATGGTCTACCTCATTGTAACCTGAAGATTTTCCGATCCTGCCCAACCCCATGGTCAGGACAAATCTCTCCCACCTACATCTTGCAGCCATTTGGTCCCAAGTAAACACAAAGAAGTTTATATTATTTACAAACTGTATGACCTATGGTCAGGCTTCCTGCTACTTAGCTCTTATAACCTAATTCAACCCATTCCTATTAATCTATATGTTGCCACGTGGCCGTGGCATTACCGGTCTGCTGGCATCTTGTTGCTCCTTGGGTGGTAGGCTGGCATCTCTCCTAAATTCTCCTTTCTTTTCCTCTCTCTCCAGTTCGAATGTTCCACCTAACCTTATTCTGCCTCACCATTGGCCAAACAGTTTATTTATCAGCCAATCTGAACAACAAATATTCACAGGGTACAGAAAGGCATCCCACAGCACCCCATGTCCACCCTGGTTGTTCTTTGTCTGGCTTACAAATCCACCTATCTTTCTCCCAGAGCTCTTTGCCCTCAGAAGTCCCACCTAACCTTTTCCTGTCTTGCTAATGGCCATTCAGCTCTTTATTAAACCAATCACAGTGACACACCTTCATAGAGTGTAAGGGAATATTCCACAACAGTGAGTATTGGATATTTTGATGTTTATGCTTCCATACAACTCATTAAAGATTATTCTAAATCTCACAGTGTACCAAGATTTCATTTTTAAAATTGTGTCTGCGCATATGTGTGTGCCTGTGTGGCAGTCCAAGTCATCTTCTGGTGACATTCTTTAGGTGCTGCCCATCATGTTTTTTGTCCATCATCATTTTTAAAATAGGGGTTTGAGAGATCATACTCAAGTGATAATCTTGATTTTTCTTTTGTAATAACTATTTTTAATATGAAGTGTCCTGGATGGGAGTACACTCACACTGATACTTTGAATAAACAACCTAGCAGATTCAATAAAGCACAGATTTTTTTTTTTATTAAGTTTCTATTTCATGCCGGAGGAAAAAAAAAAAGAACAGAGCTCATTATGTATGTGCTTATGGATGTGAGGATCAGAAATTGATGCAGTCACTATCTAGTTGGCATCTCTCCACCTGAACTCAGTGTCTCACTGACTAAAACTTCCTCTTCCCCAGAGGCAGAGGGGAAGGAGTTTGCTGAGGAGCTGTGTCATCGCTCATTCATTCCATCTGCAGTCTTGTCACCTTGGTGACTCCTGAGAGAAACCCAAAGCAAGATAGTGGTATTCAAACCTACTCCAGGAACAGAAGAAGGTGCCTCACCTCACGGAGAGAGATGATATGGAGGGCAAGAGTGTTGTTTAACACCTTCTTTTATGTCTTTTGTTATGCTTTCCTTGCTTCTTCGGCCACTTCTCCGTGAAATGGTGCTTGCCGTTTATGCATAGATCTGCTGTCAGTTTATTACACAGATTACGTTCCCCACAGCAGCCTTTAAATTGTGCCAGCACAACTCTGGGCGAATACACCCTTTCCGTGTAGCTCTGTCCGGGATGCTTCCATTATGAGCAGAGAAACAGTAAGGACTTGCAGCTGGCATATATTTTTATTGCTGAATAGTAAAAGGAAAATACACAGGGTTTTTAAAAAAATGAATGTGACATAAAATTTCCAAAGTACAATAATATAAATTTTTTAAAGTTCCAGCCTGGCTACTCTTGGTAAGGGTTATGGAGGAGATAACCAGTGGCAGGCCGTGCATTTCAAATCCTGCCATGCTTGCTTCAGGCAGGCTAAAATGCAAATAACTTCAACACTAACATTTAAAACTTTGTTACAAGATACACACAGCACAAAAGAAACCCAAATCAGTCATGTGTGTTCCCATCACTGTTAATGGCTAATTATATTTGTACTTTTGATATTTTTGGAACCTTCTAGCACCTTAAATACGATGGTTGGCTTTTGATAACCCAAAGGTGCTACAACATTTTAAATAACTATCAATAGCAGCTGCAAGTCTGATATGGAGAGAGATATTCTTTCTCATTTTTACTGTTAAGGCATCATGCTATAGTGCCAGCATCTTGAACAGATTTTCTGAGGCTAACTTTCAAAGGCGTTGTGAGGCAAACCTCAACCAAACTAAAGATAATAATATTGTCTTTATTCAACTCAAAAGTGCATAGAGAATATTCTCTGAGTCTTTATTACTTCCTTTTACAGTACAAAATGTTGTATGTATTCAACCAGGCAAATTTTCTAAAATAATCTATAATTTTAATACATTTCTTTAAGATAGGCTATCAGGATTTTTACGTTACATGTATAAAAAGAAAATTTATAAATTATTTTTATTTTTAGAAAATGCAAACTTAGTACAATGTTGAGAATCCCTTCGTACTATGTGTATCAAGGAAGTGAGGAGGACAACTTCTTCTAGAAAGAAAAACTATTTTTTAACACAGTTCCTTATTGATTCTTTGGAAATTTCACATCATGCACTACAATCCTGTTCATCTCCCAGTCCCTCCATATCCATTCCTCACCCCTGCAGTGCTCCCCAAAAGAAATTAATTAAAAACAAAACAAAAAACCCACCTCGCTCCTCCATCTTTCCTATCTTTCCAACACCTCTTTATTTGTCCTAGTGGCATTGGAAGCTGGAGTGTGTCACCCATGATACCTCTTTATCCTATCAGGCCCACCCTCAAATGTTAATTGCCATGAGTCATTGGTTTGGTTCAAAGCCTCTGGCACACCATTGTCACTGGATCCTCACTAAAACCCTTCTTGGATTCTCTGCCATTGTCTTGAATCATGGAGACTCCACAGGACCAGTCCCTTCACGAGTTCCAGCCCCTCATAGATGGGGTAGATGTTAGTGTGGGCCAACCCAAGACCCAGGATGTGAGTATGGGTGTTAGCTGAGCTGTTCAGTCTGGGTTATTGGTACCACTTCCCTCAGAAGAGGGACAGAGGCAGCTCTCCTAGGGCCATGCCATCAGGGCCAGCTTTCCCAAGCTGTGATGAGGGGTGGGGCCACCTCTCCTGAGTATGGGGAGGGAGCAGCTTTCCTATGAAGGACAGGATCAGCTCTTTGACTGCAGTGTCCAGGTGAGGGGCAGGGGCAGCCTTCTCAGAGTCAGTAAAGGGCAGCATAGCCCTCAGATTTCAACACACATGGTTCCTGTGATCCCTGTAATAACATGATCCATGGACATCAATACAGACCCCAGGTGCTGCAAGAACATGAACCCAGGCATGTCTCTTGACAGAAGTCCCGGCCAGGAAGATACCATGGCCCTGGGTGGCAGCGCAGACCAGCCAAAGAGATATGGCCCGTGGTATGGCCCTCAGATTGGACACTAACACAGCCACAGGCCACAGCCCTGACCCTGGGCATCTGTGTGGCCCTTGGCGGGAACACTGGCCAGAGATGTCAACACAGATCCAGGATGTGGTAGGACCATGGATACAGACATGGTCCTTGGCAGCAGCCTGGGCCTGGATGTCACCATGGCCCCAGGTGGCAGCACAGGCCACTCAGATCTGTATGGCCCTGGCTGCAAAATGACCATCAGACACTCACCTGGCCTCAGGTAATGATCCAGACCCCAGGCATTTGCACGACCTTTGGTAGTAAGAAGAGCCATGGACATCAACATAGACCCTGGCTGCAGTAGGGCCATGGACCCAGACGTGGTCCCATGCTGCAGCCTGAGGCCAGACATAACCATGGCCGCAGTGGCAGGATGGCTCTTAGATACCAACATGGACTCAGGTGTCTGACTGGTCCCTGGGCATCTGCATGGCCTTCAGTGGTTACTGAAACCTTGGACATCAACTCAGACCATGGCGGCAGTAGAGCCACAGATCCAGACATGGCCCTTGGCAACATCTAAGCCCTGATGTCATCATAGCCTAGGGTGGCAGCACAAGCCACTCAGATTGGCATGGTCCCAGGGGTGGGGTGGCCCTAGGACACCAACTTGGCTACAGGTGGTGGCTTGGACCCCAGGCATCCCTGTGGCCCTTGGTGGCAACATGAGTCATAGATGTCAACAGAGACCCCGGTTACGGCAGGACTATGGAGCCAGATATAACCCTCATCCACTTGCTGGCTGAGACATCAACCTGGCCCCGGGTGGCAAGAAGACCACCCACATCAGGCGGCTCCCCATCGCCTTCACCTCTTCAACTGTATCTCTCTCTACAGCACAAGTTCTGTCTCCCTTTCTCCCCCATCTCTCCACCACATATCAGCTCACCCTAATGGTACCTACCCACCGGTGCCGGGCGGGTCTGTGCATGCCTTCAGCCAGCCCAAACCAAAAAAAAAAAAAAAACTATTTTTTTTATGATGTTGACTTCTTTATAAATTGGCAATACTACCAGTTGATATATCCTCAGTTTATGAAGATATTACCAATGTCTGAAATCGGTAATCTTTAAATGCGTATCAACAAAGGATCTAATTAAAATTGTGTAATACTCACGTATGAATAGAGAAAGTAAGCAGAGCAGAAAAAGGTCAAACAAACAAAATTACACAAGAGCTCATGGAAAAGTTTACAATAAAACGATGGCATCAAAATAAGGACAGGAGAACTCGGTGAGGAACGTGTCTGACACGACCTTCCTTCTTATTCTATCCCCAGAGTTGGGGATAGAACCCAGAGCTCGGGCTTTGCTACCATGCATAACCCAGGCTGCCGGTTCATGACTTCATTGAGGTTACTCCGCTTTACTTTTTGTTTGCTTGTATTTGAGACAGGCTCTGGCTTTGTTCTAAGCTGGCCTCAAACTTGAGAGTCTCTCCTCCTCCTCCTCCTCCTCCTCCTCCTCCTCCTCCTCCTCCTCCTCCTCCTCTTCGTTCTCCTACTCTTCTAAGTACTGAGATGATAGCAATACATCACATGCCTTACTTCCTTATTTTAAATAATTGTCCTTAAAACAGTGTTAACATATTTGAAGGAGTACAAACACTCAGGTTCATTTTATGTATACCTTACACATATGAGGTAAGAATCTCAAGACACCATTTTATTCCAAAATTTAAACTGTGAATATAAATAAAAATGTGAGAAGTTTCTGTTATGTTTTCAAGTGTTGAATTTTTGTGTCTAGCCATGATGGAATAATGGGAATTATATCCACCCTACTATCTTTCAAGCAGCTAAAGAAAAAGAGTGAAGAAGAAAAAACATATGAAGCAATAGTTTTCATACACTACAGAGTGGAAAATGTAGAATTGTTATCCCTGAGGGCAGGAGCCAAATCGTCTGAGCTCAACAGCCCCAGCTCAGTGTAGGAGAGGGTCCCCAGCAACAGCAAAGAAAGAAACGTGCAATTCCAGAAGGTCTGAACCATATAGCACTGGTGAGGAGGACTTCAGAAGAGAAAGATTTACAGAAAACATTTCAGGGATGCTGGGATTGTATGGCTGAGGAGAGATCTGCACATTGAAAGGGAATTACAGAGGCCATCAAGAGAGCCACCTGAAGTCCCCTGGGTGAAATGGTGCTAACCCCAGTCCCACCAGATGTACGAGCACTGGAAAATCATAAAGGTCTTTAGGGGTGACAATTCGATTAATAACGCAGCAGACAGCAGAGAGGAAGGGCGAGGCTGCGGGAAACAGTGCGGGAGAAAGGGATGGGAGCTGACTTCCTAAGGAAGCTGCTGAAAGAATATGAAGGAATGTCATTAAAGAGCAGGCTAAGACAGTTCTTGTTCACAAACTGATTATCAGTACGGAAAAGAGAGGACTGGGACAGCACCCACACCACGCATTTGAGTAGTTAGCTACAGTTTGAAGTGTATACCCCCAAACTCATGTGTTGTAACCTTAGCCCTTAGTACCCTCAGATACCTCAGTATCACTGTATTTTGCATCCCTTTCAGAGCCTCTTAATAAGGTAAAATGGAGCTGTCATTGTTAGCTTTAATCCAATTTGACTGGCATCTATAAAAACGGAAATCTGGGATAGAGGAAACATCAAGTATACGTTTATACTGAGCTTAAACCATGATAGAATGTAGTGAGAAAGAGCTATTTGGAAGCCAAGGAGGGGGTCCCCAGAAGAAGCTAAAAGGAAACAAATGTGATCTTATGCCTCTAGCCCTTAACACTGTGGGAGTAAGATTCCTGTTGGTTGTTCTTTATTATAGGTTTCTTCACAAACCATACAGGTAGATAACATCCACTGAAAACCAGGCACACAGAGAGCTTCAAAACAGAGGAAAGGCAGCGATCACGCCTCGGACATTCTGCGGTTAAGGTTTGCCAAGATAGCATTTTAGTGCAGCTCTTTGCAATGAGTTGGTGTATCTAGTCTAGACCAGCAGGAGATTCTTACCTCATAGAAATCCACTATGTTTTATTAACTTGTAAATTAAAGTGGACTTGGATGAAGGTCAAAGAAAAAAATACGGAAAAGGTGAGTGAATTAGAGTAGAGAACTATGTTGTATGAGCATCAGGAATTTTAGGAAATACTTTCTTAAAGTATTAAAAGAGGTAAAGGGTACATCAGAGATGGTAAGACGAGAGATCAGTAAGTGATATGATTATACATCTGAATTTTGTGAATGTTTGTCATTTCTCAGACTCATGTTGAAAATTTAATTCCTCTCAGATAAAGAGCTGCGGCTTTATGAAGTTTGGAGGCCATGGTAACTATACCTTCATGAATGGATTAGTCCTGTTAGTACAGGAGTGGATTTGTTCTCTTGGGAGTGTTATTTGTAAAGTACTGATTTTGGACTCCTTTGTCTCATCTTTTGTCATGGGAGAATGGAGAAAGATGATACCTGTCAGATGTCTGCCCCCTGTGCTGTGAGCTAATGCATTTCTGTTCATTAAATGTTATCTCTCAGCCCTCTAATTCTGGGTTGCACAGATGGCTCAGTAGTTACAAGCACTGGCTGCTCTTCCAGAGGACCTGAGTTCAATTTCCAGCACCCACATGGCTGCTCACAACTGTAACTCCAGTTCTTGTATTATATTAGAGGGACCAGCCTTAATATTATACATCTCAGGGGCTCAGAAGAGAGAACTACTAACAGCAAGGACTATTTTTGGGAAATAGAATCTCCGCATACCGAGCTCTTTAGTCCATTCACTTTAATTCATCATCCATCTCTAGCTTTACAGTTATATACCCAAACAATCACAATCCTCCCCTCCACCCAGCTCACCCAGCCTGAATTCCTGTGTGGTCATAAAGGCAGGTAAGAGTTTCCTCAGGCAGTGATTGTCAGGCTTCCAGGGTCAAACTGAGGGGAGATAAGAATCACATAGAAGGACAGTAATTGTTAATTATCATTTGCAACCCAAAGGGGAAGTGACTAATGAATTAACTAAAGGCTAAATTTGGGTAATATCTAAGAAGACAGATCTTATGTGTCCATTCTAGTCTTAAACGTGATTGGTAAAAAATGTTAAGAATCTATAAGTTGCTAGATCAATGGTAGAAAAGAAAACTGCCTTCTTTTTTCCTGTGGCTCCTATCTGTCCAAGCTATCTGCCATTTTTCTGCAGGGTGGAGGAAGGTGTGCTCTGTCGCTAGGCAACCCGTGTACAGCTAGATGCCTCTGGTGATAGTTAAAGGGAGATCTGGAACTAGAGGTAAGATTTGGAAAAGGAGGTAGTTAAGCTTAATTGGCACATCTGCCAGGCCTTCTCAAACGGTAGTCTAGATGATTAAGTCTGTTCTTAGAGAGTACAGAGGTATCTCTGATAAGGTACTTTCCTCCATCTGGGGATGGACCTGGCCGGATTCTACCAATGATGATAATTACAGGGAAGCTTGAACTGGGGTTCTGGCTGAGCATAGCTATCAGCACAGAGAGTTATCTAAATATTCCTAGAAGTGGTTAGGTAAGGAGTTAGAGGTCTATAAAGTTAGTAAGGCTGTAAGAAGGGAGGGTCCAAGCTAAATTGTGTAAAGCTATTACTTAATGTCCACATGACCTAGGCGGTGTCTCCTTGTGGAATTTACCTTAAATCAGGAGACCTGCATGTGGACTGTTATTACTGCTAGTCCTTAAAAGTGGCTAAGGGAGATATCTGATTCCAGAGGAAGCCTTTCCTGAGGCTGTTCTCCAAATACCTTGAATGTGTATATCCAGAGAGTGATCAGTCCACACTGTTAGCCCTTCTTAGGGAAAAATCAATTGAGAAAACTATGAAGACACACATGATTTTCATAACAGAAGACAGCTGATATATAACAATCCATGTAACACCAAAAACTCCTTGGAATTTGGCTTCCTCTGAAGGAATTCCTTGATTCCTTCAGGTAGTGGCTTTGCCACAACCAGCTGAGTTATTATGATGTATTCCTGCGGCCAACAGCATCCAGTTTCAGGGCATTCAATGCCATCACACAGACAAACATGCAGGAAAAACACCAATTCACTTAAAATAAAAGTAAATCATAAAACAAGGAAAAAAATTACCCCATTCTCAGATCTTCTGTTGTATCAGCACAAAATGAACTAAGACACATGCATGTATATATGCATATGAAAATGAAAACTGAAAATCAAATTTCCCTGTTTAAATTCTTTTACTGGGTTCAACATGAAACCAATTAGATATAGTCTTTACAAGTTCTCATTGTAAACCTTCAACTTAGTCTGTTACACATCCTTGTTCTCACCTTGTCATGGTAATACTATGTTCAAAGAGCATAATGCAAGTTAGTGGAATTTATCAATATTTTTATAGGATTCAGGTTTTTTTAAAAAAAAGCTTTTGTTATTATGAAGTTACATAGAACTTGCCACTATGTTGTATTACTTTTAAAATTATATATTAATGTCTGTGCCTTCTACTACACTGGAATCATTTGCAGAGCAGAAGTAATGTGTGCCTCCCTACCCAGAACACAAAGCCAACACTCACTGAGCATTTGTGATGAAAATAATTTAAAAGAGCACATCTATTTCTTTGTGAAAAGAGGGCAAAGGTATGATGTAGTTGGACGGTTTCCTCTGGTCCCACCAAGCCCCTGTAGTCCTGTGGCCTGCTTATAAAATAATTACTCAGAAGTTTATATTAATTATAACTACTTGGCCATTAGCTCAGGCTTAATACTGACTAGCTCTTACACTTAAATTAACCCATAATTCTTATCTATGTTTAGCCATGTGGCTTGGTACCTTTTTTCAGTTTTGCCTTGTCATCTTGCTTCCTCTGTGTCTAGCTAGCAACTCCTGACTCTGTCCTTCCTCTTCCCAGCATTCTCCTCCTCTGCTTGTCCGGCTATACTTCCTGCCTGGCTACTGGTCAATCAGTGTTTTATTTATCAACCAATATATATCCACAGCATACAGAACATACCACAGCACCTCCCCTTTTCTGTCTAATCAAAAAGGAAGGTTTTAACTTGAACATAGTAAAATTACATATAATTAAGCAAGAATAACAGTTATAATATCTAGTCTATTTATATTTGGAAAAATTAAAGAAAATATTCTATCTATCCTATATTTGTGAGTCTAAAGTTTCATATCTAATTTATGTCTTATCATAACCAAGGAAAATTATAACTATCTAGTCTTTAACTACATCAAAGACCTCAGAAGGATATAATATTACCTAAGTAAACAAGAAGAGCATTGTAAGCAACTTCCAAAAATCTAGAATGAAAGAGACAGCTGCCTGCCTGGACACCAAAGTTCCTTTGCAATATTGGGGCATCCATCTTTAGCCTATAGGTCTAGAGTCTCTCAATTGCTTCTCTTTGTGCCCTGTAGAATGTCTGGCAGTTTCTTCTTTGAAGTAGAAACCCAAAGGACCATCTCTCCTTGAAAAGTTCTGTGATCACCTTCCTATGGGTCCTGCATGCCCACTTTATACAACGTATTGTATCAAGTAGTCAATGCAAGGGCATTTTCTTTTCTTTTCTTTCTTTTTTTTTTGTCCAGTGGCTAACTTTTGTCACAAAGAAAGCAAACTCCATAATGAGTTTCTTTATGCCCATTATCTTCTCTGAAGTAGAATGGTGCTGTCAGGAGCAGACATGTCTCAATGTCCAGAAAGTCAAAGTTCTTAAAGCATTTTAAATGTCATATTTTGTAGGTCTTTGAAGTGTTTGAAGATTACCTACCTAGTTGAAATATATCTATGTATACCTAGAAAACTTAACTAACACGATTATAAGTTTGATTAATTAAGTAATAATTAATCTGTATTTCTCAACTATACATTACAATTTCAAATGAGTTGCACAAGCAAAATATTTTAAACAAGAATAGAAATATACATACAGTATAACAAAATTAACTTTAAATTTGTATCAATAAACTAAAATCCATAGCAATATAAAACATTTTAAGCAAGTTGTTCTTTAAAAGTAGATTTAATAATCTACCCTTTTATCTCATCCTATCTATATCCTATTTCCCCCCTTTTTTAGAAAGATATTGATTATGACCAATAGCAATTTGTAAGTAATTTCTAACAAAGACAAATATCTATAATTTATTTTTTGGGAATGTGGGCATTGCTGTGGGATGTTTTGTATGCTGTGAATGTATTGCTCTGATTGGTTAATAAGTAAAATGCTGATTGGCCAGTAGCCAGGCAGGAAGTATAGATAGGACAAGCAGAGAAGAGAATGCTGGGAACAGGAAGGCTGAGTCAGGAGACTTGGCCACCTGCCACCACCATGAAAAGTAAGATGTAAGATACTGGTAAGCCATGAGCCACATGGCAAGGTATAGATTATAGAAATGGGTTAATTTATGAAATAAGAACTAGATAGCAAGAATCCTGAGCCATTAGGGCAAACAATTTAAATAATATAAGTGTCTATGTGTTTATTTTGGTCTGAGTGATTACAGGAGCCAGGTGGACACAGGAATACTCCAGCTACAGGGTATGCATTTTAGGATACTTTTTGTTGATAGCAGGTGCTGGTAGTTTTATGGGGATCTTGAGAAAATTTGAGATAATGTCTAAGTCATGGGAAGGTCAACTATAATCTTTATTGATAGGTACCATTTGTTGAGGTTTAAGAGATCTGGCTAGATCAAATCTTATCTATCTTAATTTGGAACAAATCTATAGTCTCTTGCTTTTTGTGGAAACAAAAGCAGATCCTCTTTTTCAAAGCAACATATTTTTAGATCTAAAGTTTGAAGTTAAGATATTTTAAAAATATATATGTTGGTTTAACTGAGCAGCCTTTATAATTAAATATATTTTTGTAGTTAACAATCTTAAAGACAATATAATCTAGATTTTCTTGTGTGAGATTTTTATCTTTATGTGGCTTATTTTTATTGTCTTTTTAAAGATTTTTTATTGCTTAATTTTTATTATTATATTCATTTATTGGAGAAGTACACATGCCACTGAGTATGAAGATCAGAGGAAAAGTTGGAGGAGTGAATTCTTTCCTTCCACCATGTGGGTCATGGGGATCAAACTCAGATTGCTAGCCTTGGTGCCACCACTGCCCAGCACCAGAGTAAACTTTTTCAAAGTATTTCTTTTTTTTTTAAAGATTTTATTTTTTAAAATTTTTTTTTTTTTTTTTTTTTTTTTTTTTGGTTTTTTCGAGACAGGGTTTCTCTGTGTAGCTTTGCGCCTTTCCTGGAGCTCACTTGGTAGCCCAGGCTGGCCTCGAACTCACAAAGATCCGCCTGGCTCTGCCTCCCGAGTGCTGGGATTAAAGGCGTGCGCCACCACGCCCGGCTTTAAAATTTTTATATAATTGTTTATATTTATTTTTAAGTATATATATATAAAACTGTTTAGGGTTTATTTTATCTGAATCTGTCTTATTGTGAATCTATTGTTTTAAATTGTAGAGTGCTTAGAACAGAAGTGGCCACTGACCCCCTCCATGTTCTAGTATTGTTTGTCCTTCAGCATTCCCATGGCACGTCTGCTTATCTCTAGATAAGCGTTTGCAGTTTGGGTTGGCTTCCTGAATTGCGTTTCTCATCCAAGGACACACCTGTGTTACACAGATCCTTTGAGAAACTATACCTGACTAATTAGCTCACAACTGTCTTGCTTATTGTTTTTACATCCATTAGTATTTCTGAAGATTACACACACAGAGGAGCACATGCACACACACACACACACACACACACACACACACACACACTCACACTTCATCCTCAGGAATTTCATTTATTTTATTTTTCCACTAATGTGTTCCTTCTGTGTATTCACTGTGTGCCTACTTTGCATTTGTTAGTGTTACAACTCTAGAGAATCCCATTCCCAGTATCACCTTAAAGTCCCTAGTGACATTAGAATTGATATTTAATGGATCAACAAAATCCATGGCCATGAAGAGTATCCAAATGACTGTTTTTTATTCGGTGGTGAAGAAGCCTCAATGAAGAAGGAACTTTTAAGATAAGAATTAAATAACAAAAACAAGTCAATGTGTATAGGTACAGCGAAAACCTATTGCAGATATCAATTACAAAAGAGGAAATTTGCCATGATTAAACCCATTACAAGGCCCAGAGGCCCTTCTGGCTGGAACATGGCACATGGTGAAAACTGTAGCTAAAGGTGGGACTTAAGTCAGAAGTCATGACCATGAGATTTTTGTATTAATTGCACTGAGAGTCAATAAAGGAGTTTTTATTTTTAATTTTTAAATATTTTTAATTGAACTAGAATTACATCATTCTCCCCTTTCCTTTCCCCAGCCCCTTCCAGGTACCCCAACCCTTACCATAGCCTGCTCTCTCAAGTTGAGGTTCTCCTTTATTTTGATTATTGTTGTTACACACATATTTTTCAAAGGGAAAAGAATATGACCTAATTTCTTATTTAGAAAGATGATTCTAGCTGCTAAGTAGAGAATGTCTTATATGGAAGCAAGGATGGATGAATAATGACCCCAAGGGAGAAATAATGGAGACTTATATTGTCAGAGAACATTGAAGACAGACTAGGCCATTAGCAACATAAGTTGGATGTGGCTAGCAGCCAGATTTAATAACATTTATGTTCTTCAACATGTGGAAAAATGATTAGGGAATACGATGATTTAGAGAGAGAGTAAAAACAAGAATTTCAATGTAACCATAACAAATTTGACATGACTGCTAAAAATTAAAATAATAAACTAGAGACATGTCTCTAGAATGGAGAAGAGTAGTCAAGCATAGAGAAATGAATTAGGAGACAGTAAAAATTCAATGGCAATTGGAACCAGGGGACTCAATGTTGAGAAGATTGATCCTGAGAGAAGGCCAATTATGCAGATTTTTCATATTCCTATTATATTTTATGTTATTGTAATGTTCTCAAATGCTCGGCCTAATAGGCAGTGCTGATTAATTTTGTTCACCTGTACATGTCTTCTAACTTCTCTATAGACTCTTTAAGGGAAGTAGCTTTTGTCCATTTTCACTTGGACATTGTCACTTTTCTTAGGTTGAATGTGTATTTTAAATGAGAAGAAATCAGCTGAAGGAAAACAAGTTGTCAACAGAATGAAAGAATTTCTAGAAGTCACTTAAGTAAAAACGTGTTTCTTTTACTTTGTGTTTTTAAACTTGGCAATTATAGGTAATGGATAGCACTACTTCTTCACAGTTTAACAGAAAACAATTTTCTTATTTTGAAATTTTATTTTCAATACCATAGAAAGATACTATACTATTATTCCTGCAAATACTAGATAGAGATGAGACACGACCACACCCTCTTTTAGTGTGAATTTTGCCAGACTTGGAATACTGAACTTAGATTTTGGTGGGAGCAGTTAATTTAGAAGATATTCCTGTGATGTAGGGAGGCAAAGAAACTGAATTGGCAAGTACATTCCTACTATGGGCAGCTGGAGGCCATTCTTTTCTGGGGAAACTTTGAGAACACGTATTGAGTGCATAGCTTAGAGGTGAGATCAATGGAGGCCTGTATCTACTCTATGTGGTCCAGTAAGCTGTCTGTCCTTCTGACAGGGATGGCTCTAGCTAACGGGATCTTGTACTGAAAGAACCCACAAACAAATAGTGCCAGATTGTAGTACTTGAGCAGTATTGTGGTCTAAGTGGTTGGCTGTAAGGAGTGTGTATGAGACCGACTTTTCCATAATGATTTCATAAGGAGAACCACAGCAGTTTTACACTAAAACTTTAAAGGGAAAATTTAAGGATAAATGTGTTTTAACTTATTAAAAGTTTCCTTCACAACTGTCCAAAGGGTGCTAGTGTATTTCCATCTGGGGGACTTTCCTTCAGAAAGAAATGGAGGCAGTTTCCTGTAAGTTATTATGTTAAGTCTCTTTAAACAAACAATAATGAGAAGCAGGGAGAATGGAAGGACTATTTGTAGTTAAAAATTAGAACCTAGGCTTTGAATTTAAGATAAAGTCACAACATGTATCTCACCATTTTATTCAAGATTTTGGCATGATATAAGATTGGTGTATAGAAAAAACAGTGATGGGAATAATGAATCGGAAAAGTTGAAAAAATTGGGGAAGATTAACATACTCCAAATTTAAGTCCCCAGTATAGTGTCATTTGAAATTGTTGCTTTGGGGAGAAAATTAACTTAGATCCACGACAGCCCTCCCTTATGATCCCAGCAATGCCTTTTGAAGGAAACAAAGACAAGACTAAACATCGACAGAGTGACCCATCTCCACAAACACTAAGGGAAGACCCTGGAGGCACACAGCAAGAAAGTGACTCTCTGCAGCCAGGAAGCAAGTGTCCTTCACTAAGAACTGAGTCTGCCCACACTTTCACCTGGAAAATTTTAGTCTTCAGTATTGTAAGAAAGAGATCTGAGTTTTAGCACCCCAACCCATAATCTTTTCCTATAGCTGCCCAGGATGACTAAGACAATGGGGCAGAAGTCTTACTTATAGTAACAGGTAAAAAAAATATGTAACACCCTCTATCCTTTTCTACATGCAAAGCACAGCCTTAACTTTCATCTTTGACGTTCTTGCAAAGTATGCCTTGAATAATTTATGCTTTCTGAGAATGAAGCATCAAATCAATTGAGTAACTTGGGTGGAAATGTTATATCCTAGAGGAGACTCAACAAAATAGCAGATAATCTCTTTTCTCTTTTCATAGTCACACGTAAGACTAGTTGCTTCGTGATAATTGAGCTGAAGTAGTTTCTGAGCACCTTAGGTCTCTATGGGTCTGCTCAGTGCAGTTTTTCATAAAAATTTTTATGAAATAGTTTCTGTTTCACCACAGGATAGTGATCAAATGGCTACCTGCTAATTTCAATTGGACTTGTCTCAATTATAAGACCAGATGCATTATTAAGCTATACCTTTTAAAAACCAGAAATAAATATGTTAAATGAAAATAATCTGTATTTTGTTATTTTGTTTTTATTTGCTAAGAATTGAACCAAGGGCCTTTTGCATGCTGGCTGAGCATCTCTCTCCTGAGCTATAATTGCATTCATTTTTATCTCATATCACCCAAGTTCTGAGAAAGGGTCTCTACTAAATTGCCCAGAATGCCCTGGAACACATATACTCCTCCTTCAGTTTTCCAAGTAGGATTTTATGTGCTCACCACCATTCCTGTCTCTATATGTTACTAAACAGAATTTTGTGTAAAGCATTTACTCAAAAACACATGTGCAGTAAATGACCATGAACAGATCATAGTGTCCTCCACAGTAAAGGATTGGCAAGCTTTCTATACAGGTGTCTGGAAAAAGAACCTCCAGTTTATGCTACCTTAATATTTTGTGTGTTTTGTGATTTCTTTGGTTTCTTACAGGTCTTTGCCCTCCTGATATTATGAGCTCATAGGTGTCAATATTCTCATTTGCTTTCAGCACGCTTCTATCTGCTGAAATCAACAGAACAGAATGTTTGCTGAGCATTGCTTACCTGCATTTTAGAATTGTGTTATCCTCTGCTGGTCTACTGTTTCAGCGTCCTTTTTTCAATCCTTGCATCTGGTTCTATTGTCCATGTTAACATTCACTTAACTCTTGTATTACATTGTATATTTATTTATTTAGTCATGCTGATCAATCAGACTATTATAATGACAGGATTCAGTGTCACACAGTGAATGTCCAGATTCTGAGATTATTGTTTATGTGTCAACTAATACTTGACAAAAAGAATGAGAATATTGAATAATTATGGCAAGCAATGATAGCTACCCAGACACTTGTGATCTTGAAACAGAATTAACAAATTCTGATCCGAAGATGGCATTGCAAGGTTGTTTTTCTTATTATCTTCAAGTCTGGTAGAGTCTTTCTTGATAGTGTAGAAAGAAATACCTGTTTAAATTTCCATTTTCATCCCACCTACAATCAGTAGCACAGTGTGTCCATCTCATTTCAGGGATATTCCAATAGCTGAGCTCTTTTTTTCCTGTTTTCCCTGATCACAAAGCATACATCAGATCAGTCTTTCTAAAATACCAATTTGGTCATGTAATCCTTATGCCACCCTTACTTGAGACCTTTTGAAAATCAAGTGCTTTGCTCTGTATTGACATCCTGGTGGTGCCTGTAAGCTGCAGCCTGTATTGATTGCTCTTTATTGTGCTTCTCTCGGCACAATCTCCACTCCCATTAAGTTGGTTTCTGGGAAATTCTATAGTATATCAGACTGTCATAGCTCCAAATCATGCTCAGTCTGCTTCCTTTCCACTTGAGATGCTTCAGATTTAATATTCTTTACAAATCATCTCAAGTTCCATAAGCTTACCCAGTGAGCTCATGTGTTGAAATATCTTACTGTCCTCCATAAGTGTGGTTATTTTAAATGTCAATTGAAGAACAAGTGAGTAAGGAAATTCCCCTCCTCCCTAAGTATTTTGTTTTACTCCAGAATACCTAAATTCCCTGCCCTGTGATTCTTTGATTGGACTTTGAGTAGCATTAATTATTGGTTCCTCTGCACATCTCGCGTCCCTGCTTCATTGGACCAGGAGTGATATCAATGTAATGGGCTATGAGTGTTGTTATGGTAGACTAGTGTATTAAATGCCTTTCCAGAGTAATACGAGCTTTGTAAATAAATGATACAAAAAGTTATAGAAGTAGCCCCCTTTCAGCATTAGTTTCAGCAGAATTTCATTGATATCATATGCAGCTAGGGGGTAAAAAGCTCATATCATAATGAATCACTTGAAAAAATGATTGAGAGTGCTGTAGGTATTTGACTGAAAGTTTGTAAGATTTTGCAGGGGCTTTGAGGCTAAATTTCTAGTTTAGATTTCCTACTTCCTGATCCATGAAAGAGAATAATTTGCTTAAGAAAATGTTCAGCTTGGTCTCAGAATAGTTTGTACATACACTCAATGATGTTGTTTTGAGGTGCAAATAAAACAAATTGCACCTCAATTGTCTTCAATACAAATGTTACAAAGTCAAACATGGAGAGTCTTCTCAATAAATTCACATTTTTATTGCAGTAGATAGTGGTAAATTATACCATTAGGCACATATTAAGGACTATGTTAATTGTAAAATGTTGTGAGCTGCTGACAAGCCTTAGTGTTTCACGAGTCACACAGGAGGAGTTACTTTTGCTTTCAAAAACACAAGTTCAGAAAGAAAATAAACATTTCCAAGAGGGTAAGCAGCTACTCCATGAAGTCTTGCAAAGACCAAGGTGCTGTCCAGTGCACTGAACTATCATTCCTAAGGTGCTAAACCATTTAATAGTCATATCCACTGCAGCTTCACTTCTGCATCCTGACCCAAAAGATGAAAATAGGACAATGAGCAGGTACATGCATCTGTTAATCAGTTAAAGGAGAAACTGCACAAATCATTTTTATTAATAATCTGTAGTTAAACCACCTGATTGCATGGTCATGTTTAGCTACAAGGAATGCTGGGGACTAAATTCTATGCATAGAGTATTATAGGAACAGTCCAGGGTCTGGGAGAAGGAAGAAAGGAACCAGGTGATGACTGTACTTGTCCTCATGTGTGACCTGCAAATGGTTCTCTCTTTGGCCCTGTCTATAGACCAGGACCTTCTGCTTTCTGTCTCTTTCTAGAACATGGGCTTGAGTGCAGTACTTCTTATAGAGGCAACCTGTAAACAGTATTTTTTATTTTAAATTTATGTTAATATATCTTTATATATTTATTTTTCTTTATTAGCTCATGAACTTTGAAAGCCATTGTTGGCAGGTGGGGTGAGAATCACTGCAAATTCAACAGTAAAATGTAGGATCAGATTAGCTTATCAGGAAAGGAAATCTTTGGGACTTGGTCCAGTAGAAGAAAATTACCGACAATATAATCATTGTATACACGTATTTATGTTGGGTGCAAAGTATAATGTGCTTTCATATTTGAAAATTTATAATCATGGCATTTTATTTTACAACTTGTTTTTTTTTTTAAATTCACTAGTATATACAGGTCCATTAAATCTTTCTGAGTTGGTCTCTTTTCCAAGTGTTATGCTTGTATGACTCAAAACTTTACTTAGTTTGCCATTATGAGAAAGTGAAATAGAATATACAAGTGCACAAACCAGAAGTGCCATTTAAAGCAGGACTTAACATCTGAGTCTTTGAAGTACTGTCACCGGCTTTGTAGAGGGTGGGTACAGCATTGTCTCAGAAATGTCACCTTTATATTTAACTTTTGGAGATCTTTAGAGAGTCGAGTTATTAATCACCTGTCTCATTGGTATCTGGCAAATATTTCTTCCCATTCTGTAGGCTGTCTATTCATTCTACAGAGTCTTTGTTATGCAATAGGTTTTTAATTCCACACAATTCTACTTGTGAACAGATGACTATATAAAAAAAATGAAGAAGATACACACAATGGAATTCTATTTAGCCATAAAGAACCTTGAAATAATGAATGTTGCAGAAAATAGATGGGACTAAAGAGAATAATGTTAACTGAAGTATGTTAGACTCACGAAATTAAATGTTGTGCATTTTCTTTCACATGCATAATATTTTTATATACACAGAATATATATGTGTATAGATATATACACATATGTGTATGTGTGTGCTCATATGTGTATGCATGTATGTATACGCAGGGCATGAAAATAGACAATGGACAATGAATGGATCAAATCTTAAGGGAAGGGAATTGGGGGAAAGAGGGCAATGGAATACATGTGACACAGAAGCAGAAGATTATAGATGTAACCAACCATCTTATTAAATAAGAAACACAGAAACAATGTAAAAGAGAAAGCCGAGAGGTCAAAGCTCAGAGCTAAAATCTCACCCTTCCTCCTGCTGTCCCAGCTTCGCGAAAGAGACCTACTTCCTGTCTGTTTGTTTTTTTTTTATAGTATGTTGTTCTGCCTTTTCATTGGTTGTAAACCCCAAACACATGACTGCCTCGTCACTGTCTGAATGTACAGCCCCCTAGGTCTTAAAGACATATGTCTCCAATGCTGGCTATATCCCTGAACACACAGAGATCTTTGGGATTAAAGGCGTGTGCCACCACCGCCACACTCTTGCTATGGCTCTAATAGCTCTGACCCCCGGACAACTTTATTTATTAACATACAATCAAAATAATATTTCAGTACAATTAGATTACCACCACAGAAGATGACATTTTTTGGAGTGAGGAAGGATGTCTCCAAAGGAGGGTAGCAATAAGGGTATAAACAAGAACAAAGTACAATGATAATAAAATGCATTGTTTTGTTGCTAACGTATTACAGAAAATAATTTTATTCTTTACTAAATATTTCATTACATTTTATGTAGTTGTTGTGTTTAGGGATTGCCTGGATGGAAGTCAGTGGTCAGTTTCCAGGAGTAAGTTCTCTCCTCCTACCATGTGGATCCTGGGAATGAAGATGAGGTTGTCAGACTTGTAGGCAAGCATCTTTACAAAACGATCTTTGAAAATATTTCTGAAATGGAAAAAAAAAAACTCAATGGAAATAATAGTCAGAGGGATCAAAGAAATTCTACTTTCAATGGCTCTGTTACAATAAGCACAACCATATCTTCAACAATACCATTTCAGCATGCTTTGGTACTGCAACATAATTGAGATTTTGCATGTGGACATTCAAATCTGTCTGGGTGGGTTTGAATTCTCTGTATGCCATATTCTAGCAAGCAATAGGACATCTTATCTCAATTCTTCCTTGCAAAAAATAGCATCATCCTTGTGGAAACACATTAAAAGTTATAGTATTTGAGTGTTTTTGTTTTCCTGGCTGAATGACTATTAGCAATTTAATTCATTAAGCTTATCCACATACAAATGTGAATGTGTGCATCCAATATCAAACATACATGAATCATATTTAGGCCCTAAGACTATAGCCATTAATAAAATGGGAAAAGGCCATAGCCTTGGTGAAACTTACATTTTAATACTATCATATTTCCACTCCAAGAATTGAATCGCATTATCCTCATTTATAGATGAAGAAACCAAGCTCAAAACGGTGGCATGTTTTATCCAAAAGCCAAGACAAATAAATAGAAAATCAGCAGAGTGGAATTTAATCTGAATTGGTTTCACTCTGAGAGTACTGGCTACTCTTAATGCTGTGTGTCCAGCACATATATCTTTGTGTATCAGGTTCAGAATGAATAAGAGGGAAAGCATTCTCAGGCTCCAAAGTAATGATTCAGAGACCTTGAGCATAAACACTCCCTGAGATAACCTGTAGTATGTCGACACCATCAGATATTTATATTTCTGTATTCTTAAATGAGCTCCCAGTTATGATGAACATATTTGTGTCAAGGAAGAGCTTAATTAAGAGATAAATTATGTGTATTAAAATTATTTGGAGGACATGCATGGTGCATTGTGGAAGAAGAATACCTCATTCATGTAATTCAAGGACAGAATCAATATTCTGTGGAGCAGATGAGTACTTTTACTGCAAAGTTGTGTCTAAATATAACTCTAGTATTTTAATGGCTTGCTTTTCACAAGGGAACAGTGCATGCCAGCAACAGGAGAAAGAGTGGATTTTCTTTCTGGCTGTACTTTTTAGTACAACTTAAATACCTCGCTCATTGTTTCTCTCACTTGTTTAATGGTCTTAGAGTCTTCAGCATATGAAAGGAGCATTTGTGAGAATTTATTTTTAAGGATAATGGGATTGTCAATCATGTACCCAGAATATTTAAGAAATCTATTTCATTGACTATTATGAAATACTAACATAAGATATAAATGCTGTGTACAAAATAATCTGTACATGTGTAATAAAGGTATTTAATGTTGATTTAATGATATCACTTGAATAATTCTTCATTATTTTTTTTGAAAAATCCCAATGAATAGTGCCATAAATCAACTGATTCTAGCTTCGCATTTTTTGAGCAGTTTCAGATTTACAGAAAAAAATTGAGCAAATAGTTCTCTTATACATGTTCCTTCAATATTTCTCTCTTAAATTCTTCTAAACACCTTATATTAGTGTTGCAAATTGTCACAAATAATGAGCCCTTTGTTGTTACTGTATATTGGAATCCATATTTTAATTATTATGCACTTCCTGTTCTTGACAAACTTGTAACACACATCCATTACTACTGTAGCGCACTAAGATCACTTGAAGGAAGGAGGAGTGGTTTGGGTGGGTGGTGGAATCTGAAGACCTCCTTCTTGAGATTCAAGGACAGCATCAGTATCCTCGGAGGAATGGATGAATTCTTCTACCCATATCTTAGAGAGTAGGAGGTCTACTCCCATCAAAACTTCTGTGCTTTCTTCGACTCCCATTTACCTTCAGCTGAGCCCTAGACAGCCATAGTTTTCTAGGCATCAACACTGTCTTTCCCAGAATGTCATGTGGTGGGATCCCCTGGACATAGCCTTCTTAGGAGGAGTTCTTTGACTTAGCAGTGTGCATCGTATGCTTCTTCTGCATTGCCTTTCCTGAGTGAAATATCCATCCGTTTATCACAGAATAGATTTTTGTCATCTAGTTGCACCGTGGTTTTGTTATTCACCTACTGCATCACATCCTTGTTGCTTCCAAGGTTGCCACTTGAATAAAGCTGTGATAAGCTTCCTATTGATCTACAGCATCAGGCTAATGTTTTTCATTCTAGTCTTTGACATCTAAGCACAGGAAGTGCAACAAGTCTCTCTGAATAAATAAGCCTCAGAAGCCAGTTATAAAGAACAAATCATTACTGTTAACCCACGTTTAAATATGTTATTTTTTTTCATTTAAGTGAAGGAAAATGGTTGCTCAAATATTTTATAAGTTTAATTCCAAACGCTTAATATGCACTTGCATAATATTATTTCAAAACCAAGAACCAAAACAGTTCAAATACAATAAATAAACTCTCAGAGAATTTGCTTTATAAATTGATTTACAATATGTAGCAGGTATATTGTTTTCTCTAAAGGCCCATTTAAATCTTTCTATAGCATGTCCTTTTGTACAAATCTTCTTTTATAAAACAAATGATGACTTTTAGAATAAAAATACAGCACCAGAAATACGGCAAAAGAAGACGTGGGGAATGACGCCTGATTCCAGAAAATCTCCTGAGACAGAGGAAAGCTTCTCAAGCTCTCAAGGCCACCTTGGTCAAGCAGGTGCTTTTGTCAAGGAGGGAGTGGAAAGGGAAAGAACTCAGTTTTAAATAACTGGAGTCATTCACACACAATTCCTGGAGACAGGAGCCACAGACAGTGCAAGCCCAGGTTCCAGAGGTGAAAGCTGCTCTATTGGAAGTGCCTGGAAAGGACTGGTGCAGCGAGCTGACTGGTACAGAAGATTATTGTAAAGCTTCAATGGCAGAAGCCACTTAGTGGCTTCTTGGTCAAAGTCACCCCGAAAGTGTAAAAATGCTGCATTCGGTGAAGCTTGATAGGACCATGACTGGACTTGGGGATTCCCAAACCTGAGGTTTGTCAAGGAACTCATGTGGAACCATGGACAAGCCAAGGATCGGAAGAGGACCATCTCTCTGACAGACAGCACAGTGACTGAGGAGCACATGGAGAGATTTGCCATCGTTCTCCTGACCACATCCATGAAACTGCCTTCGGGCGGGGGGCGGGGGAGGGAGTGCTCCCAGGAGATCTTTTCAGTCCTGTGCCCCTCTCACCGGCTGTGGGCTGTCATTCTATCAAGGATACAGTGGGATTCCTCAAGGAGATGGGCTTGGCTGGTTGTTGGAGAGAATGAATCTATCAGCTATTATATCTGACCTAGACCCTGACTATGTGAAAACATGATGCATTGGAATCCTGCCTTTTAAAATCTACATGTATCAAGTATCTTCAGAGATGATCTCCTGCTTTCAAAAACTAGAAGCAAGTTGTAGGGAGAATGACAGGAGGTTATGAGCATTGCAGGCACTCTGTCCCAGCCCAATTCCAAGGAAAAGCTGCATTGTTTTCTACATTGGCCACCATTGTCCCTGAGATTGACACATTCTGAGGAGGGAGGAGTCATCATTCTTGGCCACATCTTCTATCTCAATGCTTAATTTTGGTGGGTGAATAACCCAACCATGCATAATCCCCTTCATCCATCCATAACTCTTACAGCAATGGACCAGTCCAGGGACACACTTAAACCCACAGCAGTATTCCTGCTCAGCCTCCCAAGTGATAGGATTATAGATGTGAGCACTGCCCACCCCCTCCCTAATACACCTCACCCTTCTTCTCTTGCCACCAGGATCTTGTTCTAGAAAGATGTAAAGTGTAGTTGAAAGGAAGAGCATGGGTACTAAGTGCTCACTTGTCCACCTATGTTCTGTGTTTCAGTGGCAGGCTTGGGACCTGTCACACTCTCTATGTTTCTGCACATATATGGTGGTCTTGCATCCTAGCCAGAAACTGACTGACAGTCCTTTTCTATAGCTCAGAAAAGAAAGAAAGGACACTTTTACCAGGAAAATATATATACTCAAAGTTTACTTGGAACTTTGAGATGTTGATAGATCCTCCCCAGACCCACACATTTTAAATGAGGATGCCTTGTTTGTTTGTTTGTTTGTTTTTTAATTAAAATCGGTCCACTAGGCCTCCATTTTGCTAGTCCTCTCTGGCCCTGTGCTCTGGAGAAGAATGGAGCTTACCAGACCTACTGGGTGTTTCCTATTAAGAACTTAGTGACAGATTATGTTGTTTCCTACACCCTTTGTATCTAGGAAATGCCTTCAAAATTTTGTGCCCCTCTAATCCAGCTTGAGAATTAACTTGATGAATTTCCCTGGTCAGGATTTTCCTTAACACTCACATCAGGGGAGGCTGGGAAGATTGTTCAGTGGGTAAACATGCTTGCTGTGCAAGCCAGTGCACCTGCAAGTTTGATCCCCAGGACTCACAAAATAATGCCAGATGCAGTGGCAGGCTTCTTCAATTCTGACACTCCTAGCCAAAAGATGGGTGACAGAGTCAGGAAGATCAGTGAGAAACTTGATAAGCAGCTTTTTTGGAGTACACAACATCACAACATACTAACAAAATCAGCAAGAGAGCCCATGCCTCAACAGCAAGGTGGAAGAGAATAACCAGTTCTAAGAGTTGACCTCTGACTTCCATATACACACCCACCATGACATTTGTGGGCACACACACACACACACACACACACACACACACACACACACACTTGCATATGTTATGAAAAAGTGTGTTGTGGGAGTCCTAATCAAAGGAAGAGGTTTGATTGACAGGCACTAGCATCCTTGCCTGATGTAGACTTTAGGAGCATTGCCCCTATCCTTTCAATGATGCAGTAAACCAACAACAAGGCTTCTGGGTATAATAATCCCAGAAAAAAATGGGTCTGACATCATTTTCATCAGTATCTACTCCAAGGATACCCTCTACCTGCTACCTTTGTGTTCTCATTTTGCCATTTAAGGAATTGGTCAAGATTTGCCAGACTCCAGACTCCAGATGTACTGAAAACAGTCTTAATCATTCTTTCCTTGAACCTTTCAAACCAGATTTCCTGAAAATTTGGCTCATGGTGCTCTTGAAAACATGGTTGTTAAACTGAACTAGTAGCATAACAATGTCTTACAATATGCCACTTATGAGGTAATTAAGGAATTCCTAAGTTAACCTGCCGGTAGTAGATGCCACTCAGGTATTGTAGAGCATTGTAAAATCAGATGACCTTAAAACAGTGTATTGCAGAGTCCTAGAAAAACACTCATGGAGTATAACATTTTTGGATATAATACCCTGTATCTTAATAAACAAGCAAACAGGGTTTAGGTCAGTGTTAGGGTACATGTGTACCATGTATGATGCCCTGAATTTGATCTCCAGCATAGGGGGACAGTATTTACACTCCTTCCCCTTTAAAATGGATGGGATGTCTTCTAACATGTTTGTCTGGCACTCAATTAAAATAATTTAACAGGAGAAGATTTTAACCTATATTTCTATTTAAATTAAAAAGCTTAATTTAAAAAAAACAAAGCAAGTTAAAACATCAGCTCACTATTTTAAAAATAAATCATTTAAGCCGGGCGGTGGTGGCACACGCCTTTAATCCCAGCACTCGGGAGGCAGAGACAGGCGGATCTCTGTAAGTTCGAGGCCAGCCTGGGCTACCAAGTGAGCTCCAGGAAAGGCGCAAAACTACACAGAGAAACCCTGTCTCAAAAAACCAAAATAAATAAATAAATAAATAAATAAATAAATAAATAAATAAATAAATTAACAAGTTCTATTTTAATTGCTTTAGTATGACTTATTGAACTCGTGTTTTACATTAACAAAGGTCCAATCATCAACCATATTTCACCAACAAATTGCTGTAGATACCCTGAAGAATCAGAATGAACCCTCCCCACACAAAATAAAGGAAGCCTCACTCATGTGCCCAGGACATGAAAATGTTTGTTCCCTGCTGTGGGATGTTCTGTATGTTAATTGTGTTGCTCTGATTGGTTAACAAATAAAACACCGATTGGCCAGTAGCCAAGAAGGAAGTATAGGCAGGACAAGCAGAGACGAGAATTCTGGGAAGTGGAAGGCTGAGGCAGGGAAGAGCCAGCCACTGCCATGAGAAGATATTAAGATACCATTAAGCCACGAGCCATGTGGCAAAGTATAGATTAATAGAAATGGGCTGAGTATAAGAGTAAGAGCTAGACAATGATAGGCCTGAGCTAATGGCTAAGCAGTTTAAAAAATATGTGTCTGTATGTTTATTTTATAACTGGGCTAAGGGACTGCTAGGGCTTGGCGGGACCCAGAGAGAAAAACTCTAGCTACAGTTCCCTACACAGTGAGGCTTTCCATAGAGCAGGCAGGCTACCAAGCAGTGGAAACAGAGAGTCCTTGTTCCATGAGGAAACCTAAATTGAATGTGTATAAGTCATCTTGGTCATTGATGCAATTCCTAAATTGCATATCTGCATTAAAACTCAGTCTACTGGCCTTATCTATGATCATAAACAAGATAATGGGAACTCTCCTCCACTGTTGGTGGGAATGCAAGCTTGTACAACCACTTTGGAAATCAGTATGACGCTTTCCTAGAAAATTGGCAATCCATCTCCCCCAAGATCCAGCTATACCACTCTTGGGCATATACCCAAGAAATGCTCAATCATACCACAAGAGCACTTGCTCAGCTATGTTCATATCAGCATTGTTTGTAATAGCCAAAACCTGGAAACAACCTAGATGCCCTCCAACTGAAGAATGGATAAATAAATTGTGGCACATATACACAATGGAATACTACTCAGCAGAGAAAAACAATGACATCATGAGGTTTGCAGGCAAATGGATGGATCTAGAAAAAAACCATCCTGAGTGAGGTAACCCAGACTCAGAAAGACAAATATGGTATGTACTCACTCATAGGAGGATACTAGATGTAGAACAAGGATGACTGGACTGTTACTCACATCACCAGGGAGGCTACCTGGAAAACAGGACCCCAAGAAAGACACAAGGATCGCCCAAAGATGGAGAAATGGCTGAGATCTACATGAACAACCTGGACATGAGTGGGAGTAATGAAGGGTGAGGGTCGAGGGAAAGAGAGCCTGTGGGAGCAGGAGATCCCAGCTGGATCAAGAACAGAGAGGGAGAACAAGGAATAGGAGACCATGGTAAATGAAGACCACATGAGAAAAGGAAGAAACAAAGTGCTAGAGAGGCCCACAGAAATCCACAAAGATATCCCCACAATAGACTTCTGGCAATGGTCGAGAGACAGCCGGAACTGACCTACTCTGGTGATGGGATGGCCAAACACCCTAATAGTTGTGCTAGAAACCCCATCCAACGACTGAGGGATCTAGATGCAGAGATCCACAGCTAGGCCCCCGGTGGAGCTCTGGGAGTCTAATTAGCTAGAAAAGGGAGGGTTTATATGAGCGAAAATTGTTGAAACCAGGTTGGATAAAGCGCAGGGACAAATAGCCAAACAAATCGAAACACATGAACTATGAACCAATGGCTGAGGGGCCTCCAACTGGATCAGGCCCTCTGAATAGGTGAGACAGTTGATTGGCTTGATATGTTTGGGAGGCATCTAGGCAGTGGCACCAGATCCTGTGCTCATTGCATGAGTTGGCTGTTTGAAACCTGGGGCTTATGCAGGGACGCTTGGCTCAGTCTGGGAGGAGGGGACTGGACCTGCCTGGACTGAGTCTACCAGGTTGATCTCAGTCCTCGGGGAAGGCTTTGCCCTGGAGGAGGTGGGAATGGGGGGTCAGCTAGGGGGAAGGGGAGAGGGGCAGGAGGGGGGAGAACAAGGGTATCAGTGGCTGATATGTAGAACTGAATGGTATTGTAAAATAAAATAAAAGGGGAAAAAAAGACTATAAAATTCTCCCTTTCAAACTACAGAAAATATGGACTCTACAATAAGCTTCCAATAGAAAAGTAAAGCTACTCTTAACCACACAATTTGGAAAGATCATGGGTTTATTTAGTTTATTCTGTAATAAATACACTGTCTTAATAGTCTGTGTTGTTCTTTGGCCTTAAGTTTAACATTATGTATTGAATTTTATTTTTCAATAATAAATACTCTTGCAAGTGGTAGGTGGAAATAAAAGATGTCCTTAGTTATCTCAGCCCTTGGTATTATGCCTGGTGTTAATATCTCCCTTGAGTATGGGCAAAATTGCGAGTTGATGCTACCATTATGGCAAAAAGAGCAAACTACAGCGCCATAATTTCATTATTTTAAATTATTGGCATAGATATTTGTAAAATGTACTGAGTGTTCCTTGAGTTCGCCAAACATTATTATGGATAGGTATGATGAGATCTGTGAGCTTCTAAACAAAGGCCTTCATTTGACTTGACAGGAGACATTCCTCTTCAGGTCCTGAGGAAGTGTGCTGCTCTGTGGAAATGGGGGCTGTGTGGGAATGAACTGCAATGTCCTCTGGAGCAGACAGCAAACCCCAGGAGATAGTCAGCAAAAAGTCAGAGTTCTCTCGTTCTTTTAGTCATGAAAACGCCCACACTCTGAATTCTGATAACAGTCACATGCACTTGGAAGAGGACCAATTAGATGTAACCCAGCTAAGTACTTAACTATAGACCTATGACACCCTGAAAAGTAGATCAAGTCAAGCCACCCCATGACTTCAGGCTCTGGAAACCATGAAAGAATATGTAAAAGTATTAAATGTCCTCTCTGTAGTAATTTACTATGCAGTTGCAGAAACTAGATCCATTTATGTATGTGTTTTCAAGTCATGACATCAATGTCAGATGCATGAAACTTAAATACGTGTGCGTGTGATTTTGGTAGGAGTTTAAATGCATGGCTCTTTCATTGGCATTAATTTGAAGAGTTGATCTAGAACTGGTAGCACACAGATTCTTCAGATCCGTGATACCTTATTTCAGCATGAGCAACCCGATTGTCCTATCCTTTTTGGGCCTATGTTGTCGGCACTGTCAGCCCAGATATCCAGCCCTTACCTGACCTGAGGAGAGCTATACTTTCTAATCAAACCAATCAGATGTTTTTTTCCTAGAATGTGAGTTTCAAGAAGAGCAGCACTGAGAAATCAAGGCAGTCAATTTATATTTATGGCATCCATGAAGGGACGAAAAGAACAAAAGGTACGTTGTAGGGGTTCTGCTACCACAGCAAGTCAAACATGGATGGAAAGGAAAGAGCAAAGTTTACAGCCGGTTCTGAAGTCATTTTACTGCAGAGACCGTTTCCTACGTTTCCACTCCAGCTGGAATCTAATGCTTTTTACCCTACTCGGTGAAGCAGAAAAATGAATTATTTGCACTTTGCTTTGGATTCCTGAAAATGTCTGACCCTTGGAAAGTTTATCTCCAATATATGTACCATGGCCTTTGGTTTCTAATTTACTTTGAGGCTCTTTTGGGTGACTTGTGGTTCTTTTGAGCCATGTGGCATTCTTTGTGCTTTAGGTTCTTCCGCTGAACCCTTTGGACTCTTATTGGTAAAGCAGACAGTACAGGGCTGCAGCCGCAGAGGAGAGAACGCCCTCAGAGGTCCTGGGGACCCCACCATAAGTCAGCGTTAGGAACTGCAGAGATGGGGAGCTGTTGATCTTTCATTTCTTCCTCCAGAGGCAGAGTTAGGCCTCCATTGCCTGAGGTTTGCTTTCTCCCTGCATAGACCTGTCCGTTTTAACCCTCACACAGGAAGCCTGTCAGTTTTAGTGAAGACTGTGGCTTGATTTCCTCAGGCTATGAGGTCTGACATTCCAGAGAGACCAATGTCTTAAATGGAAAGGCCCGGAGAAAGAAAAACGGCCCAGTAGTTGAGAGCACTGACTACTCTTGCAGAGGACACAGGTTTGATTCCCAGCACCCACATAAGCAGCTCACAATCATCTGTAACTCTGGTTTCAGGGGATTTGACACCCTCTTCTGGCCTCTGTGGACCATGCACAAATACTGTGCACAGGCATAAATGCATATGAAACACCCGCATGCATAGTTCAATAAATATTAAGGAAAAAAATGGAGTACTTATAATCTAACAGACCTTCTCAATTTGGAAGGCTGTTTGAACAAATGTGACATTCTCTTGAACTATTTGGGATATAAGCCATGTGACACAAAAGATTTGTAGCTCTTTTGAGTCATTATGGCTTTATTGAAACATTTGAGATAAAGAAACAAGAATTTTGAGATTTCTTCTGCAATGTATATAACCAAAAGCCTATTAATTCTTCATTGCATTGCTACCCACCAGGCAGAAGTGTTGTGTTCTTGTATTTTATACTGATGTCAAAGACAGCTATGGTCAAACCCCATTCACTGCCTCTGGGGAATCTATAACTGAGTAAGGAAGCTCTGGACATCCTATTTTTGCATTTCTTCCTTTTAAAATGCATTGCATGCATTGTGTACTGTAAATTATAATTGGCATGGTTCTTTTGAAATGTGTGTGATTTGTTTATAATTTGGGGACTACTAAGAGCAATTGGTTCCATGTCTGCTTTTTTGTTTGTTTGTTTTTGAAGCTAGTTAAAATGCTAAGGTGTAGATACAATTTTAATATGGAGGGCATGGTTTTATTGGGCTCTACCGCAGGCAGAATTACCTAAAACTGTAACTAAAATAGTAGTTTTGAGTTTACTTCTTAGTGATTTAGGTCCAGTCCTTTCAAATGCTAATTTTTGAAACTGATGCTGAGGCAAATTGAATATTTCTTTTAAATAAAATTAGTTTTTAAAAATATATTTTAAATGTTTGGAAAATTTTTGAACTCTTATTTTTAGGCAAATATAAATGTACCATTAAGATTAATTTTAGACTTGACCTGTGTAGAGGTACTTTTGCTTTGGCCCATTTAAAATGTACATACATTTTGTTAATGTAGCAACGAGCTAATTTTGCAGGACAGGCTGTAACCCCTAATTCCAGTAACACACATTATACTGAAGTGCTTTTGTAGTTCCTAAGCAAAATAGGCTGTGCTGTCCCTTAAGGAGTAAGCAGCTTGGATAGCCCCTGGTAGTCTGTGAGTTATGATGCTCCTGGCACTGTGCTCAGTGTAACAGACCGGAAACACAGTTGAGGCAATAAAGAGACTGGTTAGTGTGTATGTGGGGTGCTACTGCAGTTACTAGATTAACATCAATAGCTCATGATGAAACTGGAAATGATGGGAAGTGATTCACACGTGAATTCATGAGATAATAATTTCTTTTCAAAAAACCAAAATGCTTAGCATTGATGTAAATCCGGAAGCCAAAGATATTTATGGCCATGTCTTCTAAAGTCAGCAAAATGTTACACAGTCCTCAGTGCTGGCTGGCTCACATGTTGTTATTACACATATGGGTTCACATCCCATACCTCATGAAGCTATGACTGGCCAGTCCTCTTCAATAAGCCAAGTGGAGTAGCCAAATTAATAGTGAAAAGCAGAATAAAGGAGATTTATTCCAAGTGGTCACATTGGAAAAAGGACAAAGAGAGATTAGTGACCTCAAGCTTGACATAAGGGTAAGGTCCAAATAGAAATTAAGTGACAGTGTGGTCCCCTGCCCACTGAAGTCTCCGCTCCAAGTTTCCACCTGCAAGATCATCTGACAAGTTGTCTATTTTTTCCAGGAGACAAGTTTTCCCTTCTGGCTGCTCCAGTAGGCTTTCCCTACTGTTTCTCCCAGCAAGGAGATTCCTGGCAAAAATTCTAATTTATTAGGGTCCATTCCTTAAAGTCAGATAACCAAAGAGGAGAGCACAGGTGTCTCTTTAGACTGTGTTCTTACCTGCCAGATAGGCTAGTTGCCAGCCATGGCCGTGCCATTAGGAAAGAAAGGGTCCCGCATTGTCTCCAAACCACAGCATTCCAGGACTAAAGTCCCTTGTTTTCCTGCATTCCTGTCCCTGCCTGGGTGCAGGCAGACGCTGGTAATGGCTGGCCATAAGAGATGTTTATCTGTCATCTGACTTCCATCTCATTACTCACCATTCTTGGTCAGTCCTAGCAAAGGTCAACCAAAGGGAAACTCTTCCACATCCCCCCTTCCCTGCCCTGTGACTATGGCAGATTGCACGTGGACAGTAGACTCTGATTCCAACGAGACCAAACCCTCCCACATCCTTCCCTGCTCCTGAAGATGTTTTTGTTTTTTTCTTCTTTCAAATGAAGCCTGTAGTCTTTTAAGGGCTTCTCTGGTCTGTTTTTATTTTTCCCTGACCTTTCACCAGTTACATGTGTTAAAATGCAAGACGGCACTGAAAATGTTCAGCTGGTGCCCAGACTGTTAAAAATGAGTTCCAATGGTAAAAGAGATAGAGGGTTATACACAAGAGAAATTTTCAACACCTGTGAAAATGGCTTGTTTTACCCAATTGTTAGCAAACAAAGATACGGGTTGATGAAGATATTATGACAACACACAAGAACTTAACTATATTTTATGATGTGAGAAATGACCAGTAATTGCTACATATTACAGTGCTTAGTAGAATATATCATTAATAATAATCAACTATATATGTATCCATACTTAAGAGCATGCACATGTTTTTGTTGCTGACATCTAGACAAATCTAGGAATATATTAATATACTAGATTTAAAGATTGAATTCTGAACTCTTGATATAGCTTGCTAGCCAGAAAGTCTTGCCAACTTTCAGTAGTATACAAGTCCTCTGATACTCCTGCATCATAAAGCTTTCAACATCTTTTCAATGTAGTAGTCACAAATGGCACATATTTTTCTTCTAATCTACAGTTTAAATCAAACAAAATTCATGTTTAAATTTTTATGTGTGCCATTTTTTTCTTTTCAGTTGAAATGTGGTGAAACCCTTCTGGTATTTTTGTTAATCTTCAAGCTGAACTAACATACATTTTCTGGTCTAATCCAACAACAGATAGTTTCTTCATTCATTAATTCTGATTTTCCATGTCCATCTTTGGAATGCATTTCACACTATTCTATAAGACTTTTTAACTAAGTATTTGAGACAAAGGCTTTTTTAGCACTAAATTACTAAAAATGTTTTACACAGACTTCATACTTGGGTTTAGAAAACAGTAACTTGTGGTCATTTTAATAGAGTTTCAAAGGTACTGCCCCATTTCATTCAAGGGTTTCAGCTGAAATTCTTATTTCAAGGTAATTCTTGGCTTCTAGAGCTTCTGGAGGCTTTCTTTCATCCGGAAACCCACAATGCTTTTCATTGTGTGTGGCATACTCTGAAGGGCGAGCACAGCCCACCTTGCGGTGAGTTGTTGCATTAACTACTGTTACAATGTAATAAATATCCAGTTAACCTGATGAATGCGTGTCTGTCTTCAACTCAGGCAGAAATCATTATTTCTTCCTTTTCTGTTTTGAAAGGTGTTAGAGTGTCTGTATCATCCTCATCTTTACGCTGCCATTTCCATTCATTTGTGGTTAAATTTAAAGGATATTTTAAAATGTGATCTTCTCTAGTTATGTACTCATCATGTGAACCCCCCTCGATTCTGCTCCATCTGCTGAATTTTACTTACATGCACATGTTTCAGTGCTTTCAAAGTTCTTGAGTGTTTTGAATTTATTTCTTCTCTTGTTTTGATCTGATGCTACTTACTTTTCCTATTTTCCACTTTCAAAGTTGTTTTCTCCTTCCTTCCTTCCTTCCTTCCTTCCTTCCTTCCTTCCTTCCTTCCTTCCTTCCTTCCTTCCTCCCTCCCTCCCTCCCTCCCTCCCTCCCTCCCCCTCCCTCCCTCCATTTCCTCTCTCTCTCTCTCTCTCTCTCTCTCTCTCTCTCTCTCTCTCTCTCTCTCTCTCTCTCTCTCTCTTTCTGACAGAATCTCACTATGTAGCCCTGACTGTCCTGGATATTATTACTATGTAGACCAGGCTGGCCTTGAACTCATAGAGATCCATGTATCTCTGCCTCCCGAGTGCTGGGATTAAAAGTGTGTGCCACTAACCAGGCTTTCTTTGTACTTTCTTATTGCTCCTCCCTCAGGTGTATGCAACATTCATGGATGCTCAGTCATGTTTTCCTGAGGTGTTGTGCCTGGAGGCATGTCCTTCTACCTTCATTTTACTGGATACAGATGTGACAGGCTGTAGGAAGGATTGATAATCATATAATTTTCCATATCCTTCTGGATGCTTCCAGCCTCTCTGGCCCACATGTACAATGTCGCCGCTCATGCCTGACCATGAGGACTTGTCCAAAGGTGAACAAAGGTGAAGAAGGGAGAGAAGGTCTCTGAACAGCCCCACCTGTCAGTCTTGCACTGGCTGATACCTCAGCCCTTCCTCTTTAGCACATGAATTACATCTAAATTTGGAACTACCCCTTCGTCTGTTCCCCACACCACCTTAAGCTTTTCATCAGAAGTGTTCTCGTACACAGCTCTTGAGCTGTGATTTCCTCCTTTAATCCAATTCCGCTGGCTGCCACCTTCCGGTGACTCATTTCGGGTCCACTGAGAGGATGGATTTTCTATTTCTAGTTCTGTTCTAGGTTTTTTTTTTTTTTTTTTTTTTTTTAAATACACTGTTGCTAGCTACATAGGAGAAGTTCTAGAAGTCTATTCCACAGTAGTATGACTTAAATAATGACTATGTGCTGTATATTTCAAGAAAATAGTAAGAAAAGAATTTGACTTGTGGGGGGGGCAGTGTGGACAAAAGAGAAAAAAGAATATGACCGTTTCACCACAAATAAGTCCTTATTCTGACTTGAACACTGCACAATGTATATGTTTATTATAATTCATAGAGTGTACTATAGATATGGGCAATTTTGTGTGCTAAGGAAAATATGTCTGTGACCTAATAACAGAGAATTATGTCGAGTATGTAGTCTGTCAAGAATCCTTAGGACATGTGGATATCGCCCATTGCAGCATGAACCCTGGTATGCAGGTCACTAAAGCAATGATACTGAGGTCTGCTGCAGCTCAGCAGGAGCAAACGTGGGCAAAGGACTACTTTCACGAAACCGACCTTCACTTCATGCATGCAAGCATGCAGCAGGCTGCCATCCACTGACGGGAGAACAAGACAGCGTGCACAGAGCTTTCACCTCTAATTTCCTGCCGTAGAAATCAAACTTTCCAAACGTGGAAAGTTTATGATGGTCTTCATTCTCCAGCCAACTGCAGAGCCTCTGGAACAGACTAGATACTAAGAGGCAGCACAGCCCCAGTCTACCAGACTTCTGTTTTAGCCTGCACTACATCATCTGTGAAGCGTGAACTCTCTACAGCTACAGGTAGTAGTCCTGCCACAGCGCTCTGCTGGTCTTGATTTCAGTCCTCCATTGTACGGATGATATAAGATGCCATCAAACTTAGCACTTGGGAAAACATGAGCTCATCAACTCTCCATATCTTACCAAGTGCCAGTACTGGCCAGATAGTAATTAGTATGGAAAGTTTAAAATATTTGCTAAAAACACCAACAACAAAACTCAAGGAACTTTAAGAAAACACAAAGAAATGACTTTATTTTCCAGGAAATTAGCAAAGAGATGTAAGCAATTTAAAAAACTCAAGGAAATTCTGTAACTGAAATGTATACTAAGAGAAAGTGAAAATACAACAGAAAGCATGAAATAACAGAGTAGGCTAAAGAGAAGAAACAATTAGGAGGTTAAAATATGTAGTTGGAGAAGAAAAAGAGGAACAAGGAAGAAGAGGAAGCAAGTTTGTGAGGCCTTGGTATGGTACCAAAAGAGTGGTGTGGTGGTTTGAAAGTCATGGTTCCATCCTTGCTGCATTGCAATACTTGGTCCCCAGCTGGCACTCGCTGGAGGCTGAGGAAGTGCGGGGTTTGCTGGAGGAAATGCGTCACTAGGAGTGAGCTTTGAGATTTCAAAAGCTCACACCATTCCCAATTTCCTATGTTTCTTGTTTGTGGTTCAAAATATAAGCCCTCAGCTCTCAGCTTCTAAATCCTGCCACCATACTTCTTTACAGCCACACTTCCCCGCTGGGGTGGTGATGGACTCTCATTCTTTGAAACCACAAGTCCAAATGATCTCTTCCTTCTGTAAGTTGCTTTGATCATGGCGTTTTATCACAGCAATAGAAAAGTAATAACTTGAGTTGATGTGCTTAAAGAGAAATTTGAAAATGGCCAAAGTGTACAAGACTTGTTCAAAGAAATAATAGAGAATTTCCAAACCTAAAGAAAGGATAAATAAGATGATAAACGTTCTTCAGGCAGATTTAATGCAATCATGTATACAAGACATTTCCCACATTTTATACAGACATGACCTAAAAGAAATGCCAAGGCAAATTGATGAGACAGAAAGAAGAGGTTAATGAATAGTAGAAAAACCACTGGATGGCATAAATTGATAATGATAGCTATACAAGTTCACAGTGTTCTAATACTGTAACTGTGGTGTGTAAACTACTCAGCTCTTTGGTATGAAAACAAGAAAATAGTAAGAAAAGAAGCATGTGATCAGAGAAATAAGTGTGGAAAGATGTAAATGGAAAGAGCAAGGATTCAAAGCATCAGAAGGAATAGAGTCCAAGTCCAGAACTTTCCTGCAACTTTCCCACTGTCTTCTCTTCTTATCTTTATGATCACATTAGACTGCTATCATTTCAGAGTAGCTTGTAAAAAGATGCATTTTGTAAGCCTTCCGTGTCCCACAAAGTGAAATCTGAGCATAAGCAAATCTAATTTACTAAACAAGGAATCTAAACACACTGCTAGAGTAGTTATATAATCACAAAGGACAAGTTTAAGGGGATGAGAAAAAAAACTTTAACTTTTTTTCTACAATATATTTTTTATTTAATTTAAATATGGGGTTGTTATTTCTCCCTTCCATGTCCTCTCTTCTAACCTTTCCATCTACCCCTGCCCCAATTCATAGCCTCCTTTTCTTTAACCAGTGTTTTTACATATACATATAGGCTAATCAACTTAGAAATACAATCTGCTGAGGCCAGCCAGTGTTGCCTGCATGTATGTCTCTAGAGCTGACCACTTGGTATTAGATAATGAATCAGGGGGCTCATCCCTGGAGAAGACTAATTCTCCCTTTCTTTTAAGTTGATAATTCCTTGTAGCCCTTCATTTTGGTGTGGAGCCCCAAAAGATTTCTCTCATTTGCATTAGGGTGTCAACTGCTGTTGGAATTGTTCAGGTTTTACTTAGGTCCAATTTTTAGTTGGACTGTTTTCTTGACTATGACTTCTTTGTATTTTGTGGATATTAGTCCTCTGTCAGATGGTGTAGCTGGCAAAGATTCTTTCCCACTCTGTGGGATTCTTCTTCACTCATTAATTGTTTCCTTAGTTGTATAGAAGTTTTTTAGTTTTATGAGGTCCCACTCATCAGTACTTGGCTGATTTCTAAGCAAATGGAGTGCTCTTGAGAAAGCCCTTTGCTAATCTGCATCTCTCAGAGGTTATCTTGCAAACTGGAATGGTAATTCCTTCAGCATTTGTTTTTTTTGTTCATGATCGTTTTGCTATGTTTCCTTCTAGCAGTTTCAGATTTTGTATTTAGGTCTTTGGTCCATGTGGAGTTATTTGTATGCAAGGTGATAGATAAGAGTCAAGTTTTATTCTTCTATATATGGACACCCAGTTTTCCCAGAAAGAATGGACATGACTGTTCCTAAGTATGGTCTAGGAGAAAGTTTATTATAGATTTGTGGGAGAGCATAGCCAGAGGCAGAGACATCTAGGAGAGTCCAGAGTGGATAGGACCAGACTGAGCCATGCCATATGAGGGGAGGGGAGAGGAGAAAGGTGAGGGGAGAGAAGGGAACCAGGAGGCCCAAAAGAGTAGATGAAAAGACCAGATAACCAAAATGGTTGGATTATATAGGAAAGGGCAGCTATGGAAAGGGCAGCCCAACCCCTGGCTGGAAAACTCAGGGTAAGGAGTGAGCTATGCTAGCCAGAAGTGACATGTAACAGGTAGGAACTGAAGGATTGCAGGGAGAGCTTGGCAGCCAGGTCCACTTTGGTGTGTTAAATAGGCATCTCAGACATTTGCCTTAGCTTTGAAACCTAACACTCACATATCAGATGTCAGTAGTTCCTGTTCCTTTGGTTGACAAGTCTGTTTTTGTGCCAATACAATACTGTTCTTATTAGAAGAGTTCAATAATGTATCTTGAAATCTGGAATTGTAATTCTTCCAACATTTGTCTTTTTCTTCAGTATAGTTTTGGCCATCTGAAGTCTTTTGTGGCTCCAGAAAAATTTTAGAATTTATTTATTTCCATTTCTGGGAAAGAATGCTGTGGGTATTTTGATTGTGATTTCATTGGACTTGTAAATAGCTTTTGGTAGAATGGTCCCTTACATGATATTAAGTCTACCAATTCATGAGCATAGGAAGCCTTTGCATTTTTCTAGTATTGTTCTCAATCACTTTCTTCAGATATAAAGTTTTTATTGTAGAGGTCCCTCATCTCCTTGGTTAGGATTATGCTAAGATATGTTCTTTTCTTTGATACTATTGTGACTAGGTAGGTGTCCAAATCTCTTTCTCAATAATTTTTGTTATTGGTGTGCAGAAAAGCTTTTTTCATCCTCCTTTCTTTTATGATCATATTAGACTACCATCATTTCAAGGTAGCTTATTATAATATAAATATGTTTCTTGTAGTCCTCATGCTTGATAATAGCAACTTGATAATAGCAAACCTAACTTAATAAACAAGGAATCAAAATATATTGCTAGAGTACATTACTTCATCACAAAGGACAAGAGTAAAAAAGAGATAAAGAACAAAAGCAAACTTCAGTACATTTTTCATAGAGTATATTTGATCATATTCTTTCCCTTCTTCCAAGATGTTCCTCCAAACAAAAAAACATTATTTTTAAAAGTAATAATATTTTAGCAAGTGAATCTAAAGTATACTTATTAAATCATATTTAATTAAAACACAAACTTCAATGAAACTATCAAATATGGAAAGTGTGTTTGCAGTAAGGCCTTTTCTTCTGTGTAATTTTAATTCTGTGTAAATCTGATTAATTTTCCAATAAAAAGATATAAAGTAATTCAATGAATTAAAATTTATACAAGTACATAGTGCTTAAAAGAGATTTACTTCACCTCCCAGGAAAAACACTTCCAAGGATAAGGATTTTATACAAATTGAATAAAAAAAGAAAGCGGAAATAGCCATCATTAGCTCATATAAAATGGACATGAAATCATAAAATGTAAAAAGAGACAAAAACATCATTATGAAATGATAAGGAACCAACTGTGTAAAAGGAAGTAATTCCAAATGTGTATATACTCCATATCTGAGCAACCGATAGATCTAGGTGGAGAGGTAGATGAGAAAGCACAAAAATAATAGGTGATTTTAATACTAAAATTTTAGAAACAGACAGATTATACAAAAAGAAAAATCAACAAAACTGATACAGGGAAATTAAAATATTCCCTAGGTCAAATAGTCCTAATAAACATGTCCATGCTACCCCATCCTAATGTATATTCTTAGCTTATAAAGACTCTCCAGAAGAGGTGTGACAGACACCAAGAATATTGTCAACAAGCATTAAAGAACTGAAATAACGTTGGATGACTATCATTTCTAACCACAATGCAATAAAACTAGCAAACAACAACAAAAAGTGATTTAGAAACTATAAAAGTATGTGTCAATTAATTTAATTAAAACTAAATTAAATGATGGGGAGATGGAGAAATGGCTCAGTGGTTAAGAGCACTGGCTGCTCTCCCAGAGGACCTGGATTCAATTCCCAGAAATCGTATGACAACTCAACTGTCTGTAACTCCATGCCCAAGGGATCCAGTGCCCTGTTCTGGGCTTCAAGGCCAGCTACTTCAAACATGTAATGGAAAGACACACATGTGAACAAAACACTCATATACACAAAATAATAAAATGATAATAAAAACAATGAAAGAAAAATGAAGAAAATTAAGTTTCTTGAAACATACTAAGACCAATACTATGCAGTAAAAGCAGTCTACAAGGTAAATTTAAAAGAATCAAAGGAGTGGCCAACCAATGACTGTTCTAGGCTAAAATCCATGTCAGGAAAGTAAGCCCAGCCTTGATACTGTCTGGAGCACCAGGACCCAGAGACTGGATGAGCCAGAGACCTAGGATAGAACCAAACACAACATGATTGGAGGAAAAAAAATATGTCGATATAATGAGGCTTAACAATATTCTGCGATCCTCAGAGATTGGTGCCTAGTCAAACTGTTATCGTGAGGCTTCATCCAGCAACTGATGGAAACAGATGCAGTAAAGCCAAGCAACAGGCCGAGCTTGAGGAATCCCCATGAAGAGAGGGGAGAAAGGATTGTAGGAACCAGAGGGGTCAAGGACACTATAAGAAAACCCACAGAATCAACTAACCTGGGCTCATAGGTACTCAAAGTCTCTGAATCTGACAACCAGGGAGCCACCATGGACTGACCTAGGCCTTCTGTATATGTTACAGTTGTGTGGCTTGGTCTTCTTTTGGGACTCCTAACAGTCTCTGACACTTATGTGGGCTTTTAGGACCCTATTCCTCACAATGGTTGCCTTGCCCAGCCTTAATACATGGGGAGGTGCTTAATCTTACTGCAACTTGATATGTCCTGAACAGAAACGGGAGGAGTGGATTGGTGGGTGGGAACAGAGGGGACTCAGCAAGGAAGAACTGAGAGGAGAGGAGAGAGGGGAAACTGGCTGGCAAATTTTAAAAAGAGAGAATCAACACCTATATCAAAAGTGAAGCAATCTCAATAAACAGAACCACATTTCAAGAAACTAGAAAATTAACACAAATTTCAAAATGAATTTACAGAAGAAAATAGTAAGTACCAGATCATATATAAATGAAAGAGATGATAGACATTAAATCTGAAAGATCAAGGGTACAAGGAATATTTGTTTAAAAATATAAAATAGACAAACCTGGTCTGGGCAGATGGTTCAGCAGTTAGAGCATTGGCTGTACTTGTAGTGACTAGGATTCAGTTCCAAGTACTCTTACAGATGTCTCACTACCATTGGCTGACTGAACCTCCAGGAGATCTAAAGCTCTCTTTGGGCCTCCACAGGCACAAGGTTTACATGTGGTTTATAGACATCCATCCAGGAAAAACACCAATACATATAAAATAAAAATAATTTAAAAAATAGACAAAACTTTAACTGGATTAACTGAGGGGGAAATTAATATCAGAAGGGAGACATCACAACTGGCCACACAGAAATGAGAGGAACTATTGCATAGCAATAATTTTGATGACTTAGAAAAAGTGGACAACTTGCTAGACATATACAACTTATGAAGACTGAGCTAAGAACAAAGAGAACACCTGAACAGATCCATAATGATGAGCTGGCTAATCATGACTAATGAGATTGAATCAGTAATGAATGTCTCCCACCTCAAAAAAAAAAAAAAATCCCAGGACTGGATTGTTTCACTGCTAAGTTCTGCTAAACATTGAAGGAAGAACTAATATCACCCTCCTTAAGTAAAATAATAACTAAAAGGGAAATAAATATACACCATGATGCACTTATACCAAAACTAGACAAAGACATAAAAAGAACATTACAAGCTGATATTCCCAGTGAATTGCAAAAAATCTACAGTAAAATATTAGCAAACCAAATCCAACAACACATTCCAAAGAATCATCCCAGGATTGCAAAGACAGTTGATATGCATAAATTAGTAAACATGTTACCCCACATAAACAGATTAAAAAAGCAAAGCCCCACATGATTTTCTAAGTACCAGTATCAAAAGAACTTGATAGTGTTCAACATTGCTCAATGATAAAAATGCTGAACAATTTTAACTAAAAATAGAATTTATGATAAATGAAAGCAATTTACAACTAGCCAATAGGGTACCAAATAAACACACAAAATCCATAATGTTGCTGTACTCCTATTACAACCCCAAAGGAAGAAAGCAGTTTCATTTACAAAATATGAAAATAAAAAATAATGCTAGAAACAAATTTAACCCAATGAATAAAGATTGATGAAATAAAGAGGACACAATGAAAAAACATTCCATGCTGATGGATCAGAAGAATAAGTTTCATTAAAATATCTACATTATGAAAATAAACTGACAGATTAAGTAACTCCTCTATCAATAAGCCTTTGGGAACCGGAAAGACAACCCTAAAACCTATATGGACCTACAAGAAATCCCATGTTGCTGTGTGCCATAGATTTTGAGAAAAAAAGAATGAAGTAGAAGCATATGTGCTACCTAACTTCAACATACTGTACGAAGTTTAGGTGTTTGCATGAATATATATGCATAGGTTAAAAGAACAAATAAAGAGCCTTAAATCAAATCTATATATCTACAATGATATAATTTTCTGTACAGGTGGAGTGCCCTGTAATGGAACAACAATATCCCTACTAGACACCACAGGCTAACAAATAAAAAGCTCAGTGGCTCAGTGGGTTACCTCTTTTGGAATTGTTTGTCAGTAAAGTCTGGTAGACCTTCAAACATTACTGGTCATTGCCAATTCTGTGGTTATTCCCCAGATTCGATGGTAAGATATAGCTGCTGAGGACAGACACTACATATACCCATAGGCCCATATGTTTCCCAGTTGGTGGAATTGTTTGGGAGGGTATGAGGAGGTATGAGGGGTGTGTCCTTCTTGGAGGAGGTGTGACCCTGGGAAAGGGCTTTGAGTTTTCAAAATCCCATGCCAGGCCCAGTGTTTCCTTCTCTTCCTGCTATCTGTCATCAGGACGTAAAGCTCTCAGCTATTGTTCCCATACCATACCTATCTGCTTCCTGCCATAATGATCATGGAATAATCTTCTAAAATTGTAAACAAAATTCTAATTAAATGTATTCTTTCATAACAATTGCCGTGGTCATGGTGTCTCTTCACAGCAATAGAACAGTAACTAAGAAACTGAGTCACAGAACATGGAAAATGAAGTCGGTACTTTCCGGGATATTCATCACTACTGGCTAGCTTTCAGAGCACTGGAAGGTGCTATGCACACTACCAGAGGAGAAAAGTAGTCACCAGTCTGACTCAGCTGTGAACCTCATCAGCTTACAAATGTCTTTTCATAGACTGTGATGAGGAAATTGGATGCATTGTAGAGTAAAGCTGGAGTCTCATCCTCATCTTTAAATATGTCCACTCAAATATGTTAAAGATACAGATATGAGATCTGAAACTCAGAAATTATTACAACAGAACATAGCTTAAATGCTGTGTTATGCTGGAATAGGCAATAATAGGTGAATAAGGCCTCACAGTACAGGAAACAAATGCAAAAAAAAAACCCAGAATTACATCAATCTAAAATACTTCGGAATATCAAAGGATACAATCAACAGAGATCAGAGATAACCTATAAATTAGAAAAATGTTTATGAACTATATATCTGAAAGTGAGTTGATATCTGTAACATTTGTATGATACACACAAAACTTACAAGCTGCATAATAATATACATATACATTGTAAAAGCTCAATAATAAATAATATTCCTATGTATATGATTTAAAATGTGTAAAATACCAAAACATATTTTTCAAAGAAGACATTCAAATGGCCAAATGGTATAAGACAATGTGTTCGCCGGGCGGTGGTGGTGCACGCCTTTAATCCCAGCACTCGGGAGGCAGAGCCAGGTGGATCTCTGTGAGTTCGAGGCCAGCCTGGGCTACCAAGTGAGTTCCAGGAAAGGCACAAAGCTACACAGAGAAATCCTGTCTTGAAAAAAAAAAAAAGACAATGTGTTCAGCATCACCAATCATCAGTTAAATGCAAATAAGAGTTATCATGGTACACCAAATCCTCCATGAAAAGTAGCATTGTCAAGGAGAAGAAAGGTAAGTACTGAAAAAGATGTGGAGAAAGGGAAATTCTTGAATATTGTTGTTGGGTTTGTAAAGCAATAAATCCATTATGGAAAAGAATATGAAAATAGCCTCATAAAATTAAGGCTAGTTATGGTGATATATGCTTTCTATTCTAGCTGGTAGATACTAAGGCAAGGAGATCATTGCAGCCCAGGAGTTTGGAAGAAATGCTGGTATGTAGAAAAATGCCTAGAGCTCATAAAACATGCATTGAAAGTAACATTGCCATGTGATTTATCGATCTTCAGTATGGTTATATGTCTAAGTAAATAAAATCAGTGTGGTGAAGAGCTATCTGTGCTCCTGTGTTCACTGAAGCACTATTCATATTAGCCAAGTAATAGAAGCAACTTAAGTGTCCATCAACTGAATAATGAGGGAAAAAGTGTGTAAATATTTGGCTATTATTCATGGATAACAATGAACAGCATCTTATTCATGACCAATGGTTGGAATTAGTCATCATTATGTTAAAGGGTGTATGTCACATGTAGAAAGATAAGATTTGCTTGATCTCATTTGTAGAATCTAAAAACAGTTGATAGGAATTTGTAATAACCTCATTACGAGAACTAGGATAAGGAAGGGGGTGATCAAAGGTTGATGTAATGTTATGCATTACAGTTGGGTTGGAATGAGAGGTGCTGGTGTGTCATAGTACAGCAGGGTAACCGTAGATGACAGTAGTGTGCCATACATTACAAAAAAAGAATAAAAAATAGAAGAGAAGGAGAAGAAAAGAAAGGATTCTAACAGAGTTATAATGAAGAAATGGCAAGTGAAGGGAAGATAAATATCTGAAATATGATTTGAATATTATATTTTATGCGTGTTACAATATTAATATGTACAGTGTTTCTGTGTTAGCTAGTGTTACAAATAAGTTTATTTTGTGGCATTGGGATTTGACTTAAGTACTTACATATGCTACATAAGTGCTCCAGTGCTGAGCTACACACCCAACCCTCCTTCACTTGTTTTGTTATTGTTTTGTTTTGTTTCATGAAAAAGTTTCTTGAAATGCCAAATTTTAATAAGGTCACATTAAGTGGTACTAGGGACTAGAGTTTTCACCACATGTTCTTGAGAGACCAAAATTTAAAATATTCTTGACTACCAAATTCTGATGACACAGATACAACCTGTCTTCAATGATATTGATGATTTCAAACATCTCTCTTAATTCTATCAGTTGTCAAAATGCACTGCATTTATATGTCATTGCTTAAAGATACGTTCTTAACTCACTGGAAATTCCCTTATAGAAAAGAGTTTGTTCCAGAGTAGGGTTAATTAATGCACAGTAATATCTTGAATTTGAACAGTAGTGGCAGCCTGGAAGCTACTTTTCAACATCCCCAGTAATCCTATCACAGACAAGAAGTAACTAACTATCTCATTTAACACAGAGAGCGCAAAACTGGAATTCTGGTACAATGGAGGCAACTGTAGATCAGATTTTGGATCCTGGAGAAACTGTAGAAGTGCACGGTTGGATCATATGTCTCGTGATCCTCTCAGTCCCTCCCTCTAGTTTAATATTGTGGGAGGTAGCTCAGATTAACCTTCTTGGAATCAATAGTAATACTTGCAAAGCACAAACGAGTAGCATGGAAGCAGAGTCAGCTTCCTTGTATTCTTTCCAAATTTTGCCTTTAATATATAAGGAATAAAATTATATAGTAAATATGGCAGCATAAGTGTTCTTGGAAATTGGTAAGATGAACTAAACAGCTAGAGATGCCAGACATTACTTCATTAAGTAAGTTACAGATTTAATCTTCAGTGTGATTTCTTAATTTAATTTTGAAAATCAGTAAGTGGGAAACTTAGGTGCAATAAATGATTATATATCCCCTCCTCTTCTGGAAACCCTTGACCCTTATAAAAAATGGCATTCTGCTATATGTTATGAATGTTCTTTAGTGCTACTTTTATTGTTAAATTTCATAGTAATATACTCTAGTTTGTTCACACATTCAGTATGTACAAACTGCTTGACATGCTCCATGCTCTGTGGGCCCACCAGTAGGAACTAATTCCAAAAAATTGTCCTCTAGAACAAACAGGCTGAGCTACTACACCTGCATGACTCTATGGCACTATGCTGATAAAAAAAATTCTGTTTTCTTTAGGGACAGTGATTTTTTTTCCTCTTTTTTTCTGGCCATTTACTCTCAGGCTGCAGCAGAATGACCTGTTATGACATTGTAAACTTTTGCCAGTCTCAAATCACAGAGCTGTGTCTTGCATTTGTAAGCCTGACTACTCTTCTCAATAGAATATCTATGAGTAAAGTTTCCTCTTTTAAAATAAGTCTATTCTTATATCCAAGCCAAGACTATATTAGGATTTTGATGCTATTTTATTTTCACTGAAATAAAGATTTATTATTAAAAAAAATCTTAGATCTAAATACAACTCAAATAAAATGGATATCCCAAAAGGTCTCTAAAATTCATAGTTAGACAATTATCAGCATGGTATGAAATCATTGTCTTTGATAGAATTAACTGTCAACGTGACAAAGCTTAGAACCACCTTTTTATTTTATTTTATTTTTAGTGCTAATTGAATAACTATCAGCATGGTCTATCAGCATGTCTGTGAGAGATTGTCTTTTCTTAATTGATGTAGAAGGGCCCAGTGGTATCATTTCCTGGGCAGGTGGTCCTAGGTTATATAAGAAAGCTAGCCAAGTAGGAGCCTGCACAAGCAGTGAGTGAACCAGCAAGAAACATTCCTCATGGTTCCTGCCTCTAGATTCTTGCCTTGAATCTCTGCCTTGACATCCCTTGATGATGGATTGTGACCTGAATCTGTAATCCAAATAAATCCTCTCCTTCTGTATGTTGCCTTGGCCAGTGGTTTTTTTATTTTAATCACAGTAACAGAATGCAATTAAAACAATCATAAATGAGATGTTTCTCTCCCAAGACACTGTTTTTATTTTTCTTGCAGATTCTTTATTTCCCTTCATCTTCATGATACTGAATTCAGAGAAATGCTACCTACAGGGTCCCAACGGCATATGTTTCTTGCAATGTCTAAATTTCTTAACAAAACAGAGAGGCATTTGCTGATTTATGTTCAAAATATCCTCCAAGATTATATGGCCAGCTATGCCCCAATTTACGTATTTTCTCATTTTTCTTACCTATTTCTCAGTACTTCATTGTTATTAGCATAATTAAGAATGGGTAGTTTTATTATTATTTAACAAAATGTTCTTTAAATGCTCCTTGAAGTTTCTTTCTTATATGGTAAAGACATCTAGTCCTAAAGGAGTATTCCCCAGGATGTCATCCCAGTTTTAAGCAAAGAAATCATAAGGGAAATGGTGGATTTTTTTTTGGTGGGACATTTGCTTTAAGTTTGGGTGTTGTGTGATGATACACTGTTAATGCATGCCTCATTTGCTGTACAAGGTCCATCCAAGAATTTACCTGGTGATAAAGTAGAAAGCCAAAAGGGTCAGAAATATAAATCTACTGCAACCATGAGAAGTTCTACCTTTAGAACAGGTTGGATAGACTGGACATGCCTCATACACTGGGAACAGAATTCCCCAAGACACTGTCTGGAGTGGGCACTGTGCATCTAGCCCATGCTCACAATAGAGAGGTCTAGTTGTTATCACTGTAAGACAGATGCTTGTTATGTCTGTCCTGCCAGCCCATGGTGTGTGAGCTGTAGGAGTGGAGTGAGAGGCTACAGACATACAAATGAACTCTATAGGAAACAAGTCTAAACCTGGGCAAGAAGCATTTATTGACTTACTTGTCCTTTGAAATAAATGTAAGAAAATAAATGCTGTTTTCACTTCCTGTGACTAAATGCAGCATAGAGGTTATGCTTTTAATAGTAATACTTTCTTGTAGTTTATAGATCATTTATATAGTGTTATTTAATTTGTTTAAACAGATTATTATCACATTAAGGACAAGAATTCTATCATTTGCATTTTTATATTTATGATAGTGTTATTGACTATGAGGGTCACAATCTATGCCTCAAGTTGGGTCTGGATACTCTCCTAAAAAGGTCAATTAAAAATAGAAAGTAGAAAAAATAATATTCCATGGCCATTATTATGAAGAGAGACAGAGAGACCTAGCAGATCCTTCAAGTGTGTCTTCAGGGTCCAAAAGTGAGATCAAAGTTTAAATAGTGGGTCAAGTTTTGCTCATCTAAGTGGTCCTGGTCACACTGTGATCCCATCCACCACTGACCAAACATTATCTAGGTTTCAGTCTCATCTTACAAGGTGGTCTGAAAAGTTGTTAGAACTGTTTGCAATCTCTTTCCAGGAGACAAGTTCCCCATCTGACTGGTGCTATTTCTCTCTCCCAGCAGGAGACTTTTGGGGTAACTCTCATTTATTTGGGGTACATCATTTGAATAGTCTGATAATCTGATTGAGCGATATAAAGTGTCTCTTTAGAATACCTTCATTTCTGCCAGACCATTGCAATGGCATCATTCATTTTTAATAATATTTATGTAAGAAACACTTGTGGTTGTTGGTAAATGATATTCTCTTTCACATTGACTTATAGTTTCTGATACTCTTTTATACACTCATGCAAATAAAACTGAACAGAACGACAGCTGTGCCAAAGTTATTTCTCAAACTTGAGGAAATAGAGGGTTTATTTACAGCAAATATTTGAGGGACCAAACCTGAAATCAGGACAAGATTCTAATATGCTGTTATCTTGACTGCTGGAGAGGTGGCAAGATGAAGATCGTTGGGCCCTGATGTGATGGGACTCGCTTCCCTCCTGACCTCATTGTTCTCCACTCACATGCTGTGGGATAATGCTTTTGTACACTAGTTTAATAAAACGCTGATTGGCCAGTAGCCAGGCAGGAAGTATAGGTGGGATAAGCAGACAAGGAGAATTCTGGGAAGAGGAAGGCTGAGTCAGGAGATGCCAGTGCACCGTTCAGGGAGCAGCATGTAATGGCACACAGGTAAAGAACACGTGGCAACGTATAGATTAACAGAAATGGGCTGAGTTTAAGTGTAAGAGCTAGTCAGTAGGAAGCCTGAGCTAATGGCCGAGCAGTTTTAATTAATATAAGCCTCTGTGTGTTTACTTGGGTCTGAGTGGCTGGGGGACAGCAAGGCCATAGGAGCCAGGTAGACACAGGAAAACTTCAGCTACACTTACATGTAAGCTAAAGCCAGCTTTAACCCCTGAACTCTCGACATCGTAAGCCACTGCAATGACAGCTTTGGTATCTTCTAGGGGACTCTGCTTAAATGATGTTAGTAAGACTTAGAAAAATGTGAAGTAAGCACAGCAGAGACCTAAAATGCTAGGAGCTGTGAGTAAAAATATTAGTTATGGGACATTCTTATAATAAAATCTCAATGGACCCTGAGGCCCTTGCCCTGTGATTACCTTCCCTTGTCATAGGATGGAAAGTTAACGAAATTTGATCTGTAGTTATCACTGAAGAACTTGTCTCTTAGTACCCCATTCAAGACTTGTGTAACATTTTAAACAAAGGATGATAGTTAAGTCTACACTTCTACTGTTATAATCTCTTTTTTAAAACAGTGTATGTTTGCTGATTGCATTGTATTTTTATTATGAGCATAATAAGGTCGCTCTATTTATCAGATGTAAACTGTAGGAACCGTGATTGAAAGCCAGCAGAAGGCTGAGTTAGGAAGGAGAAGGAGGGAAAGAAGGAAAGAAGGAAGGAGGGAGGGAGGGGGAGGGAGGGAGGGAGGGAAGGAGAGAGGATGGAAGGAAAAAGGAAAGAAGGAAGGAAGGAAGGAAGGAAGGAAGGAAGGAAGGAAGGAAGGAAGGAAGGAAGGAAGGGGGAAGGGAAGAAAGCAAGCCAGTGGAAAATCACAAGGTATGGCAAATGAAGTCAGGAAGCATCTATACTTTGGAAAGAGTTCACTCTCCCACAGGCCAGCTTTGGCAATGAGACAGCTGCAAAGATATTCATTGTTTCCTTTCAGTTTCTGTGAGAGCACCAGGATCCCTGCGCTCAGAACTGATATGCAGTAGATGAATCCTGGAGCAGGTCAGAAGTGGAGGCAGTACCTGTGAGAGTTTTATCTTACTTAGAACCGTAGGAATTAAAGACATTAATACATGCCTTTAGCAGGTCTATATTCCAAATTTTCTGGCATGTTCCCCCATGTCTTATGCTCTAGCTATAAGAATGGAGTCACCCTTAATTTTCCGCAAAGAGGATTGCTGTTCCGAGTTGTACTGGATCTTTTAACCACAGACTTGTCTTAAGCTATATCACTGTTATTAAGAGTCTGGTCCTGCCCCTTTTCCATTTTCTCTGATCCCTGTGCTGTGTCTCACTGCTTTATCAGAGGTGTCTAAATGCTCTTTAAAGAGCTGTCTGGATAAAAGTCTCTTCATGTGGAAAATAGGTTTTAGGGATTTAAAGGTTTTTTTTTTTCTTTCCTTGTCTGATCTGCCAGTCCTCCTTTGCTATAGCAGTTAAGGAGAGCTATAAGGTGAAGTCAGCTTTAGCAATAGGTTTGAGATCAATTTGTGTCTCTTTCATGGTTCCCGCAGAAAGAGTAAGAACATAAAAGTCAGGTACTTGACAAGATTATTGTAAAAACCCCTGTGTAATGAAAGAGACACATCTTTAACTGAGGTGGACATAGCAAAGTCTGCAGGGATCTCAGTAAGAAACAAAGTAAAGATATGACCAACTTTGTCATCAAACTGATTGCTATCTCTGGTTTAGCTGATGATTCCTAAGAACAAAAAGACAGGAACCCAAGCTTTCTGTGTCCCATTGCCGATGGGACCTGATTTAGCAACTGCAAACCAGAAATCAAATGACAATGTTGAAATGTACTATGTCTGTACCCAGGCTGGGCATTTACTCGATTTAACTTGTCTGTCACTCATGGCACTGGTTTCTAGAGGACATAGCATCACAGGCAAGTGGTGTCAACACTGAGTCTAGAAGGGGAATGAGTTTAAAGTAGAAACTGAGGCTTAAAGGGGTCACAGAAACCTCTATGTTTTGATGAGTAAGGGTAGAGTAAGTGGCAGTTTGACAACCTGGGCATATCAAATTCTTGCTGTAATGTGACATGTCCTTCCAACACTCTGCCCCCTGAACAGTGTTGGGATTCTGCCTGGAAGTCTGAGGCAATCTGAGCCCACTGAGAGCAGTGTACTGAGGTCATTGACGAAAACCAAAAAAGAAAAAAAAAAACCCAAACAAAACAAAACCAAAACCAACAACAAAACAACAAAACAAACAAACAAAAACTATGCCTTGTTAAAGCCTCCAAGGGTATAGTGTTTATGGAGATAAACTTTGAGGGTTATGAGAAGGTTCTTCATTTTCAACTGATACAAGAATTCTACACAGTCTTCTCACATCCTCCTCATTCAAAGTACAGTCATTTCTACCTGGACCATTTTGATTTCTCTTTATTCTTATACCTGTATGGCTTTAAAGAGAAGATTTCATAAATAGTAAATTTAATTTTAAAGATTCACATGCCATAGAACAATTGTTTTATGTGAAAGGTTTTGCCATATTTGTGGAAAATTTGGCCTGATTTATAATTCTATCTTAACTATTGAAAAACTTCATAAAACAATGCAAAGTCTGCAGGGATCTCAGTAAGAAACAAAGTAAAGATATGACCAACTTTGTCATCAAACTGATTTTCTATGCAAGAAAAGCAGATAATGCTTCGCTGTCAAACAAAATATAGAAGGAAAGACAAAAATGTGTTTGCTAAGAGCTCACACTGGGCAGTAGATGATAAGGAAGCTTCTCTTGAACTTTTTGTATGAGACGTGCTTGCCCTGTCTGTCTGTCTGCCTGTCTGTCAATGTCTTTCTCTCTCTCTGTGAAGTCATACCACAGTTTTGAGAATCATAAATTTATTTAATTTAGAAAGGATCCTTGTGCAATATAGTTTCCCTGATTGATATTTAGGTACTTAGTTATAACAATCAAAAGCAAACTATGTACAGGAAGAAATTACCAAAAAAAATAATAATAAAAGATAATTTAAAATTTTTCTGTATTCCAAGGAAACAATTATCTCTGTCTTTGGAAATTGAATTGCTTTTTGGAATGGAAAAATGCCCAGTGAGTAAAATGGTTTAAGTATGCTTCCCCAATAGAATAATGTGCGGTTGACTGTATATTTGTACTATTAAAATATAAAATTTGTGTCTTTCTGTAATTTTTAATTTACTAGAGAAGATAGATAGCCAGTATATATTTGTTAGAAGATATACACTTGCTAAAATCATAGCTTTGATAGTTGTTATAATAAAATGCACTTTAATTGCTGGTTACATGATATAGTAAAAAGGCATCCAAACAAACAATATGGACCTCATCCTCAGACATAAGATATTTGCTTTTTCTTTAGTAGTGCCACTATGTGTATTTCATGCAATAATGTCAAAACAATTTGTCTTTCTTTTTACCATTAACTACGCATTCAGACAGACAATTTTCAACAAAATGTAAATTATTAACTATGCTTCCTCTAAATGGAGCGCGAGGCAGGGAACTCCTTGTTCTTTCCCTATTTCAATTTCAGTTTTCACAAAGAGTCAGAAAGGAAGTGAGATACAAGGCTGCCTTGAATTTACAAAATAGTTTTTGTCCCAGGAACACAAAATTACATTCTTTTCTCCTTACAAGGTGCTTGCGAGGCTTCCAATCCTTATTATGCTCTTTACACACAAGAGGTGCCTGGCAGACTGAGTACCACCCACTCCCTCCTTCCTTCTCACCCAGGGAGTAAGCGAACAGGACGGTGTGAGTTATGGTTCTGACTAACTTATTGACACAATGACTCATAGACATCCGAGTGTGGGCTTGTATCTGTGGGGCCTTGGGAAAGTAACCACCTAGAAAGGTTCCTCACCTCATGAAGTCCTACTGTGCAGACTTCAGTGGGCACTTTCTTGGATAATGGTGGAGCTGCCTTCAGGCTGCTTGTTACTGAGCATCTTCCCCTTTCTTTCCACACAGCTCTAACTTAATCCTACTATTTCTCTTTCCCTCTCTTATTTAATACTTAGAATCCTATAATGCAAAATTTACCAGCATTGTCAACATTCAAAGAATGAGAAATCAGCTCCTGCTTTCATAGGTTGTTGGACAAAAGCCACAAAATGAGATTCGGCTGAAATGTTAGCTGCCATTTATTGATCTTTTCATTTAAGCCAGAAACTATTCCAAGCCTTTTTATTTGGGTTTATTTTAATGATCTGTGCAAATCTACAAAATGGGAATGATTATTATCCCTATGCAATCTTAGATGAGACATCAAGAGATGGCATATCTGGCCATATCTAGTAAATGTCTTAGGCTCTAGCTATAAGAATGGAGTCACATTCAGCTGAAGCAGGTCCAAGCCCCTCCCTGTGCACCCAGGCTGTGCAAGGTGTCCCACCATAGGCAAGGGGCGTGAATGCCCTAACTGTCATCATAGAGCCTTCATCCAGTAACTGATAGAAACAGATGCAGAGAACCACGACCAAGTACCAGGCCAAGCTCAGGAAGTCCAGTCAAAGAGAGGGAAGAGGGATTCTATGAGCAAGGGACAACAAGACTATCATGGGGAAACTTACAGAGACAACGGACCCAAGGTAATGGGTACTCACACACTTTAGACCAACACCTGTGGAGCCTGCATGGGACTGGACTGGGCCCTCTGCATGGATGAGACAGTTGTGTAGCTTGGTCTGTTTGAGGGGGGCGGACAGTGGGAAAAGGATCTATCTCTGGTGCATGTGCCAAATTTCTTTATTGGTAACGTCAAATCTGCTCCAACTGTGTTCTTGCCAAAGAGAAGCCACGAGAGAACTGCAGTGCTCGTCACCAGCTCAGCTCGACCATTTTCTCTAGGACCACAACCCGAGGAGATGGAGAGCATGTAGCTGAGCACTGTGCTGTCTTTCACACATACAATACTTCATTTAGTCTCTACTCGATAGTGCACAGTAGGTTTTATTCCAATTTCATAATAATAGCAAGTGTTAGAATCAGACCGAGTCTATTTGGAGTCAAGCCCCATTCTTTTTCGTAAGATAGGACAGAACATTGCTGCTCCTTTGTGTTGCCATTGTCATTTTCTCTGTTTTGGTAACCTGGGAGAAGGTTAGCCAATAGGACACCATGGAGGAATCCAAGTCCTGAAGGCAAAGGACAGTGCTAGTATTCAGAGTCACCTAGATTTTCACAATTTCAAAGGAGCCATTTCCCTGGCTAGGGACATTCCATTATTGTGTGTCTGAAGATGTTATCATCTCCTCATTCACAGTAACTATGAAAAGTGTTAGGACAAGCAACTGCTCTGAGAAGGTGCTAAGAGAGCATGGCTGGAATGGCTGGAAGCCCTTTTCACGGTGTAGGAAGTGTCAGGATCATGGCACACCATGGTCCTTCTCCTCTCCTGAACTCATCAAGACCTGTATTTCCCACCAGTGCAGATTTGCTGTTACAAACCTGGCAAGCAGGATGTCTTGTTAAACACTGGAAATCCAAGTCTGTGCCAAGCCCCAGTCAGAGTCAATTCCCATTCTGTACATTTTATACTCCATTTTCAAGGTTAAACATATTTGATCCCTGGTAAATTAAATCCTTGTGAAAGTTTCTGCTCAGAACTAATTCCGAATGCATTTGTCACAAAGATGCTCGGATGGTTTTTGCACTTGAGTATCTAGATGTGAATAACCCTTGCCACTCTGTACAACACGCTAAGTTGGGTATCTTTAAGTGTGATTGCTGGAATTCTGAAACCCAAATCCCGAGACACAAAGGGACTGGCTATACAGCTAAGTCATTTCTTATAAATGCTTTGCTTTGGGTGGAGTTTCCTTGTTCACAGCAAAAAGGAGGGTCTAATACAGCCTCAAGCTATTTCCCCAAGGGGAGCACAGAACCATTATGAAGCACAGAATGATTTGAAAGTATACGTTGGCTTTGTTTTATATATAAAATCCCCCCCCAAAGGCTTATATTTAGCAAGCTATTTATCAGCAAATGGAGTTATTAAGTAATGATTGGATACAAGGGCATAATTTTCAATGTTGATAATCCATTGATGAGTTCATTAGGTAGTGGACTATTTGGAGGTGTTTTGACTATAGAAGGTGGGCCTAGGTGACAGTCAGCCATTAGGGAATGTCCTAGACAGCTTGTCCTTACTTTCATTTGCTCGCTGCCTCCTATCCACCAAGAGATGTGTATCCTTGGTCTTCTGCCTTGTCATAGGCCCACCGAGATGAAACAAGCTGACTATGAGCCCAAACCCCTAAAGCCCTGAGTCAAAAGCATTCCCTCTTAAAGTTACAGCTGTCAGAGGAATGAAAATGACAAGATGAATTACCTGGACCAGATCTCTGGTTGCACTTTCTGGCCCTTTAGTAGACCTCAGAAGAGCTTGAATGCTGGGACTGTTACAGCTTTTTTTTTTTTTTACAGCATTTGGTAAACTAGGGCTAGTGGATTAGAATGACACTAATATATTTAATAAAAATGTACAACTAAGACCTCGTTTGGGTGCCATGTTTCATTTCTCCATGTATTTACTCTAAAATGGCAGTTTTAGGAATCCAGTCAACTTGGTTGTATGAAAACCAACAAATCTTGAAAAGAAGTAGTGGTCTCATAACAAAACAAAACAAAAACACCCCCAAAATAATAATAACAGCACAGAGACTTGGTAAAAGTACCTTCTTATAAAATAAGTCAAGAATAAGACATGAGTACATTCTTTTTCTTGATTAAAAAAAAAACAGTTTATACTGTAAATTTCCCTGGCTTATCTGTTTCAATAGATTTTAGGGGGAGAACCTTCAAACTGGGTCTTATCATTTCTCTCTTTGTTGTTATGCTTTGTTCTTTTCTCCCTGTATGTAGAGAGAGACAGAGAAAACTAAATAACCCAGTTAGATAACATATGAGAATTCCATTGACTTTGATGTTCTGCAGGCTACACCACACAGTCACTGACACACCGAGAAATCAATCTCTAACCATATGCCACCGGCAGAAGGTGATGTATCTCAAACATGGTTTATGAAACAGTATGTATAAGGATTTTAGCTCCCTCTGCTCTGCCCTTTCAGAATATCTAGCCATTTTCTTTAATATTGTGCACTAGTTCATATCTACTTCTCCATCTACTGGGCAGAAGCCTATTTTCTGCACTTCTTCCTTACCAAGGCTGTTCATTCATCCTTATAACTTTAATTAACAATCATTTCATAGTTAGTGCTTGATTTACAATATTTAAAGAACATTATTATGGGAGAAGCCCAAATGCCAGGACATTTCAAATTTATGATCCTCCTTATCTCAGCCTGAGGTGTCCGAGAGCTGAGAGGTCCATCAGTCGGGTGGGCAGAGAACTCTGCTTGGGGAGGGCAGGAGCTCCCTTTGGCTCTCAGAATTGAATCACTGGGAATGCTTTCCAGAATGATCCCAGCAATTCTAATCCTACTGTCAGTGAGGAGAGGCAGTGAGGCAAGTTAATGAAATAGAGTCATGCATATCAGAAATCTAGGAATTTAGAAAAAAAATGGTTACGAGTTATTTAAATCTGAAATACATACTCATACACAGGAGTGTCAATTTCTTCCCTCTTTAGTTAAGCAGAAAATCATGTTTCACACAACTAAAACCCTTAGAATACACATGCCAACCTGTTTATTTGAAATTCACATTACTCTTCTCTATTTTGGAGCTTTATTGAAGAGACATATATAGTGTGACTCAAATATCAAATCCTGCAGAGAAATGCGGTAGAATTTTAAAAGCTTGCTGCTTAGCCCTTGGATGTTGACTCTGGGCCCCTGTTTAGTCCTTGATGTATGAAGGGAGACTTCTAATGGGAGCCATGCAAGGGGACCAACAGGCAGCACTGGAACTGATTACACATGGCTGGGGGTCAGCAAAACCCCCCAGTGAGCTTTGGAGAGGCAGAGCCCAGTACCCAGTGTCCTGAGGACCTCATGCTATTAATGAGCATAGCTCTGCTTACTGCCCTCACAATCACCATGTCCCTCTTAATCTATGAGTTGTATGAAAACTCTAAGGGGGGTTCTAGCCCCTTACTGGCCAGTGTTGTTGTTACTCGTTATTGTTACAATAATAGTGATTGACTTTTTCCTAGTATTGCTGCAAACACATGCGCACACACACATACACACACACACACACACACACACACACACACACACACACACACACATACACACACACACACACACACACACACACGCTTTTCCCTTTTTCACCGGCCCCAGAAAATTGAGTTTTACTCCCTCAGATAAAAAAGTCAATTGAGTGATTAGTTGGCCAACTCTGCACCTCCCCTTCTGTTCCTGAGCTGTGGAAAGCTGGTCTTTACAGCAGCAGATTTCCTACCTTCTGGAGTGATTGCCATTGTGAAACTTAGCTAATATAGATGTTACTTGGGCAAATTTGAATGAGCAAATCGCAGAAAGGATAAAAGCTAGAGGGAAACACATCAGGGAAGGTTTTCGATGATTAAAAGACTTCACTGTATTGATAGGTGAAGAGGTTACAAGACCGGAAAGAAATAAAAGTTATATGAATGTCAAATTGTAGGATAAATAGAATTTATGAGAACATAGCCAAGTTTGTTCATATATTATTGATGGTTGATTTTTTTTCTGTGAAACTTGAATAGCTTCTGCAGACTCTGAACTATAAACTGAAGAGATTTTGAATCTGAAAACATTGACTGGCATTATAGATGATGTCATAGTTCAGCTATTTCTTGAACCTACCCAAGGCTACACCCAAATAGTTGGAAAAATATAACATCCAAGTCAAATTATCATGTATTATGATCAGATTTTAACAACTGTGAATTGATTTTACAATTTTGTTATGAAATCTATGCAGATAAAAACTGGAAAGTAAATCGTTTCAGTGGTTTGCAGGTCATGTTTTCTGTCTTGACTACTGCAGAAAGATTTGGGAAAGGTGACGCCTAGCACTTCTGTAGAGTGGTGTGCTGTTGACTTTAGGACAGTGTTTTGTTTAGCTGACATCTGTGTGGCCCAGGGGAATTCTGATCCTGTTCCAAGTGGAACAGTTGCCAACTCCCGTATTATGAACGTCCATTTCTAATCTAACTTCAAAAGCACAGACCATATGCTAGAATTGGATGAAAGGTATAGGGACTATGTCCAAGAAATAATTACAAATGATTATTCAAAATTATACATTCAGTTAATCGCTAGTAAGAAAAAAATTTATTCCTAGTTTCTGCAGCCAGAAATTGTGGCAGGAAAATTTGGTCCATTAAATGACTGAAATTATTACATTGTCAGAATCAAGCTTTCAGAGTAACAATTTTTACACCTGATATTCATTTTCAGGTTTACTATTAAATGCCTATGTAATGTGTTTTTTATTTCCCTTTGCTGACTTTTAAATTCAAATATAATAGTTTAAAACAGCTGTACAGCTGTACAGTCTTTTTTTCCCTCTCTAGTGTGAGAGTGCTGTTGTCCCAGGATATGCTTTTACATTTATGTCAAGATACATAGACTAGGGTATAGGAGCAAGCTAAGAATTAGTATTGTGATTTTATGTTGACTTATGAACTAGCAAACTCATAACTTACTAATATATGCAATAAATTGTCATTGATGTTAGGATCACAAGACTAAAAAAATGGATTATATTCATTTACTTCATTGCTATCCACTTCAAAGACTTCATTTGCAATTAATATTATAATGGGTTACAATATTTCTATTTTTGTGGCATGATGGTGTGGGCAAATAACTCACCCTGGGAGAACTTGCTTAATTTAACTAATATTCATCTCCAGTGAAGAAAGTAAATTTATAAGGTAAATTCTTTCCTTGAAATTGGAAGTAAACCAGATATTCCTAAATAGTTTTTTGCTTTTGAGTATTTTCAACTTACTATCTGGAAAAAAATCACTTCAAAACTAAGCAATCCTCTAAACAAAATTAAAGTAGGATGTTCATCTGATTATGTCTTCTCATCTCAGTGTTCTTTGTGTTTTATAACATATGCTTCTTCTATGATATCAGTTATCTATCCATATTTGTGTTCCTCTAAACTTTTTAAGGCAGGTACCAAATCATAACAAATAAAAAAACTTCATTCATTTATATATGTGATAAATGAAAATGGATTTATTTGAATCTAATGGTAGAAATATATAATACAGAGGACAATGCAATTTTTTCTCTGACAGAATAAATGAATTTGTGTTTGCATGAGTGTTAAATTCAAACAATAGTCCATTTTTATCTCTGATTTGCATCTATCCTTCATGAAAACAAAGAGAAGATAAATATGAAATAGGAAGGAAATCTTGTTTGATCACTTATATATTGATTTGAGGAAAATATATAAGAAAAAGGGGACTTTAGAGAAAGGTAGAATGGATAAGCCTGTAAAGAACAAAGGAACATGAGGGATGCCCAGTCTGAACCGATCTGTCCAGATGGATCTGTGGCACATGAGCACACTATTCTTTTTCTCCATTTCTAATATTTATTAAACATTTATCATATCCAGGACATTGTGCTGGGATTCATATCTATATTTTATATCTTAAGTGTGTCAAATTAATTTTGGTGATATAGATAGGTAAATATGATTCTCTATTCTAATTTATGGTGATAAATCAGGCCTGAACAGAGCTGGTGGTTAATAACCATGTTTAGAACCACAGTCAATTGATCTAGTGAAAGATGATTCAACTTTAAAAGTATTTTGGCAGGAGTATGAACTACTTAATTAGACATTGTTAGAAGTGAGGGAGGAAGTCAAGAAGAGAGAGATCAGAAAGAGAGAGGTGATGAGAACATCACCTCTTATTTAGTCAAAGAAAGCTTATGTCATGCGTAGTAAGTGCGTGTAAGCACAGACAATATAGGATATTGAAAAAGGAGTGATGTTACTTCAAAGAAGCACATTTTATTTTGTCTTTGTGAAATCTATTCCAGTTAAATGCTATGATTTCAACATTTACTATAGTAATGCATCCTTTCCTGGAATTATTAAGGCTAATTTTCTTAGCATCACTAAATGATTTGGTACTTAGTAGCTCTCAAACTGAAATGTCGAGGCTACCTGAGAGCACCATTCAGCGACTTACTAGAAACACAAATTGTTGGACTTCCCAACAGACTTCCTGGCTGAGAATGGGAGCTGAGATGTGGAAGTCTATGCTTTAATATGCTCTCCAAGCAATTTTAGATGTATGCCTAAGCTCTAGAGCCTCTGGACTCACCAAGCCCTCCACACTAATGGAGAAATTTGGCAAATCTGCCAGGCAACCAGAGAGCAGACAGTTAGAGAGATGAAGAGAGATACATTTTCCAAATAATACTGGTTTCTCTGAGTTAATTTTGTTCCTTCAGCTAAGTTAGAGAGTAATTTACACAGTATCATGTTTGTCCTACATCTACACTTCAGTAAATTCTGTTTCAGTCTTATTTTGGCGTCTGTCTGAAAGTGATCTTGATCATAGTAAGATATGCCCAAGGCAATCTCAAGTCCACAGTGCAGAGCACCATATTGTGTTCTACACTGTAGGTCACATCCACTGTCTGGGCTTGATATACTTTATCAAGTTGTGAGAGTAAGTTTGTTTCTGGAAAAGATTTTTTTTCCTCATATTTCTTTTAATTTCCACAAAGGATCAAATGTCCACTCAAGCATGTGCCTCTGGCTACTTCCTACACTTTATAAGAGTGGAATAATTATTAAGCAAGTGAGTCAAGTCAGAGACTGAGTAACTGGGTAGGCCAAGAAAGCTGGAGGTTTGGAAGGGTTGGAGTGGATAGGACAGTGAAGCAAAGAAGGGCAGGAAGGAAGGATCACTTGCTTCTGATTCTTAGTTTCCCACCACTTTCCATTCTACCTTTGATAGGAGCAAGGGAATGGGTGCCAGTGTGTTATACACATTCTAATCAGGGGATCGCAGGAGGCACAGAGTGGCTCCTGTTTTAAGGCACACCTCTGAGCCCACTGCTGTGAGTAAACTCAGCAGGTCACTTACATGGAGCCACTTGTCAGTTTTGCGGACTCATTTTTTTGTTGTTGTTGGAACTTTCAAATGTTGAATTCTGACTTGGATCATTTCTTATGGCCTCCTGATATACTTCCACTGCCCTAAGTTCTGTCTCCCTATTATCTCAAGCTGAGTAACTATACTATATCCAGAATACGTCAGGAGCCATTTTTTGTTCTAGGTCTACATTCTAGATCATTCTACCTAATTCTGCTACAGGTACCTTTTGCAAGCCCGACTCTGATGTGAAATATGTAACATCATCAGAAAACAATGCTAGGCAGGAAGATCGTCTTTGAAATCATTGCACCTTTGAGTATAAGCTTTCACCATGCAAAGCAACCAGAGAAGATTCATTTCTCATATGTATGCAAGTGGAAAACACAAGACTGGAAAATCTACCGTTTGCTCTTCTCTTTGTTCTCAACTTTTCACTCCTTTTCTTTTCTCCTTCTTTTTCTCCATGGACACTTGGTGGGTGTAATTACCCACTTCATTCACATGCTTCAGTATGGATTACTTCCATGCCTGTCTTACTTTTCACCCAAACTTCGGACCCCCACCTGGTTACAGAAACTCCAAGATATATTGACACCTTTGTCACCTTCAAAGGCACACACCTCACCTCACTCCCTATGTGCCCTATATGAATTGAAACATTATGCAGTTTTCAAAGCTGATAGTCTTTGAATTAGCTGACATTAACCTCTTCTTCAACAAGATGATGTATACAATACATGATCATTGCTGTCAACTATATTCACTCTGGTCATTATGCGATATTGATACAAATTAAAACATCACAATAAATATTCACAATTATTATGTGTCAATATATGTAAAATGATAGACAAATATAGTTATCCACATCAATTTTATCCCAATTCTGCAATAGTTATGGCTCTCATTCACAGTCACCTTATAATGTAAATATACTGTTTTATTACCCATTAAAAAGGCCTTGGTAAACTGCAATACCACACCAGCTTCCTAGTAGATCCTAAATCTCTGCAATTCTTTCTCGTTTGTCATTAAGTATCACTTCCTGAGATTTAGTTTACCTCCACAATTTTGAAGATCATTCCATTCATAAAATCTGTCAAAGACTCCTGGGGGCTTTCAAGATGAGTGTAAACTCTGGCTTCTGCCAAAATGTCCTTCATTATTTGCCCTGAAACCTCTTTTCTAACAATTTCTTCCTTCTTCTTTGCACTCCTTTGCAAACCAACCCCCAATCTTCATTGTATAAGATATACTTATTCTTATATTCCATACTTGAGTGCCTACTCTCTTGTGTCTTCCCTAAACATGGTACCTTCACTGTGACTGTTCACATGGCCTACTAGTTGTTTGACTCCTGGAGGGAAGGAGCTGAGTATACTTTCTGTGTCTACCCAATAACAGACATTTAATGCCTGTGAACAAATGAGTGAATTCTATGCACTGTGGGAAACAATTATTCCTGGAAACTGGCATCATGATGCTGCAGCAAAGGTGAGAAATCCTTGAGCAGAAATGTGCCAAAGACACACACACAGTTGTGCAAAGACCTAAAGATCTGGAAGAGGGCTGGAGAGATGGCTCAGTGGTTAAGAGCACTGGCTGCTTTTCCAGAAGACTTAGGTTCAATTCTAAGCACATACACACAGAAGCTCACAACCATCTGTGACTTCAGCCCCAGGGGATCCAAACCCTCATCTAACCTCTGTAGCTACAAGGCATGCATGTGATGCACAGGCAGACATACAGGTAAAACACCCATATACAAAAAGTAAATAAATAACATTTAAAGACATTTGAAAGATACATTTGTTTCTATGTACTCTTTTGCTGTGGGAAGAAAAATTGATTCTAGTCTCAAAGCTGACAGTATTGTTATTCTATATTCTCAGTCAAAAACTATTTAGAAATTTCTCCTAGTTTAAGTCAAGTCAATTCCTGCATGTAATTTCAGAAACATCTCTTTTACGCACACTGTGGATAGTGATCATACACTAACAAAATAAACATTTTTTTAATTTTGATAACACAAAGATAAATTCATTGGGAGAAAGTCCTTAGAGTTTAGAGACACATAATAAAAACAGATGTTACCCCTAAAATTGTTTCCAAGTAACATGAAATTTTAGAGTATAAAAGACTCTCCAGCAAGACAGTTTCATCAATGGGTTAAAAGGTAGTTAATTTTTGAGGGCTCAGATTTTTTCATTCCATTCTCTCCTTTTTTTTTTCCAAAGCCTGCCAACAATGAAAAGTGTACATTGTTTCAGGTTTATTTTCAAACATTATTTTTATACAATAGGATAATTCATATATTAGTCTCTGACCTGTCAAATGCCTACAAAATCAATTGTCTATAATCTATATTAAATACTAATGGTTTCAAAAGCTCCTAGACTTTAAAAAATCACTTTGGTGTTGCTCTAAAGTGGCTATATGGCCCTTGTCATAAAGTAACCTGAGATAAGTTTTCTGAAATTGGTCTAAAGAGACAAAAAACAAGGTATGACCTATGAAGGACAATACATAACATTATATTTTTCCCAAGTTTATATATTTGAACAGAACACTATTTTTGAAAAAATGTGGCTCAAATAAATAAGTTGTATCATTTAAATAAATTTTTACCTTACCATAAATATGAGTGTATCCTCTGTCCTGGGTACATTCATCTACAGTTGTGCTTATTTTGATGGTCATCCTATTTTCACATTCTTAGTATGTAACTTTGTGACTGTGAAAGAGAAACTTTGGCTTCTGTGGGTTCTCTGGATATCCAAATTCATTCCTTGGATTTTATTGTGCAGACTTTTCTTAACTTTTAATTGAATGATATACTGCATTTCTAAGTAGTTTTATTTACCAACAATATCTTATTTTCTATGGCACAAATTAGGCCCTCTGGGAGAGTGTCAACTGCAAACAATATTTTTTGATATTCAGATTAATAATAATGTTGAATACCATGCACTCATCATCAGCCACTCATTGTCATTTGCTTTCAATTCAGTGAGAACCTCAAACCTAAATTAACTGAATGAGTCAAAGAATAAAATATTGAAAAAAACACATTCTGTTAAGTTCCTGATAGAGACAAACTTTATAGATTTAGAGTGATGCAATAGGTATTCATATACATTACTTCATTTAATAATCAAGAGGTATGAAAATTAAATATATAAGCATGTACATTGTTATAATTTCTTCCTTTTTGTATCATTCCTATGTGTTTGCACTATCTCCACTAAAATGTTGTAAGATTCTTGAATACTAAATTCTATAATGTGGAAAATACTGTTTAATACATGAGTAAAAAATTTTTTTTTGTTTTTGTTTTTCGAGACAGGGTTTCTCTGTGTAGTTTTGGTGCCTGTCCTGGATCTTGCTCTGTAGACCTGGCTGGCCTTGAACTCACAGAGATCCACCTGGCTCTGCCTCCCAAGTGATGGAATTAAAGGTGTGAGCCACTGCCACCCATCCAAGTGAAAATTTAATAATGTGAATATTGAATTAAATCCTCAGTTTATTACACTGACATAGGAACACATAAGCAAGATAATGTCTAGGTCAGAAAAGAGATTTACTGGGCAAGCTTGCAAAACCTGACTTATAAGTGGCTCTGTATGATTAGAGATTGGTTAATTTTAGAGGATGCCTTACAATGATTTGAAAGAGTCAATATGAAGCCAAATGTGTAAGTATTTGTAACTAATAGTATTGCATACTATAATAGCTGCCATGCTTTAAAAAGAGGTATTGTATTAACTTAACAGAAGTATGACATTTTGAAGTTGGTGTTCCATCAGACTCCCAAACATTTTTATAAGTCCATGACATGAAATAGAGGTAATTTAAAAATAACTTAGCAGATTCTTTAAAAATTAATAAAACTTACCAATCTCAAACTAATGTTTAGAATTTCAATAAGAGGAAATGAACTGTGTCTCTGTGCCTGATAGATTGATTCCTATCCGTGCCTCAAAGAATACAGACAGATCTGCCTGTGGGTTACTATATTCCAACCAGTGTCAGTCTTCTGCTTTCATATGACTTGTATCTCAAACAAAAACATTTTTAAAAATTTAAACAAGTAGATCTCATCTATTTCCTCTCCCATGCATCCCTCTTAGGGTCCTCCTTGCTAGCTAGATTTTCTGAATCTGTGGGTTGCAGTCTGATTTTCCTTTGCTTTATACCTAGTATCTACTTACTAGTGAGTACATACCATGTTTGTCCTGAATCTGAGTGACCTCACTCAAGATGATGTTTTCTAGTTTCATCCTTTTGTCTGCAAATTTCATAATGTCACTGTTTTTCATTGCTGGGTAGTACTCCATTGTGTATATGTACCACATTTTTTAAAAATCCATTCTTCATTTAAGGGGCAACTAGCCTGTTCCCTTGTTATGGCTATTACAAATAATGATGCTTTGAACATAGTTGAGCATGTGTCCTTGCAGTGTAATTGAGCATTCTGATCAACAGCTGTGGAACTTGCATGGGACTGGATTAGGCCCTCTGCATAGTGAGACAGTTGTGTAGCTTGATCTGCTTGGGGGGGGGGCCCTGGCATAGGATCAGAAGCCATCCCTGGTGCATGAGCTGGCTTTTTGGAGCCACTACCTATGATGGGACACCTTGCATAGCCTTGGTGCAGGGGGAGGTGCTTGGACCTGCCTCGACTAAATGTACCTCCCCATGGGAGGCCTTACCTTCTTGTAGGAGGGAATGGGGTGTGGTTTGGAAAGGGGGAAGTTGGAGGGGCAGGAGGGAAGAGGGGGATCTTTGGTTGGTTTGTAAAATGAATAAAAATTTTTCATAAGAAAAAAATTTAAACAAATATTTATTTTTTAACAAAATGAAATATAAGACAAAACCATCACAATAAAGTCAGATAAGGCAAAGCAATGGAAGGAAAAGAGCCACAAGAAAAGGCACAAGAATCAGAGACCCACTTGTTTACACACTTAGGAGTCTCATAAAAATACTAAGTTGAAGGCTACGATATGTACACAGAGGGCCTGGAGCAGACCCATGTTGGCCTTGTGCTAGATTCTCCAGTCTCTGTGAGTTCATATGAGCTTTGCTCAGTTGATTTAGAGGGCCTTCTTCTCCTGGTGTCCTCCATCCCCTCTGGTGCCCACACTCTTTCTGACTCTTCTTCCATGATATCCCCTGAGCTATGAAGGAAGAGATATGATGGAGACATCTCATTTAGATTCATTCTAAGATCTCCCCCCTCCGTGTGTGTGTGTGTGTGTGTGTGTGTGTGTGTGTGTGTGTGTGTGTGTAATGTCTAGATGTGGATCTCTCTATTTGTTCCCATCTGCTACAGCAGGAAGCTTCTCTGATGATGGCTGAACAAGGCACTGATCTTTGAGTACAGTAGAATAAATGATAATCAAGCTATAACCTGTAGATCCAGAGAGGTTAGGTATAGAGGAAGGGACTTGGTGGTGGTGGTGGGAACACATGGATCTCCTTGGGGGGAGAAAATAGAATAGAGTTAATGGGTGGACTGGGGGTGAAAAGGATGGGAAAGGAAGAATCAGGTGGGGGAGGGAGAGGAGATGGGGTTGAGGAAGGAAATGCAGGGAGAAGCCGCTAGAGTGGAGGGGCATTTGAGGGGTGGTGTGGAAACCTAGTGCAATGAAAACTTCCTAAAATATATGAAAGTGATCCTAATGAAGTCTCCAAATAATGAGGGAGATGGAGTTCCAACTGACCATCTCGTTACCAGATGAAGCTTCCAGTACCAGGACTGGATTACATCCAATTGAGTTGTTTGCCAAAGAGGCCCCATGGAAATCTCCAAACAACCCAGGCTGTTGGCAAGATAATAGGTTGCTCTCCATGAACCGACAGCAAGTCCCCATTGCTGAAGACAACACCCACAAAACTCATTGAACATGGAAAGGATGAGCTAGTGCCAGCACAGATCCTTCCCCCTTATGTTCTAATGTCTTTTGTATGGGAAGGTACTTAGCATGCTACCAAAAGAGAAAAATGAACACCAACCCAACCACAAAACCTTTGATCTACAGATGCTTTCAGACAGCCTTGGTTAGACTCTGCAAAGCAATTCAGACTGTTTGAAATATCCTTGAGGTGGATCCCAAGTTAAAGCCAGTGTGTTTGTGCTCCTAAGTGAATGGGAATTGTTCAGATCTTAGCATTTATTAGTAATTTGTCTTTATAATTGTACTTTAGTAACTACAAATAACATTTGCCTTTAACAGGACACAACTTTTAACTTATAATACATAGACTTCAAGTGTTTTGTAATCTGATATGTCATTTTTTCCAACTATGGAATTTTGAGTTTTAAGCAATTTTTCAGATTATAGGCTATTTAATGCTATAATACAAATACAGCGGTAGAATATTTTATCCAAAGCCAAATGTTAACAATGTATGTAAATTTCAAAAATTGCTTTTAAAAATTCTATGAATTTACAGTAAAAATTACTTAAAGTAACTCTTCCAGTAGAAATGGAAATAAAGAGGATGAATCATGCATCTTGTAGTCATGGAGATACATGCTAGCAATGCATTTAGGGTATTTCATTACTGTAAGATTGTCTTAGTGAACTTAGACTCCTGGCATGGCCTATAGCACCCAGGATATAAATCTGTACAGCATCTTGCAGTACTGAGTGAGTGGGTAACTGTACACACTCGCTTTGGTGTACAGAAACATCTATATATAGAAAAAGTATATTGTAAACATTTGACAATAGGACTTTTAGCTGCATGTTCAATAGTGCACATGCACAGTGTCCATTGCTGACCAACTGAACATGTAAAGTGAAGAGTACTGTTACTGTGTACCCATTATGGATAAAGTGTTATATGAAAGATGTGTTTATCAAATGCATTTTAGAGGTTTTAAAGTCGAGGTAAATATTGTTGTTTTGCATGTGTACGAGTGAGTTCATGTCTGTAGATATGTATTATGCACATGGAATGATGTATGCATGTGCCTGTAGAGGTCAGAAGTTGACACCGTGTCTCGTAGATCACTCTCAGCTCATCAATCGCACAAGTCTAGCTAGCCAGCTTGCCCAAGGAACCCTCCTAGATTTTCTTTCTTCCTGTATTGAGATTACAGGCATGCCACTACACCTTTCTGACTCTTATGTGGGTAGTGGGGACCTAAACTCTGCCCCTCACTTTTTTGTGCAGTAAGTGCTTTATTCACTGATCCATCTCCTTGTCCACTAAGAAATATTTTTAATATATTATCTAAATCCCTGATTATAATGTCTAAAGAGAACACTTGAATAAAGAAATCTAGAGTATAATGATAAAAAACTCAACAATATATTATTTGTACAAAATTATTTAATATTCATTTATTAATCAAAAATTTAATTTGGAATAATATTTCTTTGTAATAGTCTTTGTATATAAAATTTAATAAGTTGATTTGTTTATAATTTCATCACTTTTTACAGATGTACCAGAACCAAACTGAAATTGTAAATTTTAAACATAATCCCACATTAATCATGAGTCTAGTTAATATAAAGCAATGATTCTACTTTAAACCCCTTAGCTGAAGGCACATTAAGAGCCAACAGGTATCTGTAAACCAAAAATATCTGAGAAATAGTGGCACAAAGATAGTTCTTGAGTAAAGTGAAACCGAACGCAACCAAAATTCAGCCCTTGTCTGTATTTATTCACAAGCGAAGACTGACAGCATGTACCCGTGCTTAACACACCATGGCAGGGCCTGGCTATGCCATCAGAGCAGAAGGATATAAGCATATTAGGATATACATCTCCTGTGCTATCATACCACCTGCCTAGAATCCCTTAGGAATATACTCAGTTCCTTGTGTTTCTGCTTAGAAACTAAATCCTTATGTAGAGGGAGAAGTGTATTGCCAAAGTTCAATAGCAAAATACATTTAAGTAACATCTTTCCATCAATATTAATATGGGAAGTAAAAGAGAAAAATACATTGTTTGAAATTATATCTACCAAACCTGGGCAATATTTAGTGAAAGCTGTAACAATGGCTAATTTTTTTTAATGCATTACGCATTTTCTCAGTCTTAATTGTGGGGAGTTTATCAGTGAAAACATTTTGGGAAACTTTAGACATAAGGGTACTTTCAGAGGAAGATATTAGATGGGAGATAATCAAAGAAAAAAACTAAGGAGAATAAATCTGCCATGCAAAAGCCTAAATTACCCATTAGGCAGATGGAATAAAGCACACACACCCCCACTCCCTATTCCCATAGAGGAAAGAGATCAGTGACAATTTAAAAAATGTTTCTACAATCTAACTGTATTTTCAGAAATTATGGGAGCTGCAGTATTAGGTGTCACTGAACTCTTGCATGTGAAACTCTGGTCTGATTATAAGGAAATATGTATTCTAAAAGCTTGTTTTGAAGACAGTTTTTATGAATTAGCTTCTTTCTCATAACGAGAAAAAGGTTGTTCTCAACATTCTTTTTATATTATTATTAGTATGGATAGTTTCAAGGTCATCACACTTCCATTTCTGACAGAATCAGACTAGAATCGCAAAACTTGGTAATTTCCTCAATTATGATGGGAGGTTATAGAGCTACTTTTGCAATGGTGTGAAACTGAGCATCTATTCTGAATTCTTATTCATAAACTATCATTCCTCTTTAGACCCTGGCATATTTGCAGAGTTTACAGTGAGAGAAGGAGCAAAAGAGTGAGGTGATTATTAACACTTCCAAAGCAGGCTCTCAAACCCAAGCAGACAAGGAGCAGCCAGGCACAGGATGCTGACCAGGCACAGGATGCTGCACTGGAACATGAGCTCTGTGTTGACATCCAGTCTACAGGCTGCAGTGCCCTACACACCTTGTAAAGTACATTAACTTCATGAACTGTAGTTTTATTTAAATGGATGTCCTTCCTAAGATTATTGTAAATATCTAATATCAGGCTCCTCCCCCTCCCTCCCTCCCCCTGCAGTCTTTTCTTCCCCAAAGCCCAAATGTTACAATTCACTCTGGTTCCTCTCCTTTGCCCTCACTGTCAGAGGCCAACCAGGAGAACAAAATGCCACAAAGCAATTAAAACTGGCCCTGCCAAAGTCCTTTAGAACTGATTCTCCTCTTCCTCTCCTAACTTGACCTACTATAAGCCTTTAATCCCAGGGTGCCCTGTGGTCTGGTGAAATTCAATTAAACTTTTCCTGGTTTGATTCCTAGTTAGGAAGTAAATGCTTTCTTCAATTCCAATAGGGCAGGTATTGAACCAATTGGGATAGAATGTCATACAGAAATGTTCTAATTACAGCCATTAGTTATGTGACTAGGAACATTATCTCTAAGTCTCATATCTCAACTGAAATATCAATAATGTATAAATAACAGTGGCAATGTTATCATAACCACGTGATGCAACATGTTTTTAAGGCCTGGTTGTAGTTATATGCTCAGGAAATCCTAGGTGTTCTATTCCATAGTCTCTCCTGTCAGGATTCTTCTAAGGCAAATTATTTCAACAACATAGACATTGATATTTGATAGTATCAACTGAATATTGTATTTAAAAAGACAATAATACAGTGTTCTGTGTAGCAATCTTGAAAATATAAAATGAGATATTTGAAGCTGGGAGGTGGTGGCACATACCTTTAATCCTAGGACCTGGGAGGCAGAAGTAGACAGATCTCTGTGAGTTTGAGGTCAGCTTTGCCTACAAAGCAAGTTCTAGGACTGTCAGGATTGTTTCACAGAGAAACTGTCTCAAAAAATTAAAACATTCCTCCCACACTATCTTTTGATTTTTGAATTCTACATGTTGTGCATAAAACAAATCCATGTTAATGTTTCTGCAATAATCAGGAAGCTTTTTGCTCTTTTAAGAATGGCAAATGGTATCTTAAGACCTAAATATAGCCCTCAAGCTAAGTTATGGAAATTTTTCCATCCAGCCTGGCTATAAGGTAATGAAAGACTAGTCCTGGTTCTCACTGCCACATCTAATCCTCATGGAAGAGTGTGTCACCACACTATATTAACCAAAACTTTAAAAAAGTGAACAATTACCCACTATGAGGAGTGGATGGGGTAGGGTGGGGGGAGGTGGAGGAGAGCGGGAGAAGGGGAAGGTGGGGAACTGTGGTTGGTGTGTAAAATGAAAAAGAATTTTTAAATAAAATAAAATGTAAAAAGAAGTAAAATAAAAAAAATCAAGTCCACAATTTTCAAAGCATTTCTGCATTTGGCTTGCCAATCTAACATAAGATTCAGCGGAATCTTACAGTTTTAGAAGGTTTTATAGTTAGAAGTGGGGGGGCATTCCCTACTGTGTTCACTTACTTTAAATTTTAATTAAGGCATGACTATAAAAAATAGACAGCCGATGGAAAAAAAGTGCAAAGCAGAACAATGTTTAGTTCCTAAAAGTTAGAAAATAAAGCCTGTGTGTGTGTGTGTGTGTGTGTGTGTGTGTGTGTGTGTGTGTGTGTGTGTACTACATAAGGCTGATGCTTAAGGCTGATGTATGTCAGTGCAAAGACACTTCGGGTTCAATAAAACACGCTGGCCTCCATAATACAAAGGATATGTTTTTGTGTGCAATGCTGCATAGGAAAGATAATAAAACAATAAAGTACACCACTATTCTACAGGATTTATCAACAAGAAGGCTTTGTTCTGTTTTCTTATAGTTCTAAAAATATGAAAAAAAAAAAGTAAAAGTATATCACACAGCACCAGTGGTAAGTAATAGGAAGTGTTTTTAAATGAAGACTTTGGAATGAAAAATCAAAAAAAAAATGTAGTCTCTTCCCTGAAGTTTCTTCTAATTAAACACTTACAATTTTTAGGAGATAGAAAACAATAATCCCATCTTCTTTTTTTAAAGCTATTGTCATTTAAAAACAACCTTTTAATGTGTTTACTGGGATAGTCCTTTGTAGGCTAACCAAGTACAACTAATTTTTACCACAAAAGATGAACTGTTCTGTACAGTACTACACATTTCCCCAGTTCCAATACAGAATGCTCTTGGCATGGCACAAAAATCCGGGCAGTGTTCTTTGGATAAATATTTACAGTCACATTCATTTTATATTTCAATTGCAATTTGAAATGAATGTAATTTCACTTGTTTTTGTGTATGAAGTTTCCAAACTTTTGCATGAATCCTCGGAACTTGTTTTCATTGGTGGCGTATGAATTGTAAGCACCAGTCTTGTAATTCAGCATCGGGCTGGACCTGCCGTAACTACTGCCCATAGTTGAGGATTTGACTTCTGGGCGGTTGACATGTGTATTTGTCATGCTGCTCGCTGGCTGAATAGAGCTCTCAATCTTACAAAATGGTTCAAATCGACTGTAAACTCGCTGGTTGGTTGAATGAGATCTCAGGAGCTCATTGGACTTTAGCACTGGAGAAGAGGTTGGCCGTCTTTGAGGGGCAAGGACCGCGTTGATCTCTTTCGAATCACGGTATTGGATCTGCTCGGTGTTAAATCTTGGGGCAGAGGCATCTCCCGCTCTCTCTGAAAGCCTCCTTTCAACAGGAGTAGGAGAAGGAGCTATTCTCCTACAGTCCTCTGCTTGGGAATTTATCCCTGGAGATGAGCTAACCGCTATGTTCTCCTTGCTCTTGTGGATGCTGCCTTGAGAATTTGATGAGGAGGAACGTTTTCTTCTAGGAGATGAATCAACCCTGGGCTCGGATTTTTTGGGCTTCTGATTCTCTTCACCCTCAGAAACCAAAGTATCAGAACTACTACACATTCTGTAAAACGCAGGTGCCTTGTTCTTAGATAGGTTTTCTCTCTTTTCTGGAGTGAGGCTAAGTAAGGACCTCAACTTCTGAGACCCCTTTTTCAAAAAACTTGGGGAGCCTTTAACTTCCTTCTTGGAAGTGAGGTCTTTGCTGGGTTCCTCTTTGTTCACCTCAAGCAAAGCAGCAATGGAAATAGATTTGGTGGCTGAGCTACTTGGAGGGGCTCTCTTGATGGCCTCCTCTTCCTCATCTGAACTGTGGGTCACATTGTGCATGCTTTTAGAACTCTTCAGCACATCCTCTTTGGGTTTTTCTGGTTGTCTAATTCGATTTCTGGTAAGGGTACTATACACATAATTCTTGCTATTTCCATGATCCAAATTGACTTTTGAGTGGTCAAAGGATGGGAAACTTCGCCTTTTGAGCAGATTCTCACTTTGCTGGTTTTTAATGTTCTCTGTCTGCTTATTTACACACAGATTTGTATATATACAGTTGTTTAATTCTGCTCGGCCATTGGTTATTTGGTTCATGATTGCTGGTTGTTTTTCGGGAACCTGCAAGCTGTGTATTTTTGGTACCTCTGACTGTGCTGGGAGCTTGGGAATTGAGTCAGGCAAGGGTTTTTCTGTCAAGGGCAGTGCATTTGTGGAGTTATCTGGGACCTCCCTAGGTGTATCGCTTCCTTGAGAACCGATGATGGTGGAATTTGAGGAGCCAGTTGTACAGCTGTTGACTTCTTTTTGTTCAGGTAAAGTTGGTTTAAACACAAATGAGGAACGAAGCCTCGAATGAGCGTAGAGCGCATTGGCTTTCACGTTCTCGGGATTATCGTAGCCCTCAAATCTGTCACCCAGGGTGGACCCATTTGAGTCAGGTGGGGCGTCTGAATTATCACTTAAGTAGGAGTCAATTCTCCAGCTTCGTAGGAAAGACTTTGTGGTATTCTCCAGGGTTGGCATCCGCTGCTGTAAAGAGCGGATGTGATTATCTGTCCCATTAAATGACCTCCGCACATTTGAATTCCTTTCGGCAAGATTTGTTGTTTTTCTCTGGGCGAGCCGATCGGCAAAACTCTGCGCAGGGATGTTTTTCTGGCTCGCCTGGCCTCCCCGTAATGAGGAGGCCACACTGAGACTGTCTGAAGGCCTTCTCCAGTGTCCAGGAGCATTATGAGTTCGATTCAGAGCTCTGTTGAGCAGCAGGTATGGCGTTGTTTCCGGCTGTTCACCAGCGTAACTATGCCTTTTCCAGTTGTCATTGATCTGACCGGGTTGAAACTGACGGATTGCATTTGGACCATTGAAGTTTGGAACAAAATGAGGCTTGTACCCGTGATTTCTCATGCTGTGTTTGTCATGTTCGTTTAGGGTATACATCCCTCTGCCTTTGAAGTAACTAGAGTCTAGTGTGTGCATTTGGTCTTGTCTACTGAAAAGGTTTCTTTGGCTGGAAACAGAAGCTAATGAAGAAATGGAGCGCTGGTAAACGCCATTCTCCCACAGAGGTTTGCCGGGCTTCACCCTGGCTGATTCTTCCTGAGCAAAAGAACTTGGGACACAGGACCTGGCATAGAGCGTTCGGAATTCTTCGTCAAATAACTCTACAAGGTGTCCTGTGATTATCTGAACCATGCTGAGATGAGCTTTTTCAAATAACCACATGTAGCTGAAAACAGAAGAAAAACAAGAAACTTAATTTTGGTCAAAGATTAATGGTGCCATACAGTTCTACTGTAAATGTCATTTTAAAAATGACAGAAGAATACTTGTTCTTGTTTTTCTTAGCAAGCATAATTTAAAATATTTTTATTACATACCAATAATAAATACATGTACATCTTCTTAAGTAACAAGGCAACTTGACTTCTGGTTTTAAGTCCATTCAAAAATTTTTATACTATTTTCCAAAAGTTGAAGGAAAAGTGGTTGTGTATTTTGCATCTACATCTACCAAGATGTTATGGAGTTAAAAACCATTATAATTCACAAATTCCAAACCAACAGGGTGTGGGAAAAGCCAGGATTCGAGTGAAACACTAGAGAATTGAGTGGCCTCTGCACAACCATGTCCACATGATGCCGGCTCTACTTCCCTCTTGTTTACATTGAAGACATGGATGGCATCACCGTGGCAATGCCCTAACATGTCATAATGTGCAAAATGTCTGCGCTAATGCATGGAGTTTGAGCCTCAGTTCCTTTCAACTCTTATCTCTGTGAGTTATTCTATGTAATCTGGGATGTAGAGAGGTATAAACAGAGAAATTGCCTCGGCTATTGATGGGCAGACTTCACCGTACTCAATCCACACAGGATTACAATGTCCCTCATAAAACATGCCATTTAAAATGCCAATCAGGATTTCTGAATATAGCATACACCTTCTAAACAATCAGGATTTCTGAATATAGCATACACCTTCTAAAAAATTAAGGTTTATAATGGTTTCACAGTATTTTATACAACTTTCAATCCTACATAGTTTTTGAAGTGAGGAAAATCTTGAAATTTCATATCAGTTTCTGAATTTGGCCTTTGAATACCTAAACTAAATAGAAAGAGTCACAATTTAACAATTGAAAAATAAATTGTTGATATTCTCTATATCAAAGACTATATATGACATATTGGAGTTCATTGAAAAACAAAGTGAGACAAATGCTCCATACTGAACAAATGTAATATTTATATATGCAATATTTATATAGGGAAAACAAACACAAACATTTCTTGAATGTTTATAAAATTATTAAAATAAATTAAAAATTAATAAAATATCACAAATGATACTTTATACTTTGGAGATTTGTCATTCTGTATGCTTGAATTTGTATGCTACTGCCCATGAATTCATGGTATAAGAATAATATTTACTAGGTACTCTTCATGTGAATGTGTGAGCCGGCAGGATGACTTAAAGAGAAATGAAATGGAAATCAATAGTTAAAGAAACTTTCTGGGGAAGCCAAGCAGTGGTGGTGCACACCCTTCATCTCAGCACTCAGGAGGGAGAGGCAGACACATGTCTGAGTTTGAGACCAACATAGTCTATAGAATAAGTTCCAGGACATCCAAGGGCTACACAGAGAAACCTTGTCTCAGAAAAAAAGAAAGGAAGAAAGAAAGAAGGAAAGAAAGAAAGGAAGGAAGAAAGAGAGATTTTCTTAATGTGAAGTCAGAAGTAGAAAACTAAAAATAATTTTTTCTTTTTCAGTCAAACTGAAGCTGTGAATAAAGCAATGTTGGGAACAGTAAGCAATGAATAAATGTTAAATTAGCAGGTATGCTGAGTTCCCCAGAGAAAGTGGGAGTAAAAAGATAGGAGCAGGCAGTTTGTTTGGAAGAAACATAGTGAAAAGCAGAAACTGCCACTGTTTAGTCACAGACAGACAGACAGACAGACAGACAGACACACACACACATACCAGATTATACTTATCTGGTATAAAGAAGTGATATGAGGGACTTGTGAGGTGTGTAGGTAAGTTGAAAGCTGAGCAGAAAGTTTGTTGTTTAGGATTTGTCCCCAAATTCTAAATTATAAGAGAAAGAAATGTTTGGGGGTCATTTTCCTAGTGGTTGCTTATAGCACACACTTGACAGATCAGGGATCGAATTTACTATAAAGAGGAGAACATGAGAATAAAGTACAACCCTATAGGTTATAAAATAAAATAACCCCCAAGAACTGAGTTTAGAAAACTGATAACGTAAGACAACTGGAAAAAGTTTCCTTTGGAACGCTGTAATGAATTGCAGGTTACAGTAAGATGTTCAGTTGAGTGTTTCAAAGGTGAATCTAAATGACCAATATGGCATCTGCAGGATTTGGGAGGGATTCCTGTGCTTCTCTGTCCCTTTAGGTAACTTGTGTCATCTACAAGGCAAAAGCTACAGATCTGCACTGTTAGTACTGAGCTCCTCTGTATGTGAAGACTCAATGTCCAGTGTCTGCTTGCAACATTAACCAGCCTCGCCAGACTACTGTGTCCAGTTGGTGAATCTTCATCCCAACCCATCCTTCCCAGACCTGCCATTGTTTCATTCTTACTTGAGACAGCGTTTCAAGTACAGCTTTAGGCATTCCACCCACACAAGGCGCTTTCTACCTCAATCTTACTTAAATCACTCTTTCAAGCATCCTTTCAGTGGTCCACATGAAGCAAGGAATCACCTCTGAATATTCTGGCTCCCAGAACTAATAAAAACAAACAGATTCTGATGTTTTTAGAATCAGTGAATTCCAAAAAGCCTCAAAATCCTACATCACCCAAGTCAAAGTGTCATAAGCTAATCTCAATCTTTGCTTCTTCATTTCCTTATTTGTTAACTAATATAGATATTACATTTCAATATAGGATTTTCTAATTTACTTAAAATAACATGCAAATCCTCGCCTGGTCTAAAAGAAAGCTCTCATATGCTTTTATCCCAGGCTGGCCTTGGGGATATTCTTGACTCATCCTCTAGAACACTAGGGTTAAGAGCAAGGGCCACAACACCCAGCTTGTTTCTCGGGTTCCTTCTGGATAGCTTACCCTTTGCTTAAGATGTTCAATCACATTTTTTTCTTTTTGTCCTCAATCATAAAATTTATCACAGGGACCCCATATAGCTTGTTGATATCTATATCTTTGGGTATGGTACACTGAAGATACATAAAATATTTAATAAGAAGTGATAAATTAAATGTATTATTATCGAAGTAAAAAATTAAAAGTCAGAAATGTTTATATTGGCAGAAAGAATATAAGTTTCATTAAATCTGTTATTGTACACATTGGTTTCTTTTTCTTCTTTATACACTGTTTAAAAGGTATCAATTATAACAAGAAAGGCCACAGACTGGGAAAAATACCCCAACACATTTAAAAAAAAGATCCGCCGGGCGGTGGTAGCGCACGCCTTTAATCCCAGCACTCGGGAGGCAGAGGCAGGCGGATCTCTGTGAGTTCAAGGTCAGCCTGGTCTCCAAAGCGAGTTCCAGGAAAGGCGCAAAGGTACACAGAGAAACCCTGTCTTGAAAAATCAAAAAACAAAAAACAAAAACAACAAAAAAAAAAAGATCCAAACTAATGGTGAAGTGGGAACTATATCAGAGGATGTTTGTATAAGTTGAATGGCAATAATAATGAACTAATAGAATTTAAGCCTAGAATCTTATGATACACACTCAATTTCAGGTGGTAGGTCATGCTTAAGACCTTAGTACTTGGGAGGCTGGGGCAGGAGTTCCATGAACTCCAGGATAGGCTAGATTACACATTGAAATCCTGTCTCAAAATGAAACAAAGTTAAAAAAAAAAGCTGTAGGACATGAGAAAAGAAAGAAGAGAATCAAGACACATCCGTACAAAGATGTCAACAAAAAGAAAGAAAACAGTCAGGGGAAAGGAGTTCCAGCTTGTTCTGAACACAGCAACGGCAATGGTAACTTTCTTGTTAAGAATCATTTCTGACTCTCCAACCAAAAGACATAAATCAAATGAATGGATAAAAATTCCAGCCCCAAACACTGGCTGTCTTCAAGACTCCCTTCAGATCTAAGGACAGACAGGAGTTGAAAACGGAGGACCAAGAAAAGCAGTGTCTTGAAGAGGATGACTAAGATAAGGACAAGAGGCATCATGATATCAGAGACAACAGACTTTGAAGTCTGAGACGTTATGAAAGACAGACATCATACGATGATAAAAGGGTCAGTTTACTTTAGAGAGAAGATGGTGTTTAAAATCACAATAATACTCATTCATAATTAATGAGTAAATACCATTCATAATAAAATTTTATTTATGCATCAGATCTTTGAAGTATATTAAGTAAATTATGAAAGAGAACAATCAAAATATAATAAACAGTAGCTGCTTTCAATAATGGATTTATAAACAGAGAGTTGAAAAACATTAGAGAACAACAGGACATAACAGAAACATTTAGAATGTCTAGCAAAGCAGAATGTACATTCTTCCCAGTGTTGAGAAAGAAAAACACGGGAAAATGGGAGTTAGGCAAACATGGGTCAGAGCACCAGGAATGTGGACCATGCTGGGACCCGAGCTTGTGCTCCTGACGTAGGCCCCGCCAGCCTAGATTGCACATAACACATTGTCGTCAGTAACTGAGCATTAGGAAAAGTCACTCACGTGCTGAAAACTGTGCAGTCAACTGTAAAGCAAGAGCAGTAAGTAAGTAGGAGAGAGGGCGATGAATGGGAAAAACAAGGAAGCAAGAAAAAAATACAAGCAAACAAACAAACAACCCAAGCCTTTTGGAAAGTCCTGGGGAGGTGAGAAACAGGCTGACTCCCAGCCCAATGGAATGGAATCTGAGATTGATCTTTGTTCTCCACATAGATGTGTGCATAAATCACACACACACACACACACACACACACACACACCCCAAAACCACACAAAGGGAAGGCACTAGAGGAAAGACATCTGAGGTAGTCCTCCTTGGGCTTACAAATGCTGCCGCACCTAACTTGCTAACACATGTGCACACATATGAAGCAAAATAAAATGCCTATTAATTTTGTGACGGAAAAGGAAATACTTCAGCAATGTGCAGTTTTGACCCAGTTTCTATAATGTAAACTTGGATTTCTTGTGAAGCGGAAATTTGTGATAGTACTCTACTGGAAGAATCCGGATAAGAAAGGAAAGTGGACAAAGGTGGGTGGGAAATATACCTCAGGCACAATGAAACAGGAAGAGATAGTGACAAATTCATGAATTGGAAAAATCAGCCTAATAAGATTATTAAAAATATTGGAATCAGTATCAGAAGAGCTAGTCATGAAAAGTATATCTGAAGGCCAGGACCAAGGGCAACTAAAGGGGGAACACAGCAAGTACACTTCAGAATGTGTGTCTTTAATATCATTTACATTTTTAAAACACACAAATAGATTTACTTGGGTTAAAAACACTTTCTCTTCTCCTAACAGGACATCATGCACCAGTCATGAACCACTGAGTGGAGTTATTAATTCACATACCAAAACTGACTTGAGCAGCTGGGTTCCTGGCCAGAGGTTAAGAAGGAAAGGCAGTAAAGGTCACTGGATCAAGAAGTGAGAGTATGTTGGTTGCAGCATGCATCTCAAATGTGACCATTTTCAAGCCTGATTAAAAATGGCACCTTGGAGACACCAACTTTAGGGAAAGTCTTGCAAATTTTACAGAGGTCCTAATATTTAAAAGCAGGAGATTACAATAATTCTTTTTCGGTGGGGCTTAGAGGCTCACATCTGTAACCCCAGCAGTCAGCAGACAAAGGCAGGAGGGTCTCAATTTAGGGGCCCTGTCTATAACAAACAAGAAGTTCTTTGAGTCGAACTTATTTAAAATAACTTATAAATATCTCCAAAAATGTCCCTTACAATTTCAGGTGGGGATACCAAATTCAAAGTATTATTTATACTCATTGACTGTAAAATACGTGTGTTTTATATATTAAATGCTTGTGTTTTCCTGATAAGCCATCTTTGTGTGAGCTGTTATAGACATGTGGCTGTGAAGACTGTAGATTCTAGGCATCTCTACAAATAATGGGACTTTATAACCCAATGCCTTCTATGGTGGGGGTATCAATTAAAGAACACATTTTCAGCTGAGTGTGGTGGTATACACCTGTAATCTCAATATTGGCCTCGCAAGAGCTAGAAAATTGGGAATTTAAGGGCAACCAGACTACATAGCTAGTTCACAGGCAGCCTGGGCAATCAAGGAATACTTTGTCTAAAAAGAACTAAGGAAAGAAAAGGAAAGGAGAGGAGGAAATAGAAGCAGACGGAAGAAAACAGGAAAACAAATACAAGGGTGTCCACAAGGAAAATGGGGAAATGAGATGCTATAGTATACGGAACTCAAGCTCCTTTTTTTTGAGACAGGGTTTCTCTGTGGCTTTGGAGCCTTTTCTGGAACTCACTCTTTTGACCAGGCTGGCCACGAACTCACAGAGATCTGCCTGTCTCTGCCTCCCAAGTGCTGGGATTAAAGGCGTGCGCCACCACCTCCCGACTGAAGGAGGAAACAGGTTTTGACCAAAGTGGTTTACAACTATTATACAAGAACTTTTGAGATATTTTTTACAATATGAAACTCAGCCAAGGATGACAGGAGTGATGGCTTAACAGTTAAACACCCTTACTGCTCACCTGAGGTACCTGAGCTTGGTTCAGCAGGAGGAGAACAAGGTCATCCATAGACATGCTGAAGTGGATAAGGGAAAACCATGAGGCTTCAACCCTATACAAAGTATTTATAGGAAACTAAAAAATGCTGAGAGAGAGCAGGAGAACATCCTTCCCCAGGGAAGAGCACAGCATTTGGTTGTTCAATTTCAGCTCAGAAAACACACATACAAATAACATTACATAGACTGACTGAGCAGATTGTATTTATGTAGTTAGGAATAGTGTGTGTGCGTGTGTGTGTGTGTGTGTGTGTGTGTGTGTGTGTGTGTGTGCATATGTGTGTATGCAATAACAACTGATTTTTTTTAAAGAGCCCATGAATTTGAAAGGGATCAAGAAAGGGTATATTGGCAGGTTTGGAGGGAGGAAAGGGAAGGGGAAAATGATGTAATTTTGTTATAATCTCAACAAGTAAAAGAAATGAAAAAAATCACTTAAGGAAATGAACTGGAAGGTGAGGAATGATTTAAAGGCAAGGTGAGGGTACAGACAGGAAACATTCCATGCACAACATACACTTGAGTGTACTGTGTAACAGTTCCCTGGACAACAAATGACACAGGGAAAATAATAATAAAAAAAGTGACAATGGCTTACAACTAACGATTTTTAAAAGATGTGTATTTAAAATGATCTTGAAATAACACAGAGAATGGAGTTACTAGAAAGAAGGTCAGATGAACCATAATATTCTCTGCTCTTAGAATATTCTCCTCCACTCCTCCCCATGGCCTGGGGTTAGAGAGACTTTCTAGATCTGGCTTAGCTTATTTATTTATTTAGTTTTGGTTATTCTTTTCTTTTTTTTTGTTAAATTAATTTTCTTCCCTCCCTTCCTCCCTCCCTCCCTCTTTCTTTCTTTCTTTCTTTCTTTCTTTCTTTCTTTCTTTCTTTCTTTCTTTCTTTCTTTCCTTCCTTCCTTCCTTCCTTCCTTCCTTCCTTCCTTCCTTCCTTCCTTCCTTCCTTCTTTCTTTCTTTCTTTCTTTCTTTCTTTCTTTCTTTCTTTCTTTCTTTCTTTCTTTCTTCATTGCCCAGTCGTGCATGCCCAGCAGGACACTTAGTCATTTCCACCTGGTCATTTCCGGGTCAAATGTCCTACGTGATTGTGCAAAGTGTGCAGCATGACCATGTGATCTATGCACATGCGTGGACTAGCCACGTGGGCCTGTGTGCACAGGCGCAGCTCAGTCTTTATAAGCTGGCTCCATGATTCCTTGGCTCCCTTCACACATGTGTCTTTCTACAGGCCTGTGGACATCTATCCCTCTCTCCTCATCTTAAAGAAACTCTTGTTAGTGGATTCTGTCGTGTTTCATGACTTTTCCTCGCAGAGTAAGAACTCTGTTAAAAACCAACACATATCAACCTAAGTAGCTCAGCTCCAGTCGTCATGACATTTAACTGTCAAATCCTAGTGGCAGCAGCATAGAGGTAAATTCAGTATTGAAAATATTGTTAAACATCAAGTCAAAGAGTGAAAACAGAAAGAGCAACTGGGATGTACTCAAATAAGAGACACCACGTATAAGTAAAGTAAACTCAATCTTAATTAAAAGCTTAATTAAAAACTCTTTAAAACTAAGGGTGTCCAAACAAATATATACATATATAATGAGACCTTAAAATGACTCATTAATTTCAAGTACTAGTTGTAATTTCCGGTCTTTACAAATTTTCATTTGGAATGCCAATGGCTTTAAAGGAGGGGGGGCTCTGTGAGCCTACAGCAAACACCAGCAGAAAGTCCTGAAATAATAGCTAATATTGTTGTTTGGGAGGTGAAATTGCACAGAAATGCCAAGTAGTGTGTTCCACGATCATCCTAATTTTACATAAACAAAGCCACTTGCTCAAGACTTCAAGATGTTATTTCTTCATGGATGTTTAAGTTTGTCAAAGGGCGAAGCCTCTGCTGTTCTGGCCTGTTCACTGCCACAGCTCACTGGAGTCATGCCAATGTCTTCTATGGTGGGTCTACAATAACTCGGTGACCTGGGCTTAGAAGTATTTGTTGGTGTTTTTATTTGTCCGTTTATATCAATACACTATGTATCACATTCAGGAATGATGCCTTACTGGACATTACTGAGCAATTACTAGACAATGTCTACACTCCAGATAAGCCTGACCAAGATATGATTGCAGTTCTGGTTTTCTCAGATACTGACCAATCCTACAGGTACATCTCCTGGTAGACTCTTCAAAGTGCTAAACAACTTCTATTTTTTTTTCTTTTGAATAACTTGTTTTTTACATTGTTTTGTTTCTATGGGTGTCTGATATTTATATTTTATTCATTGATTATTTTGTGCATGTGTATGTGTGTGTGTGCATGTGTGTGTGTGTGTGTGTGTGTGTGTGTGCCACAGTGTGTATGTGGATGTCAGTGGATAACTTGTTAGCATTGGTTCTATCATGGGAGTATTAGGGATCAAACTCAAAGCATTAGGATTGGAAATAAATACCTCTATGGGCTAAGTAATCACTCCAGCCCTTGTTTTGGTCTTTGTGACAGGATCTGGCTATAGCCCTAGCTAAACTTAAACTCACCACATAGACCAGGCTGGCACTGAACTTGTGGCAATCCTCCTGCATGCTGAGATTACAGGCATATGCTACCCAAACTGACCGAAGTGATTGTTTCTCGATTCATATTACACATTGCCTTTGTAGGACTTAATCCACTTTTGTTATTTTAGGGTTGTGAAGCACCTTAAATCTTAGCGAACTCCCTTACTGTTTTGATGAACAGGAGGAAGCCAGGTTACAGGATCACCCATAGTCATGTGAATAGTCTGAGGACCATAGAGAAGTTAGCAAAGCCCAAGTCTCCAAATCTCCATGCTATATATAGATTCTGAGTCATTTTTCAAATTTTAAAAAGGATTTTTTAAAAAATAGGTAAGATTTCCTGAGTATACTGGGGGCATGGAGGGCTGATAAGGGGAGGTGGCAAGAGAACTTGAGGGAACAGGATGGTCGAAGTAGGGGAGGGACAGAGGGAGAGCAAGGAAAAAGATATCTTGACAGAGGGGGCCATTATAGGGTTAGGAGAAAACCTGGTGCTAGAGAAATTCCCAGGAACCCACAAGGATGACCCCAGCTAAGACTCCTAGCAATAGTGGAGAGGGTCCCTGAACTGGCCTTCCCCTGTAATCAGATCGATGACTACCCTAATTGTCATCATAGAACTTTCATGCAGTAACTGATGTAAGAAGATGCAGAGATCCACAGCCAAGCACTGGGTGGAGTTGCTGGAGTCCAGTCAAAGAGACAGAGGAGGGATTATATGAGCAAAGGAGTCAAGATCATGATGGGGAAACCCACAGAGAGAACTAACCCGAGCTAGTTTGAGCTCACTGATTCTGGACTGACAGCTGGGGAACCTGCATGGGACAGAACTAGGCCTTCTGAATGTGGGTGACAGTTGTGTAGCTTGGGCAGCATGTTGGGTTACTGGCAGTGGGACGAGCATTTATCCCTAGTGCATGAACTGACTTTTTGGAGCCCATTCCCTATGGAGGGATACCTTGCTCAGCCTTGATACAGGGGGGAAGGGGTTGGTCCTGCCTCAACTTGATATGCCAGACTTTGTGGACTCTCCATGGGAGGCCTTAACCTCTCTGAGGAGTGGATGGGGGGTGAGGTAGGGAGAAGGTGGGGAGTGAGCAGGAGGAAGGGAGGGAAGGGGAACTGTGGTTGGCATGTAAAATAGAAAAGAAAACCTTTAAATAAAAATTAAAAATAATTCTAATTATGTGTATGCATCTATATGTGGGTTTATAATTTTGAGTGCAGATCTAGAAAAGGCCAGAAGAGGGCTTAGATCACCCCTAGGGCTGGAGTTAATGGTGATTGTGAGCCTTTACAAGGCAGGTGCTTGGAACCAAACTCAGGTCCTCTGTAGGAGTAACAAGTGCTGAGCACCCCTCCAGTCTCTTTTCTTCTTATTTTTAAGATACAGCTAAGTTGATTCTGCTAAAATCTCAAAGTAATAACTTATTTGAATGGATGGAAATGCATAAGATAAAGGCAATATTCTTACCTGTAAGAACCGTACATCACTTTCTGGCAGTCAACTAACAAAAATTTCTGTTCCATTTTCCCATGGAATTTTGCTCCTGTTTTCGAAAGATAATCTTGGCCTTTTACTGTCCGTACTCGAATGTTCTACAATTATATGTAAATATAAAGTAAAATTATATCTAGAAGTGAGGTGTTTTGAAAAGTAAATAAATAGCAATATAAACACATCAACAATATTTTTTTTTTCAAGACAGTGTTTCTCTGTGTAACAGTCCTGGCTGTCCTGGAATTCATTTTGTAGACGAGGCTGGCCTTGAATTCACAGAGCTCCACCTGCCCCTGTTCCCCAAGTGCTAGGATTAAACACATGTGCCACCATTGCCCGGCCCCAAACACTTGTTTGAAACAAACTTTTAAAACACATAAAAATTCATTAAAGAAAATTGCAAGCATTTGCAAGCATTTCTCTAAAATTAAATACTCAAGAAAAAGAACCATTTCAAAATACTTTTAACATAGCTTAAAAGGACATGTTTTCTGTTTACACAGAATTGTTTCACAAATGATATTAGATTTCACTGGGAGAGATACTTTCTGATTATAATAGCATGAAAATCTTTTCATAAGTCAAATATAACTGAAAACACTAATTCAAATGCTTTGACAAAGCAACACATATCAAATTGCAGGACCGCTTGCCAGAGGTTTCAAAGCTGTATATGTGAAAGAGAATCACTAACTATTCCTGGTGACAGCTAACTCCAAAGAGTGCCCAGGCATCCTCCGTCAAGAAGCACATTCCAGAAAAAACAAGTCTTCCAATCTTCTAATCATCACTCTCTCTTCATTGTTTGGTCGTCTTCTTTTAATTTTTTCCTGGCTAACTTATCTTACCATGACTCAAATTTGAATAGAAATGAAAATGGTAAGAAAAAGTACTTGAGGAAAAATTGAATTCTTACCCTGAGACGTTGAATTTGACAACCTTGTTTTTCAGTCATAGTTAGAAAATGATTAAAATTGGACTCATCAAGTAAAATATATACAGATATCCCTCGAGTTGATGCCTCCACTATTTCTTTGAAAATATCCACATCAGTAAATATGTCCATCACTATAGCAATGACCTGTTAAAGACAAAAATATGAGACAGTTTTAGAAACATGGGAGATTATGAAACTTCTAAGTTTAAGTAGAAATCAAAGAAAACAGAAGGCAATTAAACACATCATTTAGAAATGTATAAACATGTGTGTCATTTATAAAGTACATGATAATAAATACAAATAAAAATAAAATATGTGCAGTTCTATGACTTGGAAATAGTCAATCAGTCTAGGATAATGGAAATCTACATCTCAGTCATTTCTGCAATTAAAGGCAAATCCAAACATAGTCTCCAGAGCTGTTTATAAACTCAAGATTGTAAGGGAGTTTTTAAATTTTTCTTGGAAGGCATCCAGGCAAAGGTGGGATTGTAGACATTGTTGAAGAATGAAGATGTTAAAAGACTGGAAGAGAAGAATATCTAGGAAAGGATGGATGGCAGAAATGAAGGAGATAAAGAGGTGTGAAGAACAGGTGTGAAGAATGTCTAAGCACCTGGAATTAGCTTACCAGACAGAATCATCAAAAATTAACAAAAACAACAAAATCAACAACAATAAACCCAACAGTCAAGGTCAATATGACTAAGAAAGAAACACCCTTAAAAAACAGGTCTCTAAACTGGAGTGCATCTGGACTACTCACTGGTGGAGGGCTGAGAGTGAAAGCATGTTTAAGAAAAAGAAAATGGCTTAATTGACTTAGCACTTACAGTGCCAAACATACTTACTGACAACGTATCATGTGATAGGCAGTAAGGTAAAATTCCCTAACCTTGTAAAACTTGCATTAACCTGTAGAAAGACATTTTTGAAGGACATGCAGCAGTAGGTATAAGGGATCAGGGTTTCCTGACACTGAGGAGTGGTGTGACAGCTCAGGGCAGGAACTGCAGAGACAGTGCTTGCTTTCAAGGAAGTGCAGCTCTCCATGTGGATAGCTTGAGGAAGAGCCATGGAAGAATGAAAGCATTTTTATTTACCCTGTACAGCATTTAGGCAGAACATTGGATCATCCTTAAGTTATATGAGATGGTGACCTTCTTGAGACCCCTTGTAAAATACACTGCAATCAGGCTTGTGGGAAGCAGACTCTCTTGCTCCGGCTTCTCCCATTGCTTTCCTTTATATGGACTGCCATGAGGGGCCAGAAGAAGAGGAAAGCAAGCAAGAGAAAATCATCTCACTTGTTGTCTTGAGGGTATTTCTCACACTCTCAAGTATGTGATGTCTTCAAATCACATCCATGGCTGTGAATTTACTGTTCTTTAATAAGTGATTTGATGAATATTAATGATAGAAAGTTTTTTTTTAATTCATGTTAAAACAAATTCTAAAATATATTTCTGACATAGTGTGGCAGTACTCTTTGGCTAGAAAATAAATGAAATAAAAAAAAACCATTACTATCCCAAATAATATTTTTAATCAGTATGTATGAAGCCATTTTAATTTACCAGCACCTATCATGTAACAAGTTATTTTCGACTTTGAAAATGATCACAAGCTCATTTCACAGGGTTTTGTTTGCAAAGGTAATTGAAATCACTCAGCCGCTGAATGATTCGATCACACCGAAAGCAGAACAAATGCCAGTCTTTCTTGTGTGACAGAGAAGAGACTAAGTCAAGATCTAGATACTAGATTATACATCTTCAACAAGCTTATCTGCAGCCAGCCAAGTCTGGCAGCTTCCCAGACATCTGTTTTCTGTCCCGTCACTCAGTGTTTGGAAGTTACATGAGCTCCACAAAGCTTCCACTGTGCTGCAGAAGGCAACACAACATGAACTGATTTGTATGGGGATTAGTCTTGGTATATGGAACATTGACCACAAGTGATGGATGCTCAACTTGACCTGAATGTACTGCATGCTCACTGTGCTCTAGAAAATTATCACAATGACTACATATAATCAAAAAGAAGTATAGAAATGTTATATCTAGATTTGATATGAAATACAATACCAATTCTGAAAAGAGAATACTGGTAATTGCAGCCTACTAGTGATACACATACTGAAAATATCTATTCTACAGATTCATGTGCAAGGAGGATTGTAAGACTTTCTTCATGAATGGTATCACAATGTTCATCTTTATAAGTGTACCAAGACTAAGCCTGCTGTCTCAGTTACTGTTCTATTACTATGAAGAGACATCATGAACAAGGCGACTCGTATGAAAGAAAGCGTTTAATTGGGGGCATGCTTAATGTTTTAGAAGGTTGATTATCATGGTGGGATGCAGACAGGCATAGCACTGGAACAGTATCTGAGAGTTTTTCATCTTGATCCACAGAAAGCAGGCATCGAGAAAGCCAGACTGGTCCTGTCAGCTTTTTGAAGATTCAACCCACTCTCAGTGACTCACCTCCTCCAACAAGGACATGCCCACTCTTACAAGGCCATACTTCCCAATCCTTCTCAGATAGTTTCACTAACTGGGGAGCAAGCATTCAAACATTTCAGCCTATGGGGGCCTTTTTCATTCAAACCTTTACATATACATAGTGCAAATCAGTGATAAATTTTAAGAAATGAAAACTTGGTAGTATGTTGGAAAGAAAAGTATCCACTATGATGCTGAAGGCAAATGCCTGAATTTTTTTTTTTTTTCAGAAAAATGCTCCATGATTGCCAGGATTTTCTTTTGAGTCTTATTTGGTTTCCCTTGTACAACCTGCTGGCAACACACTTTCATAGGACCTATTCACTTAATAACACACAGCTGTAGCCTGGGTTAATGTTCTGCAGCCACTTAGTGGCCGCCACCACTCTCCAGATGCTTCATTTAAAGGGATTCTGACTTCCCTGGTAATCATCTGAAGTGAGACAGCAGGATGTACTTTTTTCTGGCAGAAGAAATAAAATAATTTATAATGGTAAAAAGATTAATTGTGATTTTATAAAAAAAGTATTTAGAATAAAATTGACCACAACTGAAAACTTCTTAGAACTGAGTAACAGAGATCAAGTAAAATGATGACTTAAGGGATATATATTTCTAAGTCTATAAAGACCTGTCAAAAATTATGAGATAATGGGTTTCAAAAAAGAAAATGAAGCTGCTATGGTGAACAAATGTCTCTGGCCCTTATTCTTGAACAGCTTAAGTAAGAACTAATAGCTTGTAACTGTATATCAACTACTTAGATTTGTCATAAATTAAATGGAAAAGTCACTGAAATGACTCTCTCTATAATAAATTAACTAAATTAGAGAAGATCTTAAATGCATTAAATTCTAAAATTCTATGCTGCAGCAACTCTTTTCTACACTTGATAATGATGACTGAAATAATATAAACAGGATATATATATCAGGTAGCTTCACTCTCACATACTGAACATGACAATTAAATTATCCTAGAGATTCCAGGAGCTTACTATTCAAAATTGGTTTACATACTTCAAACCAAACTTTATGTCTATAGTCCAAATGATCCAGAGTATGTAAAGAAACATACTTTGTTTTTCTTTAATAACTTAACATGATACATTGTACATTGTTTACAAAAGGATAAACTGTCACGAACTGGAAAAAGTGAGAAAACTCTAGATATAAAATACATAATAAAAGTCAACAGAAGAAGTAAAGGGAAAGGAAGCACCATGGCAACAGCTGTAGTTTACAAAAGTGATACATATGTATGGCAACTCGGGAGAAACTGAGTAAGGAATTCCTACATTATTTGCATAATACAGGATCAAAAGTACTTAATATACACATGAGATTTTTGCTTTTACCTTTATTTTACTTAAGCAAACTTTTAAACCAGCTCTATACAAATAAGCATCCTTGCTTTTGAAAATAACTTTAATGGGGATTTGAAAATGAATTATGAGGAAAGAGAGAATAAATGAAACAGCAAAGGACCCATAGTCCTTTCTTTGATTTCAAAAGTTCATTCATGTCACATGTTCTAATTTCTTCATACTTCTTCCAAATTGGCTTTTTCTGAAACTTGTGGCAAGTAGATTTAGCATGGGATCTCAAACCAATTGTGTCAGCAGAAGTCTTAGACAAAGTGGGAAGGTGGGGGTGGGTGGGCTGACCTCAATATCATCCACCTCTATTTTCTACCAAGATAATCTAACTATGTGATCACACAGTCTGCCTTATCAAAGCTCACAGGGAACTCTGTCAAAAGGCAAAGGCTAGAGGGGGCAGACGTGGAGAGGAGGAAACACCAAAGCAGATTCTGCCCTACCAAAAGTCAATTAAAATGTCTCCAACTGTGTGCAAGCCAGTTCTAGGAGCATCAAAGGGGTGGTCTATAAATAGACTTCTCTTACCAGTCACAAAATCCAAGTCAAATTGAATAGAAGCCTTAAACATAAGGCCACAAAATATAGTACTTGCAGAAGAAAGCACACCAGAAATAAGTCAGAACCACAGAATGAGCAAGAGATTTTGGACAACACCCCCCAAATTTCAAATCAACTTCGAATAGTAAGTTTTCAAGATACTAAATATGACTTGGTTCTCCTATTTTAATGTGTCAAAATGAAGCTCTTCAAATATGGGCAAAGGGCACTGTATTATTAAAACAATATCAAAAATAAAAAGAACTCCACAAAACTTTTGTACAACAAATGAAGTCAAAATGGAGAAATAATACAAAAATATGGGAGAATATATTTGCTAACTACATGCCTGAGAAGGGGATGGCATCCGGAACATGTAGGAAACTCCAAAATTCAAAAGCAGAAATACAAATAATCTGATCTGAAAGTAGGCAACAGAATGAAACATCATTTACCAGAAATTAATACAAATAATTAATATGTACAAAATAGTTAATAGGTATAAATATCAATAACTAATAGGTATAAAAACTGCACAACATTATTAATGATCAAAAAATGTATATTAAAACTATAATGAGATAATTCCTCATAGTAGTAAAAATCACTACTACCAAAATATTAACCATAACAAGTGGTAGTAAGAATATGGAGGAAAGGAAACCTCGACATACTACACACTCTTAGTGGGAAGGTAAATCAGAATAGTTGTTATGAAAAACAGTGTGGCATTTCTTATTAAAGAGGACTAAATTATAGAACTATCAAGCACTTCCAGGTGAGTGGGGACTGTGGTGGTATTGTGTTCCCCAAAATATTGTGCACCCTAATAAACTGTTCTGGGGTCAGAGAACAGAACAACCACTAGAAACAAAGGCTAGAAAATGGTGACACTCACACCTTTAATCCTAGCATTCCAGAGGCAGAAATCCCTCTGGATCTCTGTGAGTCCAAGGCCACATTGAAAACAGCCAGGCATGGTGACTCACACCTTTAATCTCAGAAAGTGAGCCTTTAATCCCAGGGAGTGATGGTAGAAAGCAGAAAAGTATATAAGACATGAGGACCAGAAACTAGAAGCATTTGGCTGGTTAAGCTTTTAGGGTTATAGCAGCAGTTCATCTGAGATCCATTCAGACATGAGGACTCAAAGGCTTCCAGTCTGAGGAAACAGGATCAGCTGAGGAACTGGCAAGGTCAAGTTGGCTGTGGCTTGTTATGTTTTTCTGATCATTCGGCGTTCACCCCAATACCTGGCTCTAGGTTTGTTTTTACTAAGAAGAACTTTTAAGATTCGCACTACAAGGGGCCTAGAACACTTGGTAGAAGATAGAGAAGCAAAGAGTGGATGAGTCTTGATCCAAGTTGGATTGCCCACCTGAACAGGAACTCACAAGTGGCAGAAGCTGAGGAAGCAGGGAGCAAACTATTATCTAAGTAATGATGATGCACCCAGGTATGTAAGACCAACAATATTAGCTGGGGGCAGTGGGAATGTGGGTCAAATTGGAGTTGCTTTGGGGCAGGGCATCTAGGTGTGGAGAGCCAAGGTGGCAAAAGCAAGGTTCAGGCAGAGGTGTGTTGATCCATGGACATGACTCATAGTTACTGCAGATACTTGCTGATTCTTGGGGGTGGGGAGAGACTAATGATGGACCTTAAAAGCCTAAATACCAGTTCCACAGAGGAAATCAACATTTCAGGCCAACATACCTTAGATCTCACCTGAACACTTCAAACCCCTATATAAAAAATAAAATGGGAAACTTGAATTAAAAAGAAGATGGAAGTGAGAAAGAGAAGGAAGGGAAAAAAAAAGACTGAGGCAACACTGACTCCAGACACAAAAGTCCTCGTGCAGAAGCAAAGAAACAAAGATAACACAAAAAGCAAGACCAAACCTAGCCTCCAAAATGCACCAGTCTCATAGGAGTGGACTCAAATGACGTGACGTAAAAGAACCCTACAAAAGAACCATAGCAAATATGTTCAATCAACACAAAGACTTCATGAAGGACTCCAAGAGAATGAAAAACCAACAGCTGAATGAAATAAGGAAGTCAATGCAAAATTGTCAATGAAAGTAGATTTCACTCAAGGAAACTTCAGAAGAAAAGCCATGCTTAAATGATATGGAAACAAAAACCTCCATGAAAAGTGTCACCAACCGATCACATCATGCGGAGAACAAAATATCAGAGTTTGAAGAGAAGAGAGAATAACTGGGTCATTTAATCAATGGGAAAAGTTTAAAATATGTGAGTGGAAATGTAGGAGAAATTAGACCCAATGTGAAAGGACCAAGTCTTTGAATTATGGGAACTGAATTAAAATTGGCAGTCAAATGCATGGGATTTTCAATAAAATTGCAGAATATTTCCCAAAGACAAGGCCATTCATGTTTAAAAATTCATAGATATTCTTCACAAAAGATTCCACCTCATCAACTGATGGGACTCAGTGATTCACAAAGTGAAACTATAACCAGAACCAAAGACACGAAAGTAGAGATTGTGAGATGGCTCAGTGGCCCGAGTCCAATCCCCGGAACTCACAGAACTAATTCCTGAAAGCTGTCCTCTGATCCCCGCATATATGCCTGTGGTACATGCATGGTTACACACACACACACACACACACACACACACACACACACACACGCTAAACAAACAAACAAATAAATAAATAAATCTTTTTAAAACAAATACAGATAGATGTGGTGGACACGTGAGGGTTAGGGGTTGAGTCGGAAAAGGATAAGAGAGGATAAAGGAATGAGTGTGACCAGAATGTGTATAAAATTGTCTTATGTTAAATTAATAAAGGTTGTGAAAAAGTAGAACTACCACATTATCTAACAATCCCCCTATCAAGTATATAGCCATAAGAAATTAAATCAGTTTCTTAGGCATCTATACCTCCATGTTTATTGCAGCACTATTTACAACAGCCAAGAAATGGGAACAAACTAAGTGTTCCCTAATTGATAAATGGAGAAAGAAAATGTGGTACATCCATACAGTGGAATACTATTCAGCCACAAAAACAATGAAGTCTACTTGTAAAACATGGATGGGTTGGATGTGATAAACACTGCAGGGCTTCACCCATATGCATTGTGGTGGTTTAAATGAGAAATGCCAACCATATGCTCGGATACTTGGTCCCCAGTTGGTGGCACAAGTTGGGGGAGGTTATGGGGTTAGCCTGGCGAGAGGAAGTATGTCACTAGGGATGGACATTAAAAATCCAGAGCCTCAACCCACTGATAGCTGGCTATCTGCTTCCTATGTGTGGACCAAAGCGTGATATCTTAGCTCACTTTTCCAGGTGCCGGCTCCCATGCCTGCACTGTCATTGGAGACTTTCCTTTGGAAACAGTAATAAAGACAAGGTCTTCCTTGTATAAATTGCTTTGGGACATGGTGTTTTATAACAGCAACCACAACAACAACTACAACAAAGCAGCTAATATATGCAGAATCTAAAACAGTTAGCATCACAGAAATGGGTAGTTATGGAGGTGCCATAGCCTAGAGAATGCAGAGGAAGGAAGGGATAGAGAAAGCCAGTAGTGGGTACTAAACTGTGTTTAGCCTGGGATTGCTGATACGCTATTGCATGGTAGGGTGACTACAGATATTATTATGTGCTTTACTTTCTCAAGAGGAAGGGACTTTTAATGCTTTCAGACTAGTGAAGTAATAAATGTTCAATAAATTGAATTTGATATTGCAATGTATACATGACACAGTACTCCATTAACATGTACAGGTTTGTGTCTATCTATAACAGATGAATAATTTTAAGAATTAAAATGTAAGGATTGTTGCTAAATAACTACAGAACTAAAACTGTCTCTTCAGTGGTACTGCACTAAAGAATGAGGACCACATTTAGTCAAATCCTAGCAGCATATAAAAGATAATGGGAAAGCTGAGTTTGTTTGCACACTCCAAAGGAATCATCAATATCACCAGGAAATCATGACACACTAATGGCTCTTCAAAGCCAGTGCCCGTTACTATATTTTAATATCTCAAGATATACAGACGGCTGAGGTAATAGATGTTCTATAGCAACACCCCACTACAGAGTTTAAGAACCCCAGCATATAATTTACATATTGCTTTGTAAACTTTGCTTTTAATTTTATTATTAAATTTGTCAAACCTACAGAAAAACTAAAAGAACAAATCTATACTCTACCATCAATATTTTATAATGTTGTAATTTATTTAATTTTATAGATAAATAGTATGATCTGGGATCAAAATTTAGAATAAAAATAGATAAACAATGTCATCAACTATATTTTTCAATGAGAATTGAAGAGAATGCATAGAGTCTATAAGGTAATGTGCTAAAACAGATCATTTCTTTTATAGACTAGAAACCATTCATTTTAAAATTAAAAAAAAATTTCTTTACTTATTGCTTGTTACTTAATTGCATCAGTGATATTTTAAAATGAAACTTATTATGGAGAAAATGAATATATTGTAATGAATATAATTTTAAATCCTTAATTTGAACCAAAAAATCTATTTAAATTATGATTAATGAGGGGAGAATGCAACAAACAATTAAAATTTCATTAATCATGTGTATAAACATGGCACTAAAATGAGAAACAATTAGAATTAAATTAAATATGATAATAAGTTACTATGATAAAAATATTTAAAAGCAGAAAGTTTAAAAATCATTTTAGAGTTTGTGAAATCTTTCTGTGTAAAATCTTTACATTGGGTCAAATAATAATTCATTTACAAAACTGTATTTCCTCAGATATATCTAGCTTTTGACATAAGTATACTTGGCAAATACCAAATGTTGATAACTTTGTTGAGATGCAGGGTATACATATCATGTCTTCTCTAGGACTACAGTTATGTGAGGCATTAATTCATAGAACTATAAAAGAACGTCATTTTTATAATAAAATTACAATCAAACTACTGCAATTTACATGTAGTTAATTTTCTCTGTATTTTGCTTGACTCCTCTATTATCTCTTGTACTATTTTTCACAGCATCAGCTTTCTTAAATTATGTGTAGCTGGAACTTGAGAGTGTGGCTTTTGTGGTGAGGGAAGGCTATCTTCAAAGCTAGGAAGTCTGGGGAATATTTTTCAGGAGATCGTCAAACTAGACTGGACAAGTTTACCCACGGTACTTAGAATGTTGACCCACCACCACCACTTCAAGTATCTCCAGTATTTTGAGTATCTAATGAGAGGCACTCTATAGGCAAGCAGCACACAAGCACAGAGCACAGCTCATGCTCTGAGCTGAAAGTTGCAGATTTTATTCTCTGTTACAGCTTCTACTCTCAGGTCATCAAGATTATAAAAAACCAAAAATCTCACTGTCCAATTCTTAAATTTTTTCACACTGAGAAAATTATAAACTATAACTATTTTCCTTCAGCTGATTCATAAAATATGTTTGTGGTTAAAAGGCTTTTTTCTTTTTTTGCTTGTTATTCTACATGTAGAAATTGCACCAATAAAAACTGAAATAAGAACATGCATTCCAAATGTTCTCATTAGATTAGATCATAGCGTTTTATTAAAAGCAATTATAGAAATTGTATGCCTATATGCATTGCCCTTCATCGGTATTCTACATTCATGTTATTGGAAAACAAATGATCCATATAAACAACCAAAAGCTCACAGTTAAGCCATAAACATAGTGGAGGCGGATTATTAAAGAAGAAGAGAGAGCAAATGATGAGGACATAATGGGGAAGAAAATCCCTATAAAAATTATCTTGCAGTAATTGTCAAATTTGGTTGGTTGAGCGATATAAAGTACAAGTTTAGAATTTACTTGTTCTCTAAGTGAATTTCCAAAGGGTGAATAATTTCAATTTTCATATATATGCACAGCTAGCACTTTAAAAGCTCTCTCTGTTCTAGCTAGCAAAATTCAAATTGGAGTCTTGATTTGGTCAAGCAGAATATTTTTGAGGCAATTATAATTTGCCTGAAATTTGGGTTATTTGAGATGTGTTGGCAAATAAATCAAAGGGTGTAACAAAAATATACAGATATTCTTGAAAGCGTTAAGAAGTCAAGGAAGAGGGAAAATGATTCAAATTATTAAAGTGTGAGGCACTGCAGGAAGAGATCTACCCTTTAACTTGGATTATTGAGCTGATTAAACGCAATAGTGAGCCTGGAAACTCTGGTGAATTAAATACCTGATGGGCTGTATCATTTTCAATAATTTGGTTATAACCTAAATTACAATTAATGAGCATGTAAAAGATCCCACCTCCGTTCATAAAGTGGCTGTAAGGTTCAAAGAGAATCTCACTGCTGCTACAGACCTCATGCCATGTCAGATTGCCTTCTGTTTATTTTTAACATGGACAGCAAACCTCATATGTCAATATAGGGCATGTCTTTCAATGCTAGGAAGGCCAGCACATGCTTAGTAACATTCTTAAGACATGAAAAATATTATTAAAAAATACTTCTAATATTCACCATACAGTCTGTCCTTCCCCCCTCCCTTCCTTCCTGAGCATGTAGATTCTATTAAGAGCAAAGTATATAGAGAAAGAAACAAAACCCTAATTTCTCAAAGAATGATGTTTTTTTCCCTTTCATTTTGGTATGCGTTCATTTTCATATGGTTAAAACCATTTTATATAATACTGTATGTTATGTATTTGTCATTATAGGGTATTTTCTTCTCGTTAAAAACTCTTGGAATGATCTTGTGTGGAAAAGACTTTGCCACAAAGCAGTGTAAAGACTGCAGCATGAAGATGAAGACGAGTCAAAATCTGTTACAAATATGCAGAACTGAGCATTAAAAACCTAATTGGTTCAGGAGAGTCTGCTGTTCAGAGTTCTGGAAGGAATCCAAATTTTCCTAGCAGCTTTCATAGTTGAGACATTTATGAAAAAAAAAGAAACCTATCTAGAGAAGCGTGTGTATTATTAAGGAAGGCAGCAAGAGAGAACTCTAGTGCTTTATCAGAAAGAGAGCAAAGAAAAACAAATAAATGACTCCTCTCTGGCTGGTGACTCCCACCTGAAAACTTCTCCACAGTAGGAAGACAAGCCCCAGGGAAAGCGATGTCTGGGCTTCAAAATCTCAAGAAAGGCAGAGAAAGGTGGATAGGAAATACAGACCCCACCCTGAGGCTGGGCATGGGTGTAGAGAAACCTCCCCAGGGCTTGTGAGCACATAATAGGCAGCAGTGATGTTTAGGAACTAGATGGTTAAAAACTTGACAGTCTATGGGACAGCAAGGGTTCAGAGGTGAATGTACTCTCGGACCACTTTCAGATTTCTGGAATGAGTAGTCAAATGATGAGTGGTACCATCAGTGACAGAAATTAAATGTTGGGAAAAATGAGTCTGTTAAGGTTCAACCACCTATGATCCTGATGGGTGGGGGTTCTCATAGCTACTTGGGATTAGGGAGAAAGCTCTTAGCCTTGGTTTTTAAAACTGGTTTTATTATTAGCATGTAATAATAATCACATAAAATAGTAGGTTTCATCATGGTATATTTCACAAACATGTACAACGCACTTCAATAATATTGACACCTCTTCAGTCTTCCCTGTCCTTCACCTTCCCACTGATGTCCTCATGGCACATAGGCCTTCCATTTATAAAATTGTTTTCAGTGTGTGTGCGTGTGTGTCTGTACTGTGTCTGTGTCTGTGTGCCTGCATGTATGTGTCAGATCCCCTGGTGCTAGACTTATATGATATTATGAACCATCTGATGTGTTGCTGGGAACTAAACTCAGCCTTTTCAAGATTAGCAAGTGGTCTGAACCACAGAGCCATCTCTCTGGCTCCCTTCATTAGAGAGAAAACACACAGTATTTACTCTCCAAATCTTAGATCTCCAGTTTTTCACCTACGTATCAATTATTTAAAAGTAATATACAAAATAATACGTAAATTCTTACGATGTCATTTGTAATCTGCTAAAATCTGAATGCCTTTCTTCTTGGTTTAACACTGCTGTGGTTTGAATATGAACTCTCCCTCAAGAACTCCTATATTTGGACAATTATTCCCCAGCTAGTGGTGCTATTTGGAAAGGTTGCAGAACCTTTTTAGGGAAGGAACTTCACTAGAAGAGGTAGGTCACTGAAGGGGGGCTTGATGTTTTATACTTTGGCTCCACTTCCTGTTTGCTGTGTTTCCCAACTCTGAAGACCCAAACTCAATAACTTCTTGTTTGTGTGGCAAGCACTTGACCAACTAAGCCATCTTCCCAGCTCCCTAAAAAGGGCTTTAAATAAGTACTGTTAGCTTTGTGTGTCTTAGGCTCATGTAATTTTTCATAGGTTTATATATCATATTTTGTGTCATTCATTTGATAAAAATCATATCATATAGTGATTTATTCAAGCTAAACATGTTCATCGTTGAGTATAATATTTAGGTTTTTTTAAAAAAATCAAGCCAATTTAAAACCATTTGCATTAGAAATTGAGAGTTCTGGAAATTAAAATATATTCTCTGAAATGTTGTAAATGTTATAGTGTTTGCCTAGAACCCTGCATGAAATAGAAGAAAATCACACACTGAACAAATACATAAACTAGATCAACTTTGACCACAGACATGCTATCAAACTGATTCTATGATTCTATGTCTTAAGAATCTTTATAAGACATTGTCTTTGAAAATATTATCATCATTATCCTAGGTCTCTTAATATCAGAGGATCTAAGATGCTGGCTCTAGATAGTGGTTCTCAACCTATGGGTCTAGATCCCTTTGATAAACATATGTTTACATTATAATTTACATTACACATTTCTACTTTACCAATTATTAATAATGCTTTCTGGTTATTTCGCTACTTGCCAATGGTAACATATACAAACCATTGAGATCTTGTTATCTATTAAAATATAACTTACATACCATTTGATTAAATAACACAGTGATAGTAATAACTTGGTTCAATTAAAAATATAAGATAAATCCAATGCCTTTCTTTTAAAGTAACAATTTTTAAAAGCTGGATTATATTTCTAGCATACACCTTCTTTTGCATTTTGCTTTTCTGGGGCTGAGTTTTAGACTAAACTGTCATTTAGTGTGAGCAACAGAGAAAAGATGTCCATAGGACACAGTAAGAGGACACTCTCTCCATATTACTTGCTGAGATTTATATCTTTCTAAACATACTGCACTATTAGAATATAAACCAATGAATTTCAGAGGAACCACAAAGAAGGTCTAAGCAAAAAATGTTCACAAATATACATTAGATAAAAGAGACTCTATACTATCCAGCTTTTCCCATGAGTGTCTATTTCTGTATGCTGTCATTTAGTTATAATGTAGTAGCAGTATTTATATATAATTGTGATCAATATCCTCTATTTATAAAATCATCATAGTTTAAGATCACTATTAACCGAAGAAATACTTAATAGCTTGACTTATTTAACTATAGAGCATACTATACTAAATTGTATTTTTAATTAAGAAAAACAATTTTTCTTATTTTGATGATAAAATTAGAATGAAATATATACCCAAACACCAACCCAACTGACTACATATATTCTATCCATATGAGGTCACTACTATAGGTTTGGATACTTTTATATTTTCTTAGTACTATAAATATTTCGTCTATTTCTAAGTAAACTAGACATTGAATATGTTGTGATTTTTTAAAACTCAATTACTTAGAATTTTGATTCTTTATAGAGATAGAGTAGTATGACAAGTTGAAACAAAACATTTTCTTCACTAAATGTCATCTGTGCTTTCAATAAGTATATGTATACAACACACACATATATATAGAGAGATAGAATATATAGGTGTATTGGGATAAATGGGAAACAATAGAGGAATGGGAATATATAAAAGCTACCTTTTAGAAAACTTAATTATGAAATTAAAGTGTAAAGGTCATGGCTAACATAAACAGAGTGAGTAAGAGGCATTTGTTTCTCTACACACATGAATGATATGTTTATATGTGCAAATAAAAGAAGAAGTGGCCAGGTGTGGTGGCACATACCTTTACTGCCAACATTCAGGGGGCAGAAGAAGGTGGATCTCTGTGAGTCGCAGGCCAGCCTGATCTACATACTGAGTTCAAGGACAGGGAAAGGCTACATAATAAGACATTATCTAAAAAAATAGGCAAATAAATAAAGTAAACAAGGTTCATAACAGCAAGAATTATTTGTGATGAAAGATTGTGATTTTTTTTATATCAAATCTTGATATTGCTTTAGCTTTACTGTAATCTGAAATCTATCTTGCTTACTTACATTCTTGTAAGTTTTGGCCTTTAACTCATTACACAGCTTCTCTAAAGTTCATATTTTATAGGACCAATACATTTTTGAGATCTACTGTATAATACAGTGATTATACTTAATAATAATATTGTGTATTATTAAAACATATTTTTAAAATTTTAACCAGTATTTAATTTTTATTAATTTATCAATAGTTTCTTAATTTTAATTATATTATTATATAATATATTGTATTATAATTATTATAACAATGCTATAAATTATGAAGAAGAGTTTAAAAGTCTCAGTGCAAAATGTTATAAGGATAGGAGGCAACTAATATATACACCAACTTTGTTTAATAATTGTACAATACATGTGTTAAGATATTACACAGGAAGCTGGCAAGATGTCTCAGCTTGTTAAGGTACTTGCTGCCAAGTCTGACCATCTGATCCAATCCCCAGGATATACCTGGTAGAAGGAGAAAACTGACTCCTGCAAGTTACCCGTTGACTTTCACACCTTAGGACATGCACATATGAGTATACACACACACACAAACACACACACACACACACACACTACACACATGCACATGCACCAGCGCGAAATAAATGAATAAATGTAATAAAATGTTTTCCAACTTTAAAAAAACTCACATTGTATACCTTAAGTATACATACATAATACATATCATCTTGAAAATGTTTTAGGTTTCTGTTTACGTCTGTGTAGCACAATCAGAAACACACTGAGGACTTCATGGGCAAGGCAAATTGGCTTCCATTAGAGTGTTCCTGGCACCTCGCTGACATGAAAGCTATTGAGAGGTATCGTAGGAGTCAAGAGTGGTTATAATCAGCTCAATAGTTATACTTTTCCCTGCAGCAGGTAAATAGTCCCTGGTTCCTCAGCACCCCTTTCTCTGACTCGCCCTCTTTGAAGAGTAGAAAGGGCTTTACTCTTGAGGAGACAGCATGTCATTACCAGGTGCTTTCAGCCACTTTTCATAGCCGCCTAGCTGGTTCCCACCTTCACCCCATTGCTTTTGCATCTGGGAATCCTTTGGATATATTTTACTTTGCATTTCTTCACTGATTTGCATGTCCATACGTTTCTTACTGTTTGCCCCCCAATCCTAGTCTGCCAACTTGGTTTTTCACAAGAGCCGTGCAGCTACAGCCAGACTCTAGTTCTTAAACATTCTTGGCTTTGTTGTTCTAGTGGTAACAGTACAGAGCCCAGTCCTTCATAGTCTAATGTTATAACAATCAGGATGACTTGACTGATGCACAAAACAAGAGTGATGAGCAGCCTAGGCATGAGCCGGTCAAACTGATGCTAAGTGATAAAGTATGTACTGAGTTTGCCAGACAGTGTAAGTATCAGTTCAGGGCTGGAGACAGGAAAGGTATGAAGAGGAGTGTTTTATCTTCAATGTTATTATTGGGGGTAGCAATGATCTACCTTAGCCTAGTGCTCAATATTTGGACAACAGTACTTCTAAATGGAAGGCGGTACCCATGGATTCAGTTTACAGGGTACCCTAGGACTCTTGGAAGATGATGGTTTTTACTAGTTTTAAACATGTTTTTTCCTAAGATAGGCTTTTTAAAAATTTAATTAATTTGTTTATTTTACATCCTGGCTGCAGCTTACCCTCCCTCCTCTCCTTCCACTCCTTCCCCCCATCTCCCCTCTGACCCCTCTCCGAATCCACTCCTCCTCTTTTTAAGGTAAACTTTTGGATAAATGGCTGCATGCTAGCCTATGTCCTTGGTTAGTTACTGCTTCCTAAGTCACTAAATACCTGTGAAGATGAAATATTTTGTAGAGTGTTTTAGAAGAGATAACCTTTTGTTTGTAAATTAAGAACAAACAAACAAAAAAACCCAAGAACAACAAAAACTGACCCATTGTTTAATCAGGTATTGAACAAAATCTAAACAGAGTTTAAACTACTAGGGTTGGTCAAAAGTCTCTTAAAGTGTGTAGAAAACTGTCTTGACTTGTCAGATTGAAACAAAAACAATCTGAGTACCCAGGATAATAAAGAGCCCTCCCCTAGTAATGACACAGAAGTGCGAAGCATTCATTGTGTGAAGGCTCTGAGATTGTTGAGACTGACAGTAGAGCCTACCCATGTGGACATATCTGGTGTATAGACACATGGAGCAACGATTCTAAAGTCTACATGGAAAACAGTATGTGTGACTATACAGAAAATTTCAGAGAAAATCCTATTGAAAAGTATTATGTTAAATAAAATAGTATGGCACAGGAATTAAAAAAGTAAAAGAGTAGAAAGTAATGTAGAAAAGTAAAGAAGAGTAAAAAAAAATTAGTGTGAGTCTTGTTGTTTTGTTGCTGGTTTTTGGTTTTTGAGATCTGGCCCTATACTGCAGTGAGGATATTTGGACGACTCACAGCAATTCTTCTGAACCAGCCTCTGAAATATTGAGATCAGAAATCTCCTGATACTTTTTTTTTTTTTTTTTTTTTTTTTGGTTTTTCGAGACAGGGTTTCTCTGTGTAGCTTTGCGCCTTTCCTGGAACTCACTTGGTAGCCCAGGCTGGCCTCGAACTCACAGAGATCCGCCTGCCTCTGCCTCCTGAGTGCTGGGATTAAAGGCGTGCGCCACCACCGCCCAGCCCTCCTGATACTTTTTGATTAGGATGATTTTAGATTGCTTATGATAAAATGTTTTACACTAACAGAATAATAAAATAAAGACTAGTTCTCCCAGAGAAAACTGACTAAGAATAATACATGTGGCTATTAAACCTATAAAAAGGAGTATAAGACCTCAACAGCAAAAAACTGAATACCAAGCTATCCATTACCTTTTAGAAATTGGTATGAAACATACAGACTCACATGAAATCTCAGAAGTAAGGCTCAGGGAACATCAGAGAGAGAGAGAGAGAGAGAGAGAGAGAGAGAGAGAGAGAGAGAGAGAGAGAGAGAGAGAGAGAGAGAAACAGACTGTAAGAGCCAGAGGACCAGGACACCTGGGAAAAGATAGACTCATCTAGAACTGACAGGGTGTTGCACTCATGAAATCTCAGCAGCATGGTCTACTGAGACCTGCACAATATCAACACATGCCAGCATGGACGGGGAAATGTCATAATGCCCCAGCCCTAAATGAAGAGATCAAGGCTGCTGAGAGAAGGTGATTCAGTCTTCTCCATGGTCAAATTCCCTGATAGCTTCTCCAACCCCAGGTGTTCAGGGCCAAACACATATACAGATGAGCAACACTAAATGGACTATTTACAAATATAGATATAGGTATAGATGATGTAGATATAGATAAGTTATAGGAGAAGAAATGAGTTTGACAAGGAGTAGGGAGGGACAGGGCAGCTGGAGTCAAGGAGAGTTAGAAATGATGTAAATAGTTATATATGAAATTCTCAAAACACTCAAATTAAAAACAAAGAGAGATACCTGTCACCTTCCAAAAGAAAGGAGACATTGAGCAGAACTGTTATAAATATTTTAATCAATACAGAGTTGAAGACTATTGTGGCGCCTAGACAATCTGTAATGATGGGTCTTCAGATAAGAAAGCATCTCATGTGGTAAATCTCACAACATGGATCCCAATGTCAATGTCACTAAAGTACAGGAAATGTATTTAGCACCCCCCAACTTAATCTCTTTGCTAATGATTAAATTAAAAGCAACTACTGAAAGTGATTCAGGTATATAAAACCAAACTGATCACAATCAAAAGTAGGTTTTATCCACAAATAAAGAGATTCAGGATGGGAAGATAATTGACTTCTAAAGGTTTGAAAAGATGGAAAGAATGGCTTAGAGGAAAGAACTGTATGCGAGTTATCTACTAGTCATAAAACAATATTCCTGTCATTACATATCAAACTGTCAAAGTACAAAATTACCCGCATTATTTCTCTATATAGAAATGGTTTAATAAAAACCATCTGTATGCTCAAAATGCATTGTCTCCCAGGTCATGTCAAGGAAAGGCTTAGTATATCAATGGTTTACTTTTAATTAGCAACTGCCTTTGTTTTCTCTCTGTTCTGGTTTTTCAGGAACGAATAAAGAAAGCAAGGCTATTTTTAAGAAGAGCCCCCATATTACTTTCTATTACATTTCTATATCATACAATGCTGAGTTACCACAGCATTTTAAAATGCTTTCTTCTGCCAACATGTGATTCATGATACATTTTATTCACATATTAGGAAATTCTTTAATATAAGAAGGGATAAGACTAAATGCTACTTACCATATTATATTAGACAAAAAGTTGTTGCAAAAGAAAATTGTGCATAGAGAGGCAAATTTGTAAACATGAAAACCACTGTTAAGTGAGAACCACTTTTCTTACTTTTTACATGGACATGGTGTCTTTACTAGATTTCTCTCTGCATTGATTTAGTTTTAGGGAAGCTACACATGGAGCACAAATTCCAAGAAGGTAACAGTATTTAAGGGTGATAGCCTGAAAGTAGGACCAATAGAAGTATATTTCAAAGTACTTATTACCTTTAGCCTCAGGGTCTTTTCAGACTATTCAAGAACCCTAGTTGAGCTAGGATAGAAAGATACTCAGGTCTTCCTCAAGTGAAGGATACCTGAGATTGCCATTAAGTCAACAAAGATTTCCAGTGTCGAAGAACCATCATGTTCTATTGAAAAATGCAAATTTTGACCTATGATTGCCTTTTAATGTCCGAATACACAACTATATTGCCTTCAATATTCAGCATACCACCCTTACCAAGTACTTTGCTGCACATGTGGCTACGGTTCTTGCAGTTCAACACTCACGTACTTTCTTACTAGTAGCACAGGGCCGGGAGAAGGGAATGCCTATCATATCCTTCAGTTCCGGCATCACTCACTTCCCTGTTTAAGGGAACAGTTAAAGTTTCTCATATTTGGCCGGGCAGTGGTGGCACACGCCTTTAATCCCAGCACTCGGGAGGCAGAGCCAGGTGGATCTCTATGAGTTCGAGGCCAGCCTGGGCTACCAAGTGAATCCCAGGAAAGGCTCAAAGCTACACAGAGAAACCCTGTCTCGAAAGACCAAAAAAAAAAAAAAAAAAAAAAAAAGATTCTCATATTTGGCTGTGACCTGAAGAGTCTGTTAAGAACTTATTAAGTCTTCCTAAAGCAAGCAATAGCAATCGATGCGTGTGTGTGTGTGTGTGTGTGTGTGTGTGTGTGTGTGTGTGTGTGTCTGTATAAGTGTGTATTCCCATGTTTTGTCAATGACATACTTGAATCTGTAGCAGGGCTTTATAACTCTTTGGTCACCAATGATTAACAGGATCCATGGAATAATCAGCACTGACATTATGTTTTAAGAACTCCATTTTGAGTATAAAAGCAATTTTATCCTTGATAAATATAAAATAAAAGATAAACTAATGACTGTCCTTCAACAACACCTTTTTATGCCCTGCCCCCATAATCTTCAGAGAGAGCAAAGTCCCATCAGGCAAAGCTCACATTACAAGTGATCTTTGTGCTGAGGCTAAAGAGATGGAGCAATTTGATAGGGAGCCCCTAGAGACTCTGGTGTTCTGGCATGGGGTCAGATGAGGCTGGGAGTGCCCCCTTCTTCTCTCATCAGTCTATTCCATTCTCTTTGTTCTTGTTTTAAAGAAAGATTTATTCACTTTTAATGTGTGTATATGTATGTGCCTGCATGAGTTTATGTTCACCATGTGCATGCAGGTGTCCAGAGAGGCAGAGACATTAAATCCCTTGGAGCTGGATTTACAGGTGGTTGTGAGACACTTGATGTGGGGGCTGGGAACCAAACTTTGGTACTCTGAAAGAAGAGCAAGTGCTGTTAATCACTGAGCTATCTCACTTGCTCCAGTGTGTGCTTTTTAGATAAAGATAACTGAAGGAAAGTCCCCTCAGTAAGTTTAAATGTGCTGTGGCAGTAATTTCACATTCATGTCTTCATATATGTTGTAAAAGCTGCACATCTATGTGTGTTAAAGTCTTTATAAGATTGATAGACTAGTTAGAACTTCAGCTATGGAGAGCTGGAATGTTACAGATTCACAGCTAGTGAGCAACAAATATTATGTTGTGTCATATTTAACTCACTAAATACCCATTTGTTATCTACCTCTTGTGTAGACATTCTCATTCTATTGGGTAAAATCCCATTTGGAATGTGCAAATAGATCCCTAGCTCTCACCATCCAAAAGCTAAGAATGTCATCAAATAATACCTGAGGCCTCTATGGGAGCTCTTCTGCTTTTCTATAACCTGTCTATCTGGTCTATACATTAAGGTATTTTTAAATTCCTTGCTTTATGACTTTCATTGTCCTATTACTATACAAAGCTGACAAAACTGTTACCATATTGGAACATTTTATTTGGGGCAACCTGAATTGGCTTTGCTAGGCCATGACCTCTCATATTTGGTGTTAGAATTAATGATCTGTTATTCCCTTTGCAGTTGGAACTGTGCTTTTGAAATTATAAATATCATTACTTTGTACACAACTAATTTGAAATTTTGGCACCAGGCAGTTCATTGGCTCCTTCTACCACAAGTAGACACAGTAAGAAGATGGCTAGCATCAAGCCATGCCTGGCATTACTTCTGACATATGAAAATGTGACAGTGTGTCTCCTATCCTTGTCCAATCCTGTGCTCACTGTGGGGCATCTTTATTGTTCACCCCACTGAACTCTTGTCTCAAGGGTAGTAGGAGTACAGCTGGAGCCTCCTGGATCCTGGATCTCAGTTACCCCTTCCCTCCAACACTTTCTTACTGAAGTTCAGTAGCATGAGACAGTCTGAGCTCCACGTCAAATTCTCGTGAGAACTTTGTAAGAGGCCCCTCATGTTCATGGCCATTAGGACAGGCATTAGTAATTCTTTAAAAGCTCCCAGATGATTGTGCTGTGCAGCTACGATGGGACCCATGGCTATTTCCAAATTTTATCTAATCAAAAACACACTTTAAAATACTGGCCAGCAGGTAAAATACAGCACTCAAGTAGAAGCATAGAGATCGGGAATTCAAGACCATTGTTCCTGGGGGGGGAGGTGTCAGCTCTGCTGGTTGGGGACAATACTTTGAAGCAACATCAATTAGATTCTCAGAAAATTGTGATCGGGGACTCTGAGTGCTAACCTTGGTGATCTACCCCCAGGTTTTAGTTTCTGAAGATGTGGGGTAATTCAAGATGCATTTCTCAGGAGTTGTGGGTGCTGGTGGTGCTGTTGGAGGTGGGGGGGGGGGTACACTTTGCTAGCTGGTAACACAGTCCCCGCACTTTGTGCTTGGATGACATAAGGCTCAAAGCATGACACCTCGAGCATTCCCTGGTACCAGGTCTTATCAAAAACACCTGAAATTGTTCTGTAGAAGAAATCCAACAGACAAGGAGCTCAGTTTTCACAGATGAAAAATAGCATCTGTATTTATTCCTCTCCCTAGTGTGGCCACATTGAATAAATCCCCTTTATCTGATTTTTACTATAAAGTGTCTCTTTAATTGGCATACTGAGGAGAGTGAGCTGAGCCTACTTTTTGGTACTAGGATCCAGGCTTGGACCCTAATGACTCCAGTGACAAGGACAGTGAATACAGAACCAATTAGACATATGTGAGTAATAGAATTAATTAGTCCTGAGAAAACTTCACATGAGGTTATGGGAAGATAAAGGGGAGAAAATAGATTAAACAAATGACTTCAAGGTTTGTAATTTGATTGTGTGTTAGATAGTGATAACATTATCCTACAGAGAAAAGGAATTCAGTCTCTAGTTAGAAAGTAAAGATAAGTAGCTCAGTTGAGAACATATTAAGTTTAAGGTGTCTGGGACACTCCGGTGCGAATGTATAGAAGCTACTGGACATGAACAGAGATAGTGGACAACGCCTCATTCTTACTGGCCATTGTCCCAATTCTAAACACATGCTAAATGACTACAAAGGCTAGCCATTTCCTTCGCTGACTCCTCTGAAATATAAAAACTAGCCAGTGGTATGTTGCATCTACACAGAGGTAGTGATATGATAACTGTCCTGGACTTCTCTGCTTGTAACATTTAAAGTACCCAGAACACACAACCACAGAAATAATGATGTTCATAATCAGCAAGGAGATTATAATACTTGTGGCTAATCATGATATCCAAGATTGTATTCCATCTGTGAATTCACCACTATCCAGATAGTATGTGCATGGGTATACATCTGTTATATCCATATGTCCCCTATTAAGTTAGGCCATTGACTATTGCAACACCAGTATAACAGAAGATTAGCCAGGAAAGTATCCCAGCTCTGCTGAGAAGTACTGATTTGCCTATCGGGTCTCAGATAAAAATACCTGGCAGTGGTAACAGCCCCAAAACAAAGGATCCAGATAAGGAATAGTACAGGGGCTTTCTGATGAATACAGTCAGAATTGTGTCAAATGTGTTTCATACTGCTCTGAATTCCTATTATTTCACTATGACTTCTAAAACTTAGAAATGCTATGATTCTGTTGTGTTTAATCAGCAAACTAATTTTCATTAGACAAGTTCCAAAGACTTTGACTGACATGTAATCTCAAACCTCATGAGTTTCCCTGACAACAATAAAAATGAGATTTCAAGTATCACAATATTTTGCCATTTCCATTCTGTTTTAATGTAAAGTGCTTGTAAATGTGTACTACTCTTCCACAACTTCTAGAAGCTACTACCCAGGAGTCATTAAAATGTACTAGAATGAGATGACAGTGGTAAGATGTTCAGCATGGACTGTCAGTATATTCTAGGGCAGTGGATCTCAACCTTCCAAGTGCTGCAACACTTAGTATCATCCCTCATGTGGTGACTCCCAACCACAAATTATTTTCGTTGCTATTTCATAACTGTAATTTTGCTACTATTAGTGAATCATAATGTAAATATTTTTGGAGATGGAGGTTTGCGAAAAGAGACACAACCAACAGGTTGAGAACCACTGTTCTAAGGCCTTCCTTAGAGAAACAGCCATTATACACAACACACACACACACACACACACACACACACACACACACACACACAAACAGAAGGTAAAAATATGAACATCAGGTGATTATTTTCAGAATAAGTAACTGTTCAGGCTTCACAAGGGAGTGATTGTGTTTGAGCACACACTACTTACACACATTAAAGTAGAACACAGGAAGAGCCAAACTGGCACAGCTATCCAAGGGTATAAAAACTCACATATAAACATAGATGTGCATGTTTCAAGGAAGCACAGGGAGAATAATGTAACTTTGGTAAAAATGAAGAGACCTGGAGATATCACGGGAATATCCCTCTGTGGTCCTCAGCTCACAACTGTTTCAGCTTAATCAATTTCATTCTCTCCAGGCTGAGGAGTAGTAATTTTTTCAATACCTCTTTATAATGTCCCTTCTGATTTATCAGGGTTTAGATGCGATCTTAGGTAGGGTTTCTATTGCTCTGATGAAACACCATGACCAAAGCAACTTGGGGAGGAAAGGGTTTATTTGGTTTACCCTTCCAAGACACAGTTCATCATGGAAGGAAGTCAGGACAGGAATTCAAACAAGGCAGGAACTGAGAAGCAGGTCATCGAGGGGTGCTGCTTACTGGGTTGCTCCTCATGGCTTGCCATCCTGCTTTTTTATAGAATGCAGGACCAGAAGCCAAGGGATAGCACCACCCATCATGGGCTGGGCCCTCCCCTATCAATCACTAATTAAGAAAATGCTCTACAGGCTTGCCCATAGCCTGATTTTACGGAGATATTTTCTTAATTGAGGTTCCCTCCTTTTCGATGAATTTAGCTTGTGTTAAGTTGGCATAAAACTACCCAGCACAGATGTTGTTTGTGTTTCCTTACTTTCCTTCTCTGTCACAGTCTACACAATGAAGCATTTTCAAAGGCACCAGCCATAGCTGAATTAAATCCTAACCTTCGGAACTGGAGATTTACTTTCCATTCTCAGGCAACACACGAATCCCACAACATTTTAACAGTCAACTTAAATACTCTTTGAGGCTTACAGCATCACCCCCAATATATGATAAAGCTAAGGAGCAGAGCTAAGACACAAAATCAGGTAAACTTACCCAGAATCTAGGTGTTATGCCTGTGTATGAGCTAAAAGTTCTTTCTAAAAAGTATAATAACAAGTTTGCACCCGCACATTTCTAATACATTTTGACCAAACAAATCATTTATTTTATTTTAATCCTGATTTCTAGGGACTTGCTACTCTTTCCTGAGCCATTTATTAAATAAAACACCTAAGGAACAGGCTTCATATTGTACTCCAGAAAAATAACCCACAAAAATATTAAGCTAAACACCAGATGGCCGAGGACAAACCCCTGTAGAGCTGTATTTCTTAGATTCTTAATTAAAATCACTTCAAGTGAATCCTCTCAAATATGACACCTGAACAGACTAGTTTTACATCTTGCATGGCATGTGTGTGCATACACTTCTTGGCAGACACCATGCACATATGTTAAAATTACACAAAGCTGATTTTCTTCCCCTAATTTACCTTTGAGATTGTCAGTCTACATAAAATCAACAGATGATCACAGTCCAAAGAGGTGGGGGCTACACTTACAAATTCATGACACATCTATTCTTACGTCGGATGTTGAACAGTTGGGGAAGCCATGTAAGACTGTGGAGACCATGCCACAAATAGCGTTTACGGGACTCAAATTAATGCATGATTGAAGCATCATACACAATGTTAAATAGAAGTCCTGAAAGAATCTTCCCTATTGAAAAAATAACCCTTTAGCAATGAATATAAATGACAATGTAAGACAGATCATACTGTACTTAGTGGAACACTAGTGGAGGAATGTACTTTCTGTGACTGTAGGTTTAATTTAAAAGACTATTAGTACTTTAATGTATCTGTATATGTTGTACACATATTGGAATGAGAAATAAGAAATTTAGGTGTCATGTGATGGTAAACCTTTATATCAGTAAATACCTTAAAATATAAAGCATTAAAATACCAAGTTGATAACTAAAATTTTGCTAATCTTTTAAAATTTTGTGTACTTACATGATTTATTAGGTAGTTTACAGTTGTAAAATTGTATTGATATAGCATATTATTCAGTATATTAACAAAATACTACAATATGAAAAGACTATGATTCTAAGAAAAATCAATGATTAAAAATAATCATTCTCAGGAGTTATATTATCTCACCAGGAAAGACCAGACTTCTTGGAAAATATACTGTATTTTCTATCTGTTATTGCACAACAAATTATCCTCAAAACTTAAAATAGTAACATCTTTATCTCATAGCTGAAGAGGATGAGGAATGTAAGGGAAAGCTGGTAGGTGCTAGGAGGCTCTTCTGGCTCCAGGGCAAGTCCTCTGCAGTTGGTAGGAGGTGCAGTTTCCAAAAAAATGGTTCATTGGCATGGCAGTTTGTAGGTGACCTCAGCACCTCATTCCAAGAACACTATGTAAGCTGCTAGGTGACCTCATGAGGTAGCGGCTGGATTCCTCCAGAGTGAAATGCAAGAGAGAAGTAGATGAGACTGCCTTATGTCCCAAGCTCACCTCATCTGCTCCCTGCTCTACTCAGTTTAAAGGAGTCACCAAGCCTAGCCCACAGGAAGCCGGAAGAGCAGGGCTCCACCTTTTAAAGATTGCTGAAAACTGTCATTAGTGAGTACTCTCCTTGGGTGCCATTTCCTACGAGGTTACATTGTTAAGACCCTCAATTTCTTGATATCACCCTAAAAAAAATAAAATTCTGTAGAGATATGCATGAATGTGAAACTAAGCGCAAGGAAACCTGTGGCTTTGACCTCCAGGGATTATGCCTCAGAAACTATGTAAATAAATCCCAAAACCCTTCTTCTGACTGAATCAAAATTGGTCTACTTTTACAAAACTATGGAAAGGCAGCAGACAAAGTAATATTTAATTCTGGGAATGAGCTGCAGAGCTTTTAAAATCAGGTTGTTGGCAGCTGAAATAAATACTTAAAAATGTGACTGGAAAGAGGAAATTGTGATTAGCTTCTAATGGACAACTTTTAATTTCAATGTGACACGTGAATGGAAAAAAATTAATCCACATATAGTCCAAGAAGGTTAACATGGCACTTCCTCAAACATATTTTTCAAAAGTAAAATATTTTGAAAAACAACTATAATTAATATGCTGTTATAAGATTCTTGTATTTTGTTTCATTTATGGATATACATTTTGATCTTCACATTTACTTAAATTATGGGTTTATATACTTTTTAGCAATCATGTTTAACATAAATAGATTTAATGTATATTAATATATATATACTAATATATATATCTCGGAACAGTCTGGTACTAAATTTCACATGATTGTTTAATTTTATAGTGTTACTTGAAAACACGCTTTAGCCTTTAGCTACAGAAGCCTGGGGCTGGAGAGATGGCCAGGTGGTTAACTGAACTCATGGCTCCTGTTTGGTTTGTTTGGTTCCTAGCACCCACAGGGCAGCTAACAGCCACCTGCCACCCCAGTGCCATGGGGCCCAATACCTTCTTCTGGCCTCCACAGTCTCCTGCACACATATGATACATATACATACACCCAGCCACACACACATACACATGCCAAAACTTAATAAATAAATAACATAAATAAATAAATCTTTAGATTCAGAAGTGCACAAACTCTGTTAAGTTTCTCAGAGTTAAACTTTCGCAGTGCATTTCAAGGACTTGGTGGGCTTTCTAAGATACTAAAATTGAAGGACCTAAGTCCAAATACCCCTTCTTAGCAGTGCCATCTTAACCACAGAAGCATAACATATGCAATTCTGATTCACAGAGCTTCATTAAGACAACATTTGAAATAATATGTTTCCTCGTGTGCCCTACATTAAAAAAAAAGTTAGAAAAGTATATGCAAACTAGGTGGTAGTAGCACACACCTTTAATCCCAGCACTCAGCAGAGAGGCAGGCAGATCTTTGTGAGTTCGAGGCCAGCCTGGTCTAAGAGCACATTCCAGGAAAGTCAGGGCTATACAGCAAGACCTTGTCTTTACAGAAAAGAAAAAAAAAAACATGAAAATACAAAATGCAGAACAGCTCCCATCTACACAAATGTTGAAAAGACTCAACATGAGAGTAAAATAAACTCAAACTTCAAGATTCCCTAGATGAACAATATCTGCATTTTTGTACTAACATAAGTTTAGACAATTGTCTGGTGAATTTTTCTAGTGATAATTTACTTTCATGTTTTAAGTCCTTTTAATAACTCCTAAGATAGAAGCATTTTTATTAAATTCACATGAGGTTCAGACTACAATGGTTTGCATTAGACCAACTGTCTTATAGAAAAACTGATCTGGGCGGAGAAAACAACTTTTAAAATAAATAAGGTCAAAGCCAAGGGTTGTGGAACCAAGATCCCGATAAGGGCAGATTCTGCCCCTGTCTCATCTCCCACAGCTCTCATTTGCTAATTCAGGGCAAGACACTGAGGCATAACAGTTAATGTGGTCAAGAGCTGTCGTTCTGTCTCAGAGGAAAAAAAATATCAGCTCATAATTACCAAAGTAAAAAAGCCTGAAGAGTACTGACCACACAGAAAAGGGAATCCACATGAAATCAGTGTCTAGGCAGTTAAAGCTTGCACCAGATTCCACACAGCGCAGTGAGTAAGAAGGAAATCTACCAGATCTAACAGAGAAAGTGAAAATCCTAAAAGCACTTTTGACACTCACTAGGGAGCTGAAAGTTGCAGTCATGATTATACTAAGGAAAAGGAGACTCTGGCAAACATTTAGGCTTTTAGTGAGAGCCCAGAAGGGTTACATTTATGTGGTACAGGGAAAAATAGATGTAGACCACTATCTGATGACAGCATCATAAAACACCAGTCCTTATCAGAGGACTAACCCCACAACAACAACAATTCCACGTGGACAATAATAATATCACTAAGCTGACAAACATCATCTACAGATCAACTTTGAACTACAAGGTGCTCAGAGCAATTTTGAGATGACCAGCTGAGATGGTCCAGTCTCAAAGACTACTTGAATAAGGACTTGAGACAAACCCTGAACTTTGGCATTATACACAGACTGGATAATAGTTACCTTTCCTAGAATTTGACAATTAACCTAAAATTTTTCTTTCAGGACAAAGATAACTTTGCCCATACCCAGCAGGAAGCAATTTTAAGAATATGATGCCCACATTCCCAAAGAGGTGGTGTGGGGCGGGTGGTTTTTGGTCTTTTTAATGGGTTTTGGGTCTGGGATAAATTTCATTGTTTAGGGGGGTTGGTTACAAGTTGTTGTCAAGAGTTAGGAAAAGGCTAAGCAAAGGAGATTAGATTTAAGGTTCTTGTTTTTTTTTTTATGAAAAGAAAAAAGAAAGAAAGAAAAGAAAAGAAAAGAAAAAGACAATTACTAGTTTTAAATACTTTACATTGGATTGGATTGTTTTATATTGTATACAAATTTGAAATAGATATTATTAGAAAATGCTATATGTATATGTCTAATTGTATTTATACCATTCATTTAACAATGTAATGCAATTTTCTGATCCTTGAATGTTGTTATTACTAACTATTAGGATATAAAGAAATAAAAGCTAGTAGTTAGACATTACAATAGAACTTGTAGTTATATTAGATATATTTTATTTATTTATTTATTTATTTATTTTGGTTTTTCGAGACAGGGTTTCTCTGCGTAGCTTTGCGCCTTTCCAGGAGCTCACTTGGTAGCCCGGGCTGGCCTCGAACTCACAGAGATCCGCCTGGCTCTGCCTCCCGAGTGCTGGGATTAAAGGCGTGCACCACCACCGCCTGGAATATTAGATATATTTTAAAAATTGAGCAGATATATTTTAGATAGACAGGTCATCTTCAAATCCTTCAGAGATCTACAGAATATGGCATTTAAAATGTTTTAATAACTTAGAAATTTTTCTTTTTTGAGACATGTTGGCTCCTGGCAGTACCAATCTACTTCAGAGAAAATATGGGCATTGAAGAAACTGCATATGGAGTTAATTTACATTGTGGGAAAGGTTAGCCACTGGACAACAAAGTATCCTTGAATCAACAGGACAAAATGGACAGACAGGACATGAAACAAAGGACTACTGATTCTTGCCAAAACAAGTGTGGATATGGCTTTATCAAAAGGCTTCTTCTGAAGCCAGGACAATATGGCACCATCCCTGAAGTGGCCTTCACAATCTGGAAAAGGTACAGTGCCCTTTTCTTCAAAGGCAGCTGAACAGGCAGTGGGCTGATGGCTTCTGATGTGCAATGGAACAGCAGCTGAAACAGTTATTCTTGAGGAGTAACTAAGCTCACGCCTCTCAATAGTAGACTGGCATTTAATAGAGGGATGGGAAGAAGAAGGGGATGCTGAGATGAAGCCATATATACACAGCCAAGAAGAATGGACAGCTGAATTAAAAAACCATCAACAATTTCCAGAATTTAAAATCCTGAATCATGACACGACACTAGTGGAATTCAGGTGTTTCTGGTACATGGACTGCTCTCACTCAATGTGAAGTTGAACTGTTGACCTTGTGTACATCCTACTTCACAAACGAGTCTGTCAGATACGCTAAGCCATAATACTGAATGTATTATGAAAAGAAAAAAGAGAGAATGTGAATATAATAAGATAAAAAGGGAGATTATGGAATCTACTTTTAAAAAGGAACTATTTGTTTTAAATAAGATAAGTAATGAAAATTTTTTGGTCTGAGTTTATCAGATGTTACTGGACTGGACATTGTTAATATATATAATGGAGTTTTTCTCTGAATCTGTCAAATGTTAATGGACTAGACATCATTAATGTAATTTTTGGCTGTATATATTGTATATACTTATTGGATAATTTTTCTTGTATTAGTTATAAGCTTTCTTTAATTTTAGACAAAAAGAGAGGAAATGTGGTGGTATTGTGTTCCCCCAAATATTGTGTACCTCAATAAACTTATCTAGGGTCAGAGAACTGAAAAGCCACTAGTTAGGCAGTGGTAGCACACGCCTTTAATCCTAGCATTCCAGAGGCAGAAATCCATCTGGGATCTCTGTGAGCCTCAAGTGACTGTCCAGGCAGCTGGCTGTTTCTGTCAACTCACAAATTTTTTGGAAGTTGCTTGCATGCACTTCCTATTTTTTTTTTTTTGTTAGCTAGTATTATTTCCTTCTTGGGTCTCTGAAGGAGTTGAAGATTAGTTAGTTATAGTTGAAAGTTAGTTAGTTATAGTTGAAGATTAATTAGGATAGAAAGTGAGTTAGATACATTTTGGACTTAACAAAATAAGATAGATAATGGAATTGTTTTCTCTGATTTGTCAAATACAAATGGACTAGACATTGTTTTGGTATTTATTACTTGTATATATTGTATATCATTATTGTACTTTTGTATATAGTTTTTCTTTTGTTAGTTATAACCTTTGGCTTGTTTTCTTTTTATTAAAATAAAAAAGGGGAAATATGGTGGTATTTTATTTGTACTGAAATGTGATTTTAATTGTATGTTAGTAAAGTTGCCTGGGGGTCAGAGCTATTAGAGCCATAGAAAGAGCGTGGTGGGTGGTGGTGGTGGTGGTGGTGGTGGTGCTGGTGCACACCTTTAATCCCAGCACTTGGTAGACAGAGCTAGGTGGATCTCTGTGTGTTCAAGGATACAGCCAGCATTGGAGACACACACCTTTAAGACCTGGAGGGCTGTACTTACAGGCAGTGACGAGGCAGTCACGTGTTTGGGTTTGCAACCAATGAGAAGGCAGAACAGAAAGACTATGTAAAGACATACACACAGGAAGTAGGTCTCTTTCGGAGAGGTAGGACCACCACAGGAGGAAGGGTAAGGTTTTAGCTCTGAGCTCTGACCTCTTGGCTTTCTTCTTTACATTGGTTCTGTGTTTCTTATTTAATAAGATGGTTGGTTACATCTACAGGGTGATCTATCGTAACTTTAACTGTCAAGTTCTTAAATCCCTCATGTTTTCCACACTAAATTCCTAAAGGCACTATGATATTTCAGGCATGTGAGAAGACTGAGCCAAATCACCAACAGCTAAGAGAAAAAAAAATGGATGGAAAATACACACAGACAAAAGCTTCCATATGAACAACTAGTGGCTTGTGACAAAACCGTGTAAGTTGTAGTCTTCTGGTAGATCCCATCACCAGATGGTGTCTTGGGCACCATCTTAAAATGGTCCATACCATGGCCATCAGAAGTCCAGAGGACAGGGCTGGAGAGAGGGTGCAATTCTTGCAAAACATCTGGGTTCAGTTCCCAGCACCCACATGGTTGCTCTTAGGCATGCATTGGTGCACACATGTGCATGCAAATAAAACACTCATACAGACAGAATCAAACAAATCTAATAATGATAATAATAATAATAACAGTAATAATAGAAAATTTAAAGGTAAAAAGATCCAGAGGTGTGAGTCTTCTCGAAGGACTCCATGATCAAGGCTGCCTTTTCCCATTTTTAAAGGAATAAACATGCCATGCCTGAACTCTGTAGGCAGAGCACAGTAATGCATAATAGTCCAGAGCCTGGCTACTGTGAGTACTTATAATTATTGATCAGCTGGGTGACTTCAGACTTTGGACTTTCTCTACCTCTCTCTGCCTGTTTGTGAGAACAGAAGCATCATGTATTTTACTATCAATTACTTTAGAGTTTCTGTCAGCTGAAATATGACTCCTGTGTTGCTGATGGTTTCCATTATGGATTTTTCAGTAGTGAATATTGGATTGATATTTAGCCAAATGGCAATGCTTTTTTCTTTCACAGTTATTGGCTTGTTTAAGAGATTCCTTGCATTCCAATCCAAGAGGCAAAAATCAAAACGATTACTAGTAGGAAATTAGTAAAACTTAAAGGAAAGTCCTGCCTTGTGAAAAAAGATAAGGAGACCACATTTTCTGCTTTTTAAAATTCAAAAGGCAAGTAATGATTTAGTAGCAAACACTTATGCACAGTTAGGAGACTTAACTCATTCCTAAAGGAATCCTGCCGGGGGACTCTCATCTGAGAACTATTATTGCGAGGGATACTAATAAGTAAGAGATGGGTGGGGGAACAGCGATGAAGTAGGCCTCCTTATCACTAATGCTCTTCTCAATTGACAGTGCTACACTGTAATAAAAAGCCAGAGGCCTTCTAAGCAGCCTTATTACCGGCAATTTTCAAGTTTCCACACAACAGGGAAGCCCTTATCACTTGTACCCAGGGTGCTCCATACTGTTAAATTATTGCATCACTACACAGAGGTTCTATCATTTTATAATGGCAAAATCAGAAGCGGAAAGAGGCAGAGGTGGTTGTTTAATATTATTCACAATACATATATGGATCCAGTACTTAACAAATGAACACTCTCTTTAAAGATATGTGAAAGGCATTAAAATACACACACACACACACACACACACACACACACACACACACACAAGCACATACTTGGGGATACTGATGCTTTTACATTAGCTTATTTAGCTAGCAAGGAAGAAATTTTTTCACCTGGAAACTGGCTAAATTTTATTTTCTTATCCCATTTACTAATATTTTCAGTGTTTTCCATAGAGGATATAAGCATTCTGAAAATAATGAAGAGAAAATATGAATCTTAAATATATACATTTATAGAACTAATAAGATTGCCAATATCTATTTTCATGGCATTTTATTACATAAATTATGTATTATGTTTTTCTTTCTTATCTATTTTTTAAATTATTTTCTTTACTTTTTATCCTTGAAACAAAGGTCTTACTACATAGCACTGGATGGCCTGGTACTCACTATGTACACCAAGCTGTCTTTGAGTTCCTGTCAGTATTTTTGCCTCGGTATCCTGAGTGCTAGGATTAAAAAGGTACACTGTCACACATAGCTGTACCATAATTTTTCTACTTTGAATTTTTAGAAAAATGTCATTTCCAAGCCTGATGGTAAATCAGGCTCATGTTTCTAGATCACTTGGGGTGACTCCTTAAAAGATCCCAATAATTGATACAAAAGTATATGCTGAATGATGAAACTGAATAGCAGAGTCCTATAATACAGAATGTCGCGTTGCACATTTATCATCCCACCAAGACTCCCTTGCACACTTGCACCACTCTGTCTCACTGAGAAGACTGGCAGGCAAAGGAAGCCATGCCCCTGTAGTATGAAGAAAGCCAACAACATTATTTCTCATTTTGTTTGTTGCTGCTGCTCTTGTGGTTTTGGGCATTAGTGCCTAGTTGTGCAGCCTTTGCTGGTCTGGAACTCACAACATAGATGGGGCTAATATTTTGCCTCTACTTACCATTAGACATATGGTTCTACCACACCCAGCCTGAAAAGTAACCTTTGGTATGAAGCCTCAGTGAACACAAAGGTCTTTAGCTTATCAAATCTATAGTGTTTTAAAGGGGAATACCCATAATCAGGACATGTTATCTCTTCTTTGTCAATGTTCTTTCATTTCCTAGTGCAATGCCACCTGCTCCTTCTGCTTTGTCCTTATTGATTCTCATCATCATCATCATCATCATCATCATCATCATCATCATCATGAAAGCATCTAACTTTGCAAAGTGATTAAAATTTGCTTCTGTAAAATGTAGTGGCAAGCAGGAGTGCTAGCACACACCTTTAATCCCAGCATTCTAAAGGCAGATGAAAGTGGATCTCTGAGTTCAAGGGCAGCCTTCTACAGAGCAAGTTCCAGGACAGTCAGGGATATACGGAGAAACCCTGCTTAAAAAAATACATCCCTTTTCCTTTCCTATTTTTCTTTCACTTATATTCTCAAACATAAATATGTGCCACCAAAGAATACACTTCACTCAAGTAAAAGATACTCAGTTCAATGCCACTGAATAATGATGTCATTAAATCTGACGAAGAAAATACACTTCCAGGAAGGAACTAATTTTGAGTCAAACTCAATGAAAGGATTCACAGTGAGAGTGGGAACAGAGATGAGGCAGAAAGGAAACTCTTAACAAAGACTGAGATCATTGAGAGAGAGATGATCCTAGAGTAATGAAGGTGTGGATAAATACGTAAGTGTCTCTTAGCTAGACAGGACATGCTTGCAAAGTGATGCAAAGGGGAGTAACTCTGTGACACAATGACACTCACTCACATTGTACGCTAACTCAGCCAGGAGAATGATACATTACAATAACCTTGAGTTGCTGAGAACTGTCAGAGGCTTAGAAAGGGATAGTGGACTTTAAAAATACACCAGAAAGATTTTGCTTTATATCTTTTACAAAGTAAGTGAAGATATTGATCTAAAAAGGTACAATACTTGTCTGGTGTCACAATTAGTGCAGAGCCCTGGTGACCAACTACCTAATGGAGCACTAATTTTATACAAACAGCAGATTCCCGAGAAAAGCAGCCATCATCTGCTCACCTTTACCTCTGCATTTGTGGGGCCCAGTGATGAGCAATGTTCTTCTGTATTGCTAACAACTAACAAGGCCAAACAAACACTCCCAGGAACAGTGACTCAGGGTGGAGCTGAGACCTGAACCTCGGTGATGTGGTGCTGCAGGAATGACTCCACCCTAACCCAAACTACACTTCTGCTCACGAGCCTTCCAGATTCCATATGCCTAGGTGTAAGACTTTTTTATCTCACAAAATAAGCTGGGTTAGCATGAGGATGCAGCAGGGAGCAGAAATGCAAACAGCATTTTGAACACACTGAGATGCAGTTTGATCAAAAGTAACAGCTCTCGGAATGCGTACCTCAGAATTACTAAGAAATATACTCCAGGCAAAGATAACTTCTTGAAGTAATCAGCAGGAGCGCTGCATAAGAGGAGTTCACAGTAATTAGCATATATACATATATAATTTGGGGAGTACTTCTTGAGATCTTAATAATTGCCTGGGAAAAGTCATGCTAGACACTATCAGAATATATGAAGACAATACACATGTAACTATGCCAACAGCACAGAGAGGAGCTTAGGAAACTGAAATACATTACTTTAGAGGACATGTATGAGAATAGCTACAGCTGGCTTTTCCAAGGTGAAAAATTCAGCAGAGAACAAAATAAGCAAGCACATAAAATAAAGTGGAGGGACCATAAAACAACTTCTAAGCAATAACTGGTAAAAAATTATATTTATAAATTTTTAAAACCTAGATAATTAAATGCTATAAAGTAATATTCTAGTTAGAAAAACAAAGTGATTCATAGACTGTATCACAAGCTAGAAAGAAAAGTTCAATAGCAACATTCAAAAACACTGAGGAGCTGGAGTCAATAGTTCAACGGCAGAAGGTGCATGCTCAGTTTCCTGTGAGGCACCGGCTTCAATCCCAAGCACAAAACAAATGGAAAAATTAAGTCAACATAAATGGTGAGTGTAAATATATATTCCACACACATACACAGAGTCACACACCCAGTCACACACAGACACAGACATTCTTCTGAGTAAAGACAGACAAGATAAGATACAGTGGAAGTATCATCTCTTTGTCCAAGAATGGGAAGGTGAGCTTGGTGTCCAATAAAGACCTTACCTGCTGGACACTGAAGCACACAGAATTGACACTCTTTCCCTGAATGTCTGATTTTTTCATAATGAGGCAGGCACTTATTTGTTGTGGAATATTAGTTTAACATGTGTTACATTCATTTATGCTGTAGGATATTTGTTTAATGATGCAAAGGTGGGCTGCACTCATTTATGTTGCATTTGTTTAACTCTGTGAAGCTGTGTTACTTTTGCCTGTCTAAAATACCTGATTGGTCTAATAAAGAGCTGAACAACCAATCGCTAGGCAGGAGAGAGGGATAGGCAAGGCTGCCAGGCAGAGAGAATAAATAGGAGAAATCTAGGCTGGGAAGAGAGAGGAGCCAGAGGAGGAGAAGAAGAGGAGGACTCTAGGGGCCAGCCACCCAGACACTCAACCAGCCATGAAATAAGAAAGAAACGCATATAGAATAAAGAAAGGTAAAAAACCCAGAGGCAAAACGTAGAAAAGAAACAGGATAAATTAAGTTAAGTTAGCAAAGCTGGCTAGAAACAAGCCAAGCTAAGGTTGGACATTCTTAAGTAAGAATAAGTCTCCATGTGTGTGTTTATTTGGGAGCTTGGTGGCAGGCCCCCAAAGAGTAAAAACAAAAAAACAAACAAACAAACAAAAAAAACAACTACACTTATTTTCCCAAGTGTCTTAGCTTAGTTACTAATGGATTTAACTTACTTGAGGATCACATCCTGGCTCTGCTGCCCCTTGTCCTAGCCTTATTTATTTAGTATTGCATTTCTATAAAATTTTACAAGGCTCAAGACTGTCCTGAGAAGTGCTAAAGCAAGAAATTTGTTTCTACCACTTAAATCTATCTTATTCAAAAACATTAAGATAAAAGGTCATCCCAACGCAGTATTATGACAATATACTGAGTTACTAATAAAGAAAATTAATCCTCTGAAAGAAATCCAAAACAAAGTTTATTACTGGTTAGCAGGTTCCCATGACTTTTAAAGAATAGGGCATGACTTCCTGTTGTAGAGATGACAGGCATGAAGACCACAGTTCATACTTAAACATCCATGTGCCAACTTTCAGAGTAGTTTTTTCTCATTGTATAGTTAGTTAACTTGGCCTTTTGAGACAGCATCACACTACAGAACCCATGCTGATCTCAAGCTCACAATACTCCTGCCTCAGTATCTGGAATCTGGGTGTTATGTGTGTCTGATGCTATATCTGGCTGATTATTTGCTCTTACATTGAAATTTTTAACAAGACCTTGGCCAGTTATGGGGTTAAACATGAGTTAAAAAAAATAGAAATATTACAAAATTCCCCGACTATTGAATCCTTTCAAAATCTGTAAATAAGTGGAGTGACTTCTGAAAGGACATCTAAAGTCCTTGAGATACAGTATCTCTGATGCAGTCTTCTTTATGTATGGAGCCGACTAGACCTTGATAATCACTGCATTTGAAGAGATGAGAATATCTGATCTCCTGAAGTAATAAACATTATCTTCTGTAATTTATACTCAACTGAAAAATATTTATGATATATTTTATATAATATATATAATAATCTATAATAGCAGATAATTCTCTTTAGCTCAGCATGTATATAATACGATGAAATGCTTTTTAGTTTAATGTCATTTTGATTGTTTGGACAGGAAGCAGAATATAACCTTGTTTTATAGTATAGACTTTTAATTCCTCTGGAAGCCCCAATTCAAGTGGGAGTTTCCAGATAAAGATATTATTTTAGGGGCTCATTAAATACACAGTGCTACATGAAGAAGAAGAAGAAGAAGAAGAAGAAGAAGAAGAAGAAGAAGAAGAAGAAGAAGAAGAAGAAGAAGAAGAAGAAGAAGATATTAAAGCCAAAGAACATACGTTACTACCTGCGTTATGTTTACAGTCTCACAGCTCACGGGGAGGCCGATCAATGTGCATGCACCCATTCTGATGTACTCACCAGTTTTCTTTTAATACTTTGACTCAAGGTATATTATGCCCTCTGATAGAAATTAGCAAAAATTAGTAAGTGGCACTTTTTATTATAATTTTTTTTATTCTCACTTGATTTATGAAATGTAACTATATCATTTGTTCCCAACACAAAAGAAAGGATAGTTTTTAATATGTGCCACCATGCCCAGGATAGCCCAGATCTTTTAAACTTGAGAAATGTCATCCTACTCTTAAAAACATCTTCCATGGTGATCATCACATTTAAACACACACAAGAAAGACATAAGAAACTAGTAATATCAGTTCAGAAAACGCGACTAGCGGGTTAATTCATTCACTAAAAGCTTGGTCCACTTCTATGTCCTCACTTGATAGCTAATGCTTAGTCATTTAAACAGATAAGCATTTTTGTCAACATAACACTCTAATAGAGTCAGCGCTCCTAACAAGGGAGGTTATCTGAATTCAAAGCTTCGGGGGTTGCCTTGCTTTCACAAAGCCAACATCCAACAGTAGCTTACGAATGACGGTCTCCCTTGTGTATTTAGTTGTGTCTTACGAACTGTAATGCCACTGAGAATTCTGAGGTCCTTATTTTTTACACTTCATAAAACTGTATTTTTCAAGTACTTTTGTGTCATGTCAACATAGAAAAAAATGAGGACATGTTTGTGAGTTTCCTCAGCCTGTTTACTGTCCTCAATTTCTCTATTATACAAGGATGGACCCAATAGATACTTTATAAATTGAGAAATCATATTCTTGTCCATTTTTTTTTTTTACTTTTTTTAAAACCTTGAGTCAGTGTTTTACTAAGTCTGTCTGGTCCAGAATTCACTATAGAGATCAGGATGGCCCCAAAGATGGCCTTGAGGTCCTGCTGAGTCTATCTCTTAATTACTGAGAATATGGACATATGCCCCAGTTAGCCCAGATCTTTTAAACTTGAGAAATGTTGTCATACTCTTAAAAATATCTTCCATGGTGATCATCACATTTAAACAAACACAGGAAAAACACAGAAACTAGTAATAATTTTCATTGATTGAAAGGATATTTCTGCAGTTTTATCTGAACTCTAAAGTAAGTTTTATAAGATTTATAAGGCAATATAAGTACTTGATAAAGAGTACAAGGCCCCAAACTGCTAAGTGCTTCAGAACTTTGGCTGAAAAAAATTGTCATAATATTGATTTTACATTATACATTAATGTAAAATTCAGAAAACCGTTAAGTATAACTCTGGTTTATATAATAATAGAATGAATCATTCTGAGAATAAGAATTTGATTTTAGTTCTATAGCCAAGATTCACCAATATATATATTTTTCAAAGAGTAAGAAAACTTGAATTGCTTTAAACACATGAATATGTCAAAAATCATCTTATTCCAGGCCATGTACCTTCATCTCAAAGGGCAAAAGGCTTCATAGGTCTATTATGAGAGAAAGTAATTTCTCATAATAGGTCCTTTAGTGGGGACCTACTGCTACTCTCTCAGATATACACCAGATATGAGGAATGTAGTGGCTAGGAAGATGGCTGAATAGTTAAAAACATTTGTTGCTCTTCCAGAGGACCTAAGTTCAGTTCTGAGTACCTATGCTGAGAAGCTCACAACAGCCTGTAACTATAGCTCCAGGGCATATGATACCTTCTTTGGTCTTTATGAGCACCCACATACATGGGCACAGGTGTGCACATACACAGGCACACACACCATACACACATGAACCTTAAAAAAGATGAGGAGTGTGTGAGCTTTCTATATGTCTACAGGTACATTTTCTGAAAATAAAAGGCATGAGCCACACCCACAGATTTTTAAATTAACATGTATGTCCATCATATACAACACTGCACTTGTCCACATTTCATATTTCTCATTTCAAAATAGATGTACTACTACCTTTCTTGCTTCTTTTATCATCTTCCGAACAGTTTCCTTTATTGTAAGTAGATGTGCTCTCGGGGGATGAAAGAGGAGGTCTATATGGGTACTCCCTAAGAGTCCGGGCATCACATATGGCCAGCCTAAATCAAGATTTGGAGCCTCCACATCAGACACATTGGGCCAATAAGTCCCCGAAGACGAGCCACCATCACAGGAATTTTCAGAGCCACGTTCTGTATTTTGTGCAAACTTCTGGACATTTTTCAAAATATAATTAATTTCTTCCTCAGCTAGAAAGTCTGAAACTCGCTCCTTAACGAGGAATTCTTGGTAGGCTTCTAACCCATGTTCAATCAGAGCATCCACAGCCACACGGTACCACTCCTTGTAGTGTGGCTCGATGTAGTTGTCAGATCTGTACTCATCATTTAGTGAGGAAAGCATTGATGAGGTCTCCATGGTTGCCAATGTTTGACGATGGTACTTTCAAATGTTCATCTGTGCAGAGGCAAGAGGTACCTAAGTGTGTGATAAGAAAATTAAGGTCAGTTAGAATTCTTTGCATAGATATTGATCATCTATGTCATATATCACTTTGATAACATTTACATTAAGTACCGTTTGAGGCAAGCTGATACACTTTATATCCAAAATGACATTAATAGAGCCACAATTCAACATCTATCACAGTCAGTTAAATGGATCTCCCTTACAAATTCAAGGCATTCCAAATTAAAGTGTCTCGTGTGACATAATGGATCTGTCTTCTCTGGTGATACAGAATATCTACTCAACTTAAATCTGAGAGCAGAGTGGGCTTGGTGAGCCACTCTGGTTTTGACATTAAAAATAGTACTTGAATAGGATTAATGCCTGGCTAGCCATTAATACAAATATATTACTATACTGGATGAAATATAAAAAGCCCAGAACATGTGTCTTCCAGGAATTTACTATTTAGTTGAAGTACATAGAAAGACATACATATAAAACTATTAGTTATTATTCTGAATGAAGCCATAAGCCATGCATTACAAAGGGCCAAATGAGTCAATATTCATGCTCATTAATTAATCATGCCATGTTCACTAGTTTAAGAATAAAAGCAAGTAGAAATCGGTACATAATAAATGAGCTACGTACAGCCCTGAGCAGGAGGCATGCTGCAGCTGAAGCTAGGGCTACAAGAAAGAAGCTGACCCTCCAGCAGAAGATCCTTTCATTCCAGGCAAGGCCAAAACACAGTCAAAAGAACAGAGCAGAAATGAGAGTGTATTCAGGATGCAGAGAGGAGAACTCGGTATGTGGGAAAACAGGTTTCTCTTAGGAGTGTGAGACTGAGCTGAGCAGATAAGATGGACTGATGGAGCCAGGTGTGGAAATCAGGAGACTTCTGCAGTTCCACCAAACTAATGGTAAAAACAGTCCTGCTGTAACTGGAGGCTCTACATCTGACTCCTTGTTTCCTGCTTCACAGAAAGAGACACCAGGCTGCATCTCAGTCAGATTTGGGGCTTCTCAGCTGTTTGAAGTCCTGATACCCATTGTGGGGCTCACAACACAGCTGCATCCTGGGTTCCAAGAACTACAAAGCTGATTTAACCAAAGCGGCCTTGACAGTGGTTCTGACCTACTTTAACATTCAACACTTAATTCATCTCTTTCAATCTTCCTCCCACTCCAGTTCAAATCCAATCTGTGAGAGGCAAACCTGGAAGTCATTACCCTTCCTCACAATACTCACTCAAGATCCACTCTGCCAAACCCTGAGGAGATGTGAGGGAACAGGCAATAGGGTCTGTTGATGAGCAAGGCTCACAAGATCCATCATCTGCAGAGGCTTTCACTGTGAGGAGATAGCTACAAAGCTAGCTAGCTATCGAGAGAGAGGGGTGGGGGGATGCCTCACTTCTTCATTTTACTGGAGCTGAACCTGTCCCCAAACCTGGGCTCAGAATTGTTCAGAGAAACTCTGCCTACAAAGTGTACATGTTAATCATAAATTAAAACAACAGACTAGCCATGCTTATGTAGATCTGTATTTCTAGAGCTCAAGAGGGGATAGCAGGAGGATCATGAATCTAAAGTCAAGTGAGGTGCCCAGTGAGGCCCTGTTTCAAAGAAGCAGGTGCTGGAGACACAATCCAATACTATGTTCAAGGTCTGGATCCAATCCTCAGCCTTCAGCTTGTGGGCAGGAGTGAGGATAAAACAAGGCATGCTCTTCACTGCTTCCTGGAGACCCTTTGGCTTGAGTAATGCCTTAACCCAAGGCTAGCCCACCAGAACTATTCCTGGACCCTTTCTGTATGATTCAGCATCTGAGCTCTATAGAAGGGAGTCTCTGCCTCAGATGCTATTATGATGGATCACTGTCCAGATATTCCTTCTACAGGGGTATAACTAGAAACCATCTCATTCCAACCATCGAAAAGAAGGCTATAGCATGGAGAAATAAAATTTGTTTATTTTACACCTTCATTAAAATTGGTTTCATCTATTGCCATGGTCCAGAAACACATGGCAAATGTTAATAAATTTCTCAGTTATTGTTGGTATCTGTTTTTTCCTGATCACATTTTCTTTCAAGTATTTAATGGAGAATTGCACCAGATAACAGTATCTAGAAGAGTTTTTTTTGTTTTTTGTTTTTTTTTTTGGTTTTTCGAGACAGGGTTTCTCTGTGTAGCTTTGCGCCTTTCCTGGAGCTCACTTGGTAGCCCAGGCTGGCCTGGAACTCACAGAGATCCGCCTGGCTCTGCTTCCCGAGTGCTGGGATTAAAGGCGTGCGCCACCAACGCCCGGCCTAGAAGAGTTTTTAAATACAACTATTTGCAGGAAGGGATGCTATTGGCATCTGGTGGGAGAGAGATCAAGGATCCCTCTACATATGCTGCAAGGCACAGAATGGACACACAATAAAAAGTACATGGTACAAAATGCCAATGGTGTGAAGTTGAAAAGTTGCCACATTTCCCTCTTCATACATCCTCTGTAGTTTGAACATGTTCCCTGCCCCCTTCAAAGTTTCAGGTGTTGAAAGTTTGGTATTTAATATGACAGTAATGAAATGTGTTAGGACCTTCAAGAGATGGGCTTGTTAGGGTTGATTAGGTCACAGGAACACTACCATGAGTAAACTTCTCATGTGGTGGTGTCATCAAATATCTTTAATTCCAGCACTCAGGAGGGAGAGGTGGTCAGAGCTCTAAGTTCAAGGCCAGTCTGGTCTACAGAATGAGTTCCAGGATACCTAGGGCTACATAGAGAAACACTGTCTTAGAAAACCAAACAAATTAAAGCAAGAAAAAAATGAGTAGCCTTTCTCTAGAGACTGAGTTGATCATGAGAGGGGTGCGGATGGGATGGGGATAGTTCTTTACCATAAAAATGGGTTGCTGTAAACCAGTTTAACCTACTCTCTTCATACCTGCCCCCTCCACACATTCCCTAATCCTTTTTACATTTGCCCTGAGAGCTGACACAGCTTGAGACCCTAATAGGAAACCAAACTCTCTGTCCTTCTGAAAGAGAGCTAAACACATGTCTTTATGCATTGCTCTAATTCAGATATTTTGTGACAGCAACAACAACAAAATCAACAAAACATGCCAATAACTCATAACTTTTTCAATATTCATTAACATTCTTTTTGGTAAATACCACTCAACAAAGAAATACAGTATTGTTTTCACAATAAATGCATGTTTAAACTACAGTTTCCTAGGTTTCTATGTTGCAGTATTCGAATTTGACCCCTCCATGTAGAAAGAGTATCTGGTGGCTGAATGAGAAGTCCCATCAATCATTTAGTTATACGAAGGGGTAGATAACTACTTGTTCATGTTTAAAAAATCCAGTTTGAGGTTCAGTCTTACTTAACTCTTAAAATTTAACTTTTAAATCTCTAGAGATTATAGATGCCTATTACCCATTTGCAAAGTAAATTACATAAAGTCCTTTACAAACATCATTCATGTCTCATTTTTATTATGCATATAAAAATTCGGCAATTGTTCAAAATTAATTGCTGGACTATATGTACACTGAGAAGCCACAGATGTTAAAAAGATGATGACCACAAAGGAAAACTATAATTTTAGCCTTCACATTGAAGGATAGTCATAAAGGAACAAAACCACACTATGAACTAATCTGGAAAGAGAAATGCTAGGGGGTTAATCTAATATTTACATGTGAAATGCCAAGTGGGAGGCCATTGTGGGAAAGTGCAAAAGCCACGTGGAATATCCAACAATGAGTTTTGATATTACAGACAAGACTTGGGATAATAACATGCTTGATATCCTTCTTTGGTAACAGCTATACTCCAGACAGGCTCTAACAATACTGGTTTATCAGAAGAGCTGTTTACAAGGAATAATTTTGAAGGGAACAGGTACAAACAAATTTTAACTTAGAATAACAAAGTAATATCACTCCCGTAAATGCATGCTGAAACAAAAGAGAGCCTGTGTTTAGTTACAGACTTAGGATTCCATTCTGAAGAGCTTTGATGAACATTTAGAAAGCTTCATTAGAGTACAAACTTAATTAGGTGTGACTCTAAACACAAAACTAAAGAGTACTTTATTAATAATGATTAAAACAGCTAGGAAGCATGTATTCTTTTAACATAGAAATAATGAGGTGGTAAAAATAAGTCTCAAAGTGGTATAAAAGATGAACTAACTACTAAGATTCACTGCTAGTGAAGTGATACATTCTAGGAAAACACCCATAAAGTATATGCATCAAAAAATAGAAATACTCTTGATATCAAGTTTAAAGAGTCATTTATGGCAAGCAAATAGAAATTCAAAACATAAACTCTGTTGTTACAAAGGCTATAGAAATAGATTTCACAAGTTGTTCTAGAAAACTTCACTCATCCATCATCTAAGAAGCTTCCTCCTGCAATATATAGGTAGTAATACAGAGACCTGCAGCTGGATTACATGCAGAGAATGAGAGACCTTGGAACACCCAGTCCAGAAATGGATGTCTCCATCTAATCCCTTCCTCTGGGCTCATGGTACTTTGTAGAAGAGGGGGCAGAAAGATTTTAAGAGCTAAAGAGAGTGGAAGATACCAAGAAACAGTGTGTTCCAGACACACGAAGACTGATACACATATGAATTCACAGAGACTGTGGCAGTACACACAAGGTTGCACATGTTCAAGACAGACAGGGTACCAGCACTGAGAGGTGGAAATGGCCATCATCCTACATCCCTAACCAAGATGTTATCTCCAGCTAACAACTTAGTTTTCTCCAATGGAATCTTAGTAGTTATATGAAACAAACTTAAGGGTAGTCCCCATGACCCGTTGTAGAAGGCCAAGATAAAATGAACTTCAGTAGTGTTTTTTGTAGACATTTTGTCTCATATTACTTTGTTTTGGATTTTTTAAAATCTTCCTGGTCTTTTGCTTACATTTTATGATTTCTGATTTTGTGTTTTTATGGTGTGTGTGTGTGTGTGTGTGTGTGTGTGTGTGTGTGTGTGTTTCTTGTGCTTTTTCATGATGTTCCTCCCCATTCTATTTTATTTTTTTCTAAAGAGAAAAAGACAAAAGGCTTGGATTTGGGTGGGTGGTTAGGTGAAAGGATTTGGGAGGATGAGGGAGGGAAAACCACAATCTGAATACAATGCATGAATTTTCAATTAAAAAATACAGAAAACACGAATGTTGAAATTGGACTTTATGTCTCAATGTTTCGAGGCTTTATTTTTTTCTGTGGTGTACGAAGCACTTTGATAAAGACTGAGGGAAGAAATGTATATAGTCTGGTGGGGGTTTCCAAGTGGGGAGGGAGTCCTGATGAAGAAAACTGGGGTAAGGAAAAGCACAGATATCTAAATGAACAGGCACATGCTAGTAAGATTCCTGTAGAGGCACATGGACAGAAAGGGAAGAAATAGCAGCTATTCGTGCACTTCCATCTTATAGCTCTGAGATGCTGTAAAATATTTGAAGATCTATTGGCCGAAAAAAGTAAAACAATTCATGGAAATGCAAGTTTAGGAAGAGTGCGATAAAGTGTGAGCTCAGAGTTAGAAGGGAGCACTTGGGTAAACACTGCACAGTTAAACAAGCAAGACAGTGTGAGAAAACACAGAAAGAAAGAAGCCAGTGTGGTCTGCCCCTCTCTACTGTACAGCTCTCATGAAGGAGAATTCAAGTGAGATGTGTCACTGAAATGGAAAGACCATGAGCACATGTACTTTTTAAGCAAGAACACACTAACCTGTCCCTGATACAGAAGTAGATTTAAAACCAATGACAGACTTCGTCCTAACTCCTGCAAGTTTATTCTAAGCAATTGAAATATCTGTATGGACTAAAAATGTTGGATAAAATCATACATTCATATTATTGAATAAATTCTAACCATAAACCAATCCCAAGACAATTTAGCTTTATTTAGAATCATTTATGTTAAAGTTTATTTAGAATCAATATATAAAGCCACTAATACATGTAAATCCATCAGTATTTATGTCCCTGACAACTTAATACTAATGGTTATCTTGAGTAGTTTTGAAAACTTTATAAGACAGAACATCTTCTAAGTGTAATATTGAATAATATTTTCATATTATAGTTAGAGAAAGTTTATAGTAATAGATAAAATATGATTCCTGGCATTGTATAATTCCATGTACAAATTTTGTTTGAATGAAATTTCATATGGGTCAATCTTTCTGTCAGGTCAAAACCAGCAATAGTCTTTTATTCAATAAATTATATATTAAAACAGAAAATAAAAAGAAAAACTTAGATCCCTTCTACCTATAAAGTTTTATTTATAAGGATCGTGTTTCTTTTCAAATTTGATTCTAGAAATTTAGAATGGCAAAGCATTCAAGATGCTGCAATTAAATCTCAAACTTATTAAAATAAGCTGTCAAGTGTAAGTTAATAGGTACTCCTGGTATCCAGTGTTATTACGATTTTAAAGCAGCTTCCTAATTATGCTGACGATGAAATGGCTCAAAAGCACAGGTTAGTCAGGACAGGAGACCGCTCTGCCACAGGTGCTGGGTGCATACATCCCATGAATAGATTGGATTCCTTATCTTCTTGAGGTCCTGGGAAGGCTAAGCCAGGTCCTGGGAAGGCTAAGCCAGGTCCTGGGAAGGCTAAGCCAGGACATCTCAGACTCACTTTATTAGTCCCAAGCAAACCCCAGCCACTCAACATCTAATTGGTTTTTTTTTTTTTTTAATTTCTTTCACTTTTTAAATTGGGAGATGGGCTAGCAATATCGCTTTCACATCAATATCATTTCTGGGTTTATTAATATTGGCTGTTATTCAATACATTTGCCATGCCTGGTCTAATATAGCAATTTTGGATATTAGCAGGAAAGTCTTTAGTAAGCAGTGATACCTTTAAAGCATAAACATTATTTGGAAGTCCATACTGAGGAATTCCCACAAAGTAATTTAGAAGAATAACAATAAAGCAGGCAGGTGGTGGTGGCACACACCATTAATCCCAGCACCTAGGAGGCAGAGACAGGTGGATCTCCGTGAGTTCGAGGCCAGCCTGGTCTACAGAGCAAGTTTCAGGACAGGTAGGGCTACACAGAGAAATCCTGTCTTGAAAACTAGAAAAGCAAAAAACAAAAAGAAAGAGCAATAAACCAGTTGTCATGACAGTCTCCAAAGGTACACAGAGAAACCGTGTCTCAAAAAACCAAAAATAAATAAATAAAATAATAATAATAATAACAAATAAATAAACAAATATAATAAATAAATGAACAAACCAGTTGGGTAAAGAGAACACAGGATTTCTCTACACAATGTTTAGAATAGAAATAAGGTAAATCAACCTTTTACCAATTTCCAGCCTATTCTTGAGTGTCTATCTACCAACCTCTGAGTACTACCAGCTACAATGAATGGAACATGGCTGTCCTGATGCCATCATACATTGTGCTATGCTGAAGTACGCCATTCTCTGTCTGTCTTCAGGAAGTGTAGGAAACATTTGGATGGATAAATATAAACATAGTGACACAACTTTGGAACTAGGTGCCAGAATAACATTCAAAATTTAAAAAAAAAATGGTGCTAACATGGAAAAATAATAAACATTAAGAGTACTGAGTTGGGGTGGAGTTCAATTCAGTAATAGAACATTTGCATAACATATACAAGTCCCCATTTGCCCCAATAAAACAGTCTTAAGGTCAAGTATAGTAAATTCAGAGGTGCGAATTAACATTCAGAAGTTACACAAATACAGGCCTGTACTAGCTGTGTAGCTCATTATTTAATGTGAACTAGTTGAAAAATAAAAATGTTTAATGCAGAAAGTGCTCAATTATATGAAATAAAGAATCAGAATTATTTTAAGGACCAGATGAGAAAATACAGGCGGCACAGCGAGCAGAGTGGCTTAGGTCTGACTTCTGCTAAGACCTTAGGTCAGTGTTGCAAAGGCTCGAAGGCTCAAGGGGCCCCCTGGAAAAATTGGGTAAATTTAACAGTTTTAACCTCAAAGAGTTTCCATAAAGATTAAATGAGACGCAACTCCTCACCTTTTTACCTGCCATGAAATACTGCTTAAAGCTGTTAGGTGATAACCGAAGAAATAATTTCATGTAAGAAGAAAGCAAAATGTCAGTACTGGGGAGATGGCTCAGTCAGAGCTCAGTCTTAAAAACAATGCTAAAAAATGCTAGCCAGGATAGCCTGGCTTGTGGCCTCAGCCCTGGGGAGACAAAGGCAAGGAGGTCACTGGGACTCACTGGAAGCCCTCCTGGCTTCTGTGGAGAGTTTCAAATAAGAGATCTTGTCAATAATAATAGTGATGGTGGTGGTGGTGGTGGTGGTGGTGGTGGTGGTGGTGGGTGAAAAAAGATATACAAATCACACATGCACACCCAGATACACACAGAGAAAGTAAAATGTCATAACAAAACTCATCATCTTGTACAGTGAATATTTGTAAAATGAAAATTAATCTATATAAAACTTTAATGGGCACCCTCCACTTTTTTTCTTTACTAAGGCCTTTCTTTTTTTCTATGGGACCTGGTAGGTGCCACTAAATCAAAGTACCTCCATCACTCATCCTGGGTGAGAACTCAGGTCTGTTAGGGACCAGTTAGATGTCTCCCACAATCCCAGCTTCACCGTGGGAGTTGGATCCTCCCTGTTGTCTGGGTGTGCTGTGCAGTGAAGCTCCATGGCCAGGCTATACCTCCTCCAGCCGATCCCTTCTCCTGTGTCCTGCTCCAATACTCCTGTAATCTAGACCAACAGCCTCTTAACCCCATGACCTCAGATAAGATTCCGAGCCATCTGCTTGCTCCTAGACCTTAAACATTCCTCCAGCAGGCATCACTTCCTCCAAAATTTTACAAATGCACAGAATATTTACAGCCAGAAGAATCCAAATGATCATTTTTCAGATTTTTACTCTCTTGAATTTTATAAATATTGGATTTCTTTTTTTTTTTTTTTTTTTTGGTTTTTCAAGACAGGGTTTCTCTGTGTAGCTTTGCGCCTTTCCTGGGAACTCACTTGGTAGACCAGGCTGGCCTCGAACTCACAGAGATCCACCTGGCTTGGATTTCTTATAAGACCTGCTCAATATACTTCAGTACAAGTTAGAGAATGAAATAGTAGTTGCTTATGTAATAATTTTGTCCATGACATGAGCCGGTCTGGCATCCTCATGAGCTGAAGGGCATCAAGGACAAGGAAAGTGGATCAAAGGGCAAAGGATTCTGAAGCACTCCACAGAATGGGGTTTTATGTCTGGGTGGAACACTTCCTCTAAGCAGACGATGGCCTTAGCTTCCGCATTTTAGGTCTATGCTTCATCTTGAGTTAACTTTTGTGTATAGTATAAGAGTGCATTTGTTTTTCGTATGCAGATTCATTTGTTCCAAGACTATTGAAAAGACATGTTTCCCATTATACTCTTCAAAGCATGGAATGCTTATCTGCCCGTTGAAAATCCCATACTGCATAAAAGACCATCTATTTCTGAGTTTGTTTGTTTCTCATTCACGGATGTCTTTGTTGATCTATATGTCAGTTTCAGAGTTTTTGGATGCTATCGCTTCAAGTCAAATAATGTAAGCTCTCCACTTTTTTTCTCCTTCAAGATGGTTTAGTACATTCTGGGCCTTTCACATTTTCATAAGTATTTTAAAATCAACTTGAAAATTTTCACACTGGATTATCGCAAAAGATGCAACTTATGAACAGCCAAATGGAAGAGATACACAGGGCAAGATAAGGGAAAATGGGAAAAGAAGCTCCCAGGCCCTGAGGTAATGTCTCATCCCAGTTCTATCCCTACCAAGTCACTACCTCCCAAAGAGGAAGTATAGTTTCACTTCCGGCCTGGTTGTTTATGGATGTTAACTAAACATCATAGCATCAGAATGCAAAAATAAAGCAGGAAGGACAGAAGCTGTGTGAAGTCCTTTCAAATAACACCCAGAAAAGCTTGCTATGGTACTAATCGCAGGTAACAAGTGAGCTGAATAGTATGAAAAAAAAAAAAGCATAATTATAATTGAAGGTAAGTTTTCTAAAAACCTAATGAATAATTCTCAAAATGAAGGTGGATTTTCATTTTGTTTTTGGTTTGTTTGGAAGGGTCTAATGTGAAAGGTCTGACATATGATAGAGGACAGAGCCAGATGGCTCCTTAGGACAACAAGGATTAGTTCATGCCAGAGAGTGTGGCAGGGTGTGGAAGGAGAAGGAGAATTTCTGGGACCACTCTGAAAAAGGAGGAAGTATGCACTATGGCATTTGGAGAAGGGGGTGGGGAGTGCCTTGCCCTGTGGGGAAGGAATATATTATGAGGGGGAGGTATGGTGGAAAGGCACCTTAGGTGTGTTCACTGGACAGTCCAAGGATGAGCCTTAGCCCTTTAATATCTGAGGCCTCTAAGTTCCTAAGTGCCTGTCATTCTCCAAGAATTAAGAGTTTGCTTTAGAAACTCAGGTAGACTGTTTACCCCTCTCCATGTAACAGCAAAGATCCCATCCCAGAATCAACAGTATGGACCAGCTGCTGGAGATAAGGAGATAAGCTACCTGGCCTGTGGGAGTAGCATTCCTTCCCTGAAGGACCTTTGTCCTGGGAGCCTGCCACAGACTGGAAGATATCTTCCTGGTGAGGCGCCTGCTTCTATCTGTAAAGCTGGCAGAGATGTGCTCTGTTGAGTTCCTAGCTCAGTTAATATCAAGTAGTTGAGGCTAACCTCGTGATCTAGAGTCTGCTATTGAGCAGAGGCTGGCTTTGAACTCTGGGTTCTCCAGTTTCTACCTCCCATGTTGTAAAACTACAGACTTGCAACAACACACTGAACTCAACAAAGGAGGTTTTCTGTAAGTGGTACCGGAGATTTTTTTTTTTTTTTTGGAACTTCTTTCCACATTTTTTTTATAATTTAAAAAGTTTATTAATGAATATACACTATTTTGCAATGGAGAAAAATAAATTTTAAAAAAGTTATTTATTTATTTATTTATTTATTTATTTATTTTGGTTTTTCGAGACAGGGTTTCTCTGTGTAGCTTTGCACCTTTCCTGGAACTCACTTGGTAGCCCAGGCTGGCATTGAACTCACAGAGATCCGCCTGTCTCTGCCTCCCAAGTGCTGGGATTAAAGGCATGTGCCACCACTGAAAAAGTTATTTTTAATTTTAGCCACCCTGCTAACCCATGCATCTAACTGATGGCAATCTCTGATTCAGAACTCTCCATATAAAGCTATTTAATAATCCTTACACAGAAATGCAAACACTACAGACGATCCACAAGCTAAAGCTATCGTTGGGATATACCAACCCCAAGGAATAAAAGGAAGGAAGGAAGGGAGGGAGGGAGAGAAGGAACAGAACAGAATAGGCTACAGGCTACACTTTATTGGAACTTAACAAGAAATGACCTGGGCAGAGTTGCTACAGCACTCCCTACCCAGATCACACATCAGCAATACATCAACTATCCTCCTCACTGTGCTTTATGAGGGCAACAATTGTGTCTGTCTAGCCAAATTCTTAATGCTCACTATATACCTGTTCAATGCTAGGCTAATGATATATACTATAATAATGATATACTACCTTAGCGACTCAAGTATGACACCTTAGAGAATAATGCAGCCTAGTTGAAAAATTGAGTCATTGATGCAGAACTTTGCAAGATTCAAGCACACGGCTGTTTCTATTACATGGAGGTGTTGTGCCAATACAAAACACAGGGCTTCCAAAAGAACAACAAAAACATACTGAGCACTCGAAAGCAATCAATAAGGCGCTCTCAAAAGGCAAGTAATAGTTTCAACTGAACCGTGCCAGAAAAAAAATAGAGATATTGCATATTTGGGGGCATTCTCCTGACGTCTTGTATTTTCATTTCTTAATTACATTAGTCATTCTGCAGGCAGCTGTTGTACATTTAAGTTAATCATAATGAAGGTTCTAAACTGTGTTTTTAATACAAGTAGTGATTCCAATGAGGTGCCAGCATGACTCATTTTTCTTGTTTCTTGTATGGTTTTTGTTTCTGTGTAAACTTATTTCACAAGGAAGAGTGAGTATTAAAATTAATTACAATTACGTAGTTTGGTGTATCATAAACTAGAGGAAACTGTATCAGAGTTCAGACTCTATTTTGACACCACATACTGGTTAGAGGACACAGAGAAATGAAGACGAACAGAGCTGGAAACCCTCTACTGGCTTAGCTTTCCTGGTGCCAAAGATGTCATGCAGACTGCTGGGGGAGCAGAAAACTCATCCAAGATCTTGCCTAGCTGAAGAAAACAAGTGCTGCTCACTGGGCAAAGTTTGCTATTGGTGCAGCAGTGGCATGATCCTTTCAGAGAGAACCAACTGCTTTGCTGCTACGCTACCTTCTAAATATGTATGTTTACATTCACAGAACAACACAACTCTCAGCCTGAAGCAGTCCTTTCTGCAGAGGATGGTCAATGCAGAAACTCAAACCTGGTTAACGTGCTAAGAAACAGAGATTGATGAGTGCTCAGTGTTAAGCATTCTATCTCTATGGACACTCACCCCTCCACCACCCCATGCTAAGGCCCAGTGAACAGCACAAAAGGCAGACAGAATTTAAGAGCCAGAGGATGGGGTAGAGTGACATGAAAAGCCATCATCCAGATATGACATTGCTGTGTCAACCATGAACACATAGCAGCTATGGATATCTGCATAGGATTGGGCCCATGAGTCTTCCACTACTGATAGAGAAGCTGCCTAGTAAGCCCCATCCTTTCCTGAGGAGCAAATGACAATTGACGGAGAAGGGATTGTTATTGTCTCTAATGGTGCAGCTACTGGGGTATGAAGGAGTGTGTTCAGGGTGCAAGGCTGATACTAGAGGGTCATGGGTATTGAACACAATCACAATATACTGACACTGTCAGAAAGGCATAAAAAGACTGTGTTGCAACTTGAGGAAATAGTGCAGTGATCAAATAAATCAATCCTCCAGTTATGAACCTAGCTTGGGGGTTGAGAAGCATGCCTCTTTCTCTAAAGTGAAAGTAGGCAAAAGTGAGAACAGGAGGGAAGACACTTTTTCCCTGAGACACTGGAGGTGTGGGGAAATGATTTTAAAATAGTGATAACCACGAGTGTGGAAGATCTCTGAAAGCCACTGACTCATATCCTAATGCTGGGTTCTGGAAAAGGTTAAGAATTCCCTCAAAGCTCATCATATGTACCTGTCTCCTAGTTGCCAATGTTTGGATGAAGGAGTTCTGCTTACCTGTTTTCCCTCACCTCGTTGCTCACCCCAGAACAGCCTCACCCACTGTTAGATCCATGGACCACTAGAGAATCTTTGCTGCTGTCTGTTCTGCTAAACTCCTCATCCACATGTCTACTGGCTGTGGGCACTTTCCCAGACATCCAACGAAGAGTCCTTCTATTTATCACTCAGTTAATCACTCTTTTTGCACCAGTTCTTCCCTGTGCTTGAAATGTTTAGGTTTACTCTGCTTTCTTAGTGACCACTACTAATCTGCTTAGAGGGATCTCCTAGACCACTCATTCTAAAGGGGACCCATCTTCGTCCCATGCTTACTCTCATCACCTCACTTTACTTCATAGGTAGCACGTGCTGTGTGCGACAGTTGTCATGTGCATTGGCTCCCCAGTACAGGAGCTCTCTAAGAGCCTCTGAGGGGTGTGTGCTAACTTACAGGTGAGCTGGCAACACTGTCAGAGATAGATAAGGACTGTTCTCTTACATAACAACTTTCAATTCTGTTCACTGTGCAGCTGTCCAGCAGAAATTGGGAGTCTACCTCACGCCTCCCACCTTGTTTCGCCTCGGCTGTCATCCTCACTTCACAACACCCTCTACCATTCCTCAAATGTCAGAACCTTAACAAAACCTACAACATATTTAAACAAAAACATCACAGGCAAGAAGTTAAAATATCTGACATGTGTCGTAAGCACTTAGGTCCCACTTTTTGAGTCTACTTAAAATAAAAGGTTGTTTGGGGGACATGTTGGCACTTACAGACACATGATATAGGGAGGTATAGCTAGAGTTTTCAGTCTTTCTTACCCTTCGCTGCCGCTGTCGTCCTTCCCCTCAGAGAGAAACCCAATTCCTCTGTATCTGTCTTTTTATTGACTTTCTGTTCTGTCTTCTCATTGGTTGTAAACTTATTATAGTCATGTTAATTTTTCTATGTATACATAGATATATTTCAGATAGATAAGTAATCCTCAAATACTTCAAAGACCTACAGAATATGGCATTTTCAATGTTTTAAAAAATTTAGACTTTCTGGACAGTGAAACACATCTGCTCCTGGCAGCACCGATTTACTTAAGAGAGGAGGATGGGCATTGAAGACACTCTATATGGAGTTTATCTTTTTCTTGACAAAAATAGCCATTTGGATAAGAAATTGTTCTTGCCTGGACTGCTTGATTGACTGGACAAGCAGGGCCTATAGGAAGGTGACCACTGAACTTTGCTTGTGGTCCTTCAGGTTCCTGCTTTGCAGAGGAAACTGCCAGACGTTCTACAGGACACAGAGTGAAATGACTGAGAGACTCTAAGCTTGTGGGCTGAAGACAGATGCCCCAACTTTACAGAGGAACATTAGGTGACTGTCCAGGCTGACAGCTGTACTATACTTCCTGCCTGGCTGCTGGCCAATCGGTGTTTTATTAACCAATCAGAGCAACACATTTAGTATACAGAACATCCCACAGCAGGGAGGCATAGCAAATATGTGCTCTCCCATGAACTCTCAAAATGATGCTTCAAATAATTTTAGCAAGAGCAGTGCACCTCATCTATGAAAAAAATGAAAGCCTGTAAATTACATGTCAAAATGTGCAGGGGCAGAAAAAGCAACTGCCGGCTTATTTTAAAATTTCATATGTACATGCTTGAGTGTTTCATATGCATGTAGGTCTGTGCAGCATGTGTGTTTGTTGCCTGCAGAGTACAGAAGAGGGACCTGGATCTCCTGGAACTGGTTATGTGGATACTAGAAACTGAACCCCCGTCCTCTGGAAGATCAGCCAGGTCTTTGCTGTTGAGCTATTTTCCTAGCTCAACCTCAGGCTCTTAAAAAGAAGCTTGAGACAGGTATAATTTTGTAGAAATTATGTCAGCAAGGATGCCTTTGTCCAACTAAAAAGCCAGGAATGGTGTAAATGTTAATATTAAACCTCCCACAGTAAGACTTTAACATGAGAGAATGATCCTGCTTGTCACAGGGACATCACCCAGGGTCTACTGTCCCTACTCGTCACTGACCTCAGGACTCACTTCTAATCAAGCTTCCTGAGGCATCTATGCCATAATTGAATCAAAGTGGTTTTTTATTTTATGTTTTACCCCCGAGAAACTGTCAGCAGAAATCTGAAAACCAGCCTCCTCTTGTTTTCACAATAACCTTATTGGTTCCTTTCATTTGTTGATAGTCTACTCACACACAGAGGTGTCAGTCAGTAAACCATTGTCTTTAAGTATGTAAACTGGTGTTGGGTTTGGATGTCAAGGCCTGTGAGTCACTAAGAAGAGAGCTACCCCAGGAGACTAAGAAGTAGGGCTGAAACAAAGCCCGTGCTCATAGACTCAGGTCATAGGTCTTAAACCATCCACACTTCGAAAATACATCTGGATGCTTCTGCTTCACTTTCATCCATTCTTGTGGCCCGGGTCAGACTGACAGTGATGGAGGGGAGAGCATGGCCACACCATTCTCTAGTTCTGGATCCTTGCTGCCTGCTTTGTACAACTTGCCTAGGTGCATACATCTTTATGGAAATATTTAAAGTCTTGTTTTTTATGTTTACTTTTTTGGCCACTCAAAGAGTTCTGTTTTCACAACAAGGTCACGTGTGTGTGGCATAGGTAATCTGGATGCTCAAAGGCTCTGGTCATACATTTTTGGAATTTCATTTTATACCACTTGACCTTGGAAAGGTTTCATTCATTTTTTCTTCTCTTGCATTTCAAATTGCAGTTCTTTGACACACAAGATTTAACATGCTGAATGAGAGTGACTCTACTCCACAAAGTATGCAGTGTCAAGCTGTTGGAAGATCCAATATTAACTGCAGAACTGAGTCATGGCTTTGGATTTAAATCAAGGTGACTGATTTCTCAGAGGGTAAGAACTGGCCCACTGGGGCAAGAACAGAGCTTTCCACCAGAGCCCTTCTTATGACACTTCCCATGGATGGACTGATGGCTCGCTTGTCTTTCTGCTTGACATAGAAATTGCACATACATATTCAAATCTTGAATCTACTTCATTATTGTTTTACTACTGTGATTTTTTTAAGAAGGCTGAATGATAGATACAAATGGACTGCCCTTTGTCAGACTTTTAAAATGTACATAGACATTAATTTTTCTTCATTCTTGAGAATTTCATAAATGAAACATGATCTGATCCTCACCACCATTTCCAATGCCCCCCAATCTTCTTCAAAATGGCCCCTGTCAACCTCCCCCTTTCTTTTCTTTTCTTTCATTTGTTTTTGTTTTGTTTTGTTTTTGACAATCCACTAAGTCCAGTTAGTGCTGTCCGTAAGTACCCAGGTACAGAGCCATACACTGGAACATGGAAAATCTACCAGTGGTCACATGTTCAAAAAAGAATGAATCTCCCTCCCACAGCAGCTATCAACAGCTAATAGCTCCTAGCAAATGACCTCTGAACAGACTGAACTCTTTCACATAAACACTGACACGTCAAATACTTTGTCTTTCATATAATTAAATTGCCAAATATTTGAACTCACTGCACACTGAGCTATCGGCGTTTCATGTTGTTTCTATATTATCATTTGCGTTCATGTCTTACTTCCACAATTATTTGAGTATTATAACACAAGGTGAACTTCTAAGTTTGGGGGAAATGGAAAAACCAAAGTCCACATTTTAGTGATGTTCACCTCATAAGCTAAAAACAATTTAGACTGGCCATGCCAAATGAAGCACAGCCTTAATTCTAGCCAGAAGGTCATTGTGCATACTTTCTATTGTGAAAGAAAGGAATCATCATTGTAAATATGTAAAATTCTAGAAATACATTGTTTAATATTTTACTTAACATTCAAGGCGAGGCTGTCTTTTTTATATAATAAATTATAGGTACTGTGTACTGAAGTTCCCTTTCTAAAATTTGCTCTGCGTTTGACTTCTGTACACTGTTATGGATTTTTGGAAACCTATAGTTTATTAAGGTGAAACTTTCCTGATAGAGAAGACAGGCAGGCACAAAAAAGGAAATGTATAGATAGATAGGAGATTAGAGGGAGCAAGGGGAGAAAACGACAGATGGGGTAGAAAAAAGAAATGGGAGAAACAGGGAAAGCATGGGAGAGGAGACAGAGCAAGAAAAAAAGGAGTGAGAAAGACAAGAGGCTTTTTTTTAATGAACAGTAGAAGGGGAAAATGGGAAGGGGAGGGATGGGAAAGGGAGGAGTGGGAAGGGGAGGGGTGGGAAGGGAAGGGGAAGGTGGCAACTGAGAACAAACCACAGGTAACACAGCAACAGAGCCATGCTACACATTTCCCCAGCAAATAATTCAGAAATTCTATTTATTTGAGGAAAACACGCTTCTTTCAAAACAGCAAGAAGCAGCTGCTAAAGGGGTCAGATGAGACTATGCACAGTCACTATGCAGAGCACTGTGGTGTTAAACATTGAAGTCATCATTACTTCTGTGTGCACATCAATGACAGCCCAGACAAAAACCCCAGGATGAATGAGTCTATCACAACCTCTGGGGTGGAAGATGCCACTCTTCGGTGTTCCAAAAATTCCCTTTCCTTCCCCAGTGAATACTGGTTATACCACCACAGAAGCTAGCAGACAGTAGAGCTAACACCCTTTGAAATAAAAATATGACAGGAAAAGAGGAAACCATGAGCTTCCTGGTGACACTTTGGGGAGACTGTTCACAATGGTTTAGTGTGCTCACGGTGAGAAAGGATCACAGAGAATTTCAGAGCACAGGGGGAGGAAGGTGTGATCGCATGGTACAAATATTACACAACCAGGGGAAACCTGAAAGTCAGTAGAACTAAGCACTCTATCCAAATTATAACTAACCCAAATCTGCTAATGTTCGGTTTAACGAGTGATTAATGAATCCATACACTATCCACAGGACCTGAAACATTCATCTGTGTGTATTTACCATCACACTCAGCTCTATCAACTGGGGGTGTCCTGATTCCAAGAATGGTGTCTTGCTTCCTTTTCTCAGCGGGAATGGACTGCTTGGAATACAATGGATAATTTTTTTTTTATGAATGGACAGTGTGAAGAGCACAAATATTATGCACTTGATATCATCATCACTGTAACATGTTTGTATAAACTCTTTAGAATAGATCCCTGCCAGGATTGGAGACTACCCTTGACACTACACCAGCGTTCAAGGAAGCTGATCATTAATTTCTACTTCACTTTCACCAGGGATGAGCAGTCTGAAAATTATAGGCTATGCAGCTCAAATGATAAATATCATGTGCCCCAGGGAGTACCTTACCACTCTTCTAAGGGCAATGAGACAATATAACATAATAAAAATCACACAATAATTAGATGTCCCCAGAGAAAAATATTCCTCAAATCATCCATGATCATGTAATGAACCAATTCCCCAGCATAGACATGTCCAGTGAATATCCTGTCTGTTAGTGTCTTTTCACCTGGTGATAGGAAGATTGTTCAGTGGTTAGAGTCAAGTACCTGCCACCAAGCAAACAAGAGGACTTGGGTTGGATTCCCAGCACCAAAGTAATGGCCAGGTGTAGGGGCATGCCTGAAACCCCCATGCTGGGGCATGGGATCCTTAGAACTTTCTGGCCAAACAGTCTAGCACAATTTGTGATCTTCAGGTTAAGTGAGAAACCTTGTCTGAAAAACTAAGGTGGGAATCAAGAGAGGAGATACCACTGGGCGGTGGTGGTACATGCCTTTAATCCCAGCACTCCGGAGACAGAGCCAGGCAGATCTCTGTGAATTTAAGGCCAGCCTGGTCTACAGAGCGAGATCCAGGACAGGCACCAAAATTACAGAGAGAAACTGTCTCAAAAAAACAAAAAAAAGGGGGGGGGAGATATCTGACTTTTTCCCATCCTCCACTTGAAACATGCAAGATAAAATGTAGCACACGATCATGCACACACAAGATTTTTTGGCCCCATACACCTTCCATAGCATCACAGCCACTGAAAAATCCTTTTCCTTCACGACCCCATTTTGTCTCCCTCTATATATGTTCACCTTCCTGATTTCTTAATGCAACCTCTTCCCAGCTTCTCCCTTCATGCTGCCTCCACACATAACGCCTGCCACTGGAGCTTCCATAGACCCAGCCTGGTAATGGATGGCAGTACCCTCTTCCCTGGGGACTGTACCCTACATATGGGGGCTGGGATACTTCAAGACAGAGACTGCCAATCTCAAAAAGAAGGCTCTCTTGTATTTTCTCAGAAAAAATGTTGACTTTGATTCTCATTGGACTTAAGTGATATTTGTACAAAACTTTATCTACAGCATCCTTAAGCCTTGTTTTCTGTTTCCAACTGTTTGATGAGGAGGAGGGATAGATTTTGATCTGCAAACGATAAATTCACCAACCAAGCTCAAAAACACAGCTCACACAGAGTGGAACTTAGGTGAACAGAAGTACATTTCACATCTAACAATGGTGTTGTATTTAACAGATATCATTTGCAGACACCAACATCTTATGAGCTGCAAAGGGGCAAACAAGCACACTTACCTAACCAGCTAGACAAGGCTAACTTGTCACTTTGCAAATAATTAGTCAAATTAAACTAAGCGGGCCCTTTTTGAAAGGTGTCTGATGACCAGGTTGACACTTGGGGACACCTTTGCTTCACTGACACCAAAGGTTCTCGTCAGTATTCTGTAGGTCAATGTAAAATAATGCTCCGTGTTATAAACTTGTTATGATTTAGTATAATTGAATGGAATGTAAGCAGGAGAAGGCTGCAGGGTGAGAGTGTCAGCTTGGAAAAATACTCATAAGGGCCACGAGATGTCTTAGCCTAGCAAAAGTTTTGTGGTACAAGCCTGGACTACCTGGGTTCATTCAGGAATCACCTCCCCAGAGCTGTCTTCTCCCCTCCACACACGTGGAAACACACCACACACACACACACACACACACACACACACACACACACACACTATCCAATATCTTTTAAAAGTTTCTTTTCTATTCTCAAAGAACAAGCCTCACCATAAACTGTAAGGGATACAACAGCGGGACAAAGAGGAAAAATAATATAAACTAATTATTCCACCCCAAGAATTCTGCAAATTATGAAATAAACTCGAGCATAATCGCAAAAGACATCACTGAGTCAGCACCAGGGGTGTGGTCTGTCTCCACATCTGTGCAATCACTTCCACCAACTGTTCAACTGAGCTACTTCCCACAGTAAATTCTGAGCAGCTGCAGTCTCCACCTGCCCGGCTTAAAAAAAAAAGAGATCCACCCATCCCTTCAGGCAGGCTCTGCAGGGTGCACCAAGCACCCTTAATAGAAGTCTACACCCTTGATGTCCCAGCCCCAAAAGCAAAGGGGTGGAATTAGCAATCTGAAGGTGTGGGGACAGCTACCATGCTTGGAACTAACAGTGGAAGCCAGGAGAAGACAGACGGATCTCCGCCCCACCTTGCAATCACCCTCCTTCTTGACTCTGGAAAACTACAAGCTGCTTTCTCTGCTAAGCGCCTCTCATCACCTGTCTCCTTTCCCTGTTGCTTGTCAGCACTGATTCAGCATCAGTCAGATGTCCTTGGGCTCTTGGGCTTGTCGGGATGAGAAAGGGAAAGAAGGGAGGTGCCTGCCCGTAGCCTGAAATGATTTTAGTTGGTTGAGTCTGAAAATGGGCTGTGGGAAATTACAGTCCCGCTTCAACTGCTTGCAACCGGCGTGTCTTCTTGTCAGTGTTCTGGTCTCTTGATATGTATTTATTTAGTCTCCACCTCTTCTAGATCAGAGACCTTGTAATCTATAACCTTATCACCCTAAGCATAGCCAGCATGCCACCAGCATTCTCATAACCTCCTGTCTCTGTCCTAAAAAGCGCTATTGTCTTTTTACATACTCTTGCTTCCAGCAACTAACACACCCTCTCCGCCCCTCTCAACCACTGGAAACCCATCAGACAGAACAGGCCTGAAGTCTCTGAGACCCCTTCCAGGAGCCATCTCCTGCAGTCACACGTTCTTCTTAAGGTCACAACCTACAGGAGCAGATTCCCAGTGTATCAGGATCATCTGGAGAGCTCAGTGAGGTCACAGACCCAAGGCATGCCAACTGGAATCGTAAAAGAACTGGTCTACCATCCAGCAGAAAGTGGATCCTAGAAAACTCTCTTCCTCTTCAACTTCTGCTTGGCCCTTGAGCTCTCTGCTGCCTAGCTCTGGGTTTCCTGGTACCCCTGGCCCTACCATTTCCACCCTCCCGCCAGGTTCTCCCCAGACCCTCTTCCTTCCCAGTCCTCTCCAAGGGTCCGTCTCTCCAGCAGGAAATACACCAAGCGATCCCAGTGGGCGGTGCCTGTCCTCTAGGCGGCACAGACTAAGTCAGAGACTTCACTTTCCAAACTTTCCAACTCTTTCTGCCCAAGTCCATAAAGAAGGAAGAGGCCCAGAGAGCATGCCCGCGCTCCACAGGCCAGTCGGGACCCCGCACTCCACTCACCGCTGCCGCCGCCGCCGCCGCCACCGCCGCCGCTGCGAAGGTGGCGCCCAGGAAGCCGGGAGGAGGGAGGCGCACCTGCGCGGGCGGGAGCTGGCCGCACCTCCCGGGCGGTGCCGAGCGTGTCACCAGGGGGCGGCGAGTTGCAACAGGTCCCGATTCGCCACACAACGCAGCCCGCGCGGCCCGAGCGCCCTGTCTGAACTCAAAATCCCAGCCCTGCACACAGCAGCCTTTCTTTCCCTCCTCGCCCGCCGGGCTGGGACGCTCGAGCAAGTCCGGACACCTGTGCGCTGCGAGCAAGGACCCGGAAAAAGCCAAGCTCACCTGGGAAGAAGGTGGACCTTTGAGCCGAACAAGGGTGCTTTCCGTCTGGCTCTTGGACACTGGAATGCACCCTGGAGCCCCAGGCTTGGAACAAGGCTTGGGCCCCTCTGGCCCACAGCCCACAGCCTGCAGCCCGCAGCCTGCAGCCTGCAGTTCAAACCCCTAGCCGGTTTGAAAAAGACACAGAGGTGAAATTGTGGTTGAAAGAAAGGATTTAAAAAAAAAAAAAAACAAACACATCATTTTGGATATGGGTTTTCGACTGTCCTGATTACTTGAGAGGAAAGGACAGGGTTTAAAACAAGCAGGTAAGCTATACAAGCAACTCGCTCCAGGTAGCAATGGGGGACGCAAAGACTGCAATTTGACTTTAACTGAAACAACAGGAAACAATGTTTTTTTTAATTTTTTTGTTTTATAATTTAATTTAATTTTACATGTCAGCCACGGATTCCCCTGTCCTCCCTCCTCCCCCCTCCGCCTTCCCCCCAACCCACCCCCCATTCCATCTCCTCCAGGGCAAGGACTCCCCTGGGGATTCAGCTTTGCCTGGTAGGCTGGTCCAGTCCCCTCCTCCCTTCACCCAGGCTGAGCAAAGTGTCCCTGCATAGGCCCCAGGCTCCAAAAAGCCAGCTCATGCACTAAGGACAGTTCCTGGTCCCACTGCCTGGTGGCCTCCCAAACAGTTTTTATTCCCTTACCTCTCAGTTAATGCCATGAATATTAAGAGTAACCTGTATAATCACAAAGCAGTCAAGATACAACCATCACAGGCAACGTTAAAATTGCAGCCTATGGAGCTGGAGAGGTGGTTCAGTCCATAAGAGCATTCATTGGCTGCTCTTCTAGAAGACCTAGGTTCGATTCCCAGCACCGACAGGACAACTCACAACCGTCTATAACTCCAATACAAGGAGTCCAGCGCCCTCTTCTGGCTTCTGCAGGTACCATGCATGCATGTGGTACACATACACACACACATGCAGGCAGATAACTAACTCTCTCTCTCTCTCTCTCTCTCTCTCTCTCTCTCTCTCTCTCTCTCTCTAAATATATATATATTCCAATGCAGCCTAGATCAATGGGTCAAGACAGGAACACTTTTATCTTCTGGCATTATCACAAAAATGGAATGAACCTTTAAATGACTTTTATGGGAAATACTAAACTGTTAGTAATTGAGTTAGGCCAGGACTAATGAACTGGTTTAGGCAGGAAGATGAAACTTACATAGTCTAGAATGATGAGACATTACAACCTAGGCCAAAAGTCAGAGTGAATTCTAGCACAGATCAGGGTTTGTGCCATCTGACCACTACGGCCTCCTTGCTTCAGGAGAATGTAGAGAATTATCCTGCTTTACAGATTGAAGTTTTTCTTCTGTTCCTGCCAATCTCTTTTTTATATATAATTATGTGTTTTTGCAGTCTGATCTTTATTGACATAGCACCCCCTTTTGACTCAAGTCATGTCCGCACTGACAAGTATGCATCCACTGCCTTCAAATATAACTCCAGAGTTTTTATTCTCATGTGGGGATTGAACCCAAGGTCTTAGCTACTTCCCAACCCCAAGGTGTCTTCTTCTCCTTCTCCTCCTTTCCCTCCTCCTCCTCCTTCTTCCTTCCCTTCCTCCTCTTCCTCTTTTCCTTCCCCAACTCTTTGTTGTTTGTTTTGAGACAGGGATTCATATAGCTCAAACTAGCCTTACGGAACTCTCAAGGTTGACCTTGAAATACTGATTTTTACCCCCTGTGCTCTAGAATAAGAATGATTGGCTTTTTATAAGCCTGTGCCCCCATGCCCAGCTCCAAGATACTCCTTAAGATGTAATTTTCTTTTACATTTGTTTGGGGAGAAGGCTATATGTGTATAGAAGAAACACATTGAGACTATCTTAGTAGAGATATAGATAACTTACATCTTGGTTTGTTTGTTGTTGTTGTTTTTGTCAACAATAAGCTAGTTTCATCTGGAAAAAGGAAACTTAACTGAGAAAGTGCCTCCATCAGATTGTTAGTAGGCATATCTCTGAGTATTTTCTTGATTAATGATTGATGTAGGAAAGCCCAGCCCCATGTGGGTGATGTCATGTCTGGGCAAGTGGACTTGGATTGTATGAGAAAGCAAGTCGATTAGCACATGAGGAGGAAGCCAATAAGTAGTATTCTTCTGTAGTCTCTGCTTTCATTCCTGCTTCCAGGTTCCTGCCTTGGCTTCCCCTGATAATGGACTGTAATCTATAAGCCAAATAAACCCTATCCTGCCCAACATTCATTTCGTCAAGTTGTTTATCACATAATAGAAAACATAACTAGAACAGCCTATTTTCAATACAAGAATATGCAGAGTAAACAAATTAGAATGGGGCCATCAGCCAATGCAGAGTCCAGTTTTGCTAAATAAGCATGCATACATAGATCAAGAGGATCGCAAGGACAGAAGGAAACCTGCTAGAGTGACAATTCTTAAAAGAAAATAAAAACCGGGGAAATACAAGTAGAAAGAATCCATTAATGACTCCATTTCAAGTGTTTTCCATCCTTAGTTGGTTAGGGGATGTATAAAATTGGCCACACCTACTGCGGAACTTACAAGTAGGTGTTTTGGCTACTTTCCTATTGCCATGACATAACAACATGACCAAGGTAACTTATAAAAGGCAGCATTTAATTTGAGGCCTTACAATTCCAGAGAGTTAGAGTTCATGACCATCTTGGCAGGAAACATGGAAACAAAGCAGGCATGCATGGCCCTAGAGCAGTAGCTGAGAGCTTATGTCTGATCTTCAGGCAGTAAGCAAAGGAATAGGGAGAGGTCCTGGCATGGGTAAGACATATCTCCTCCAACAAGTCCCTATCTCCTAATCCTTCCCTAAGTGGGAACCAAGCATTCAAATATATGAGCCTCTGGGAGCCATCCTTATTCAAATAACCACAGCAGGCAAGGAATACTGATGGACCTTGACATAACTTTTTTAAACTGAGTAGTTGCTGAAAAACAGACTTCCTTGGAGAATGCAGGAGACACATGGCCAGGTCCTGAAAAAGCAGAATTAAGGTTAAAACAGGAAAGCAAGAACAACTTCTGAAACATATCAATCCATTACCAAATCTGGCCATGCAGAAGGTAAGTTTAGAAATATGGTTTCCTCACACTCAATACCATCTATTCCCTAAGACTGTGATGAGAATTATGAATTAACAATCACATATGTAAAACATCCTGGCCTCATGTATGTGGTAAGGATATAATAAGCAGCAACTACTGTTAAACTTGGAGTCCTGTAGTGAGGCCTCCCCCTTGCAAGCTGAAAAATATGGACTAGTGTCTACTGATGGTGATCTGCATATTCTAACATTTAATTCCCTTCCTGAAAAATTCTAAAAAATGAGACCAAAATTGATATCCGTCTATAGTTAGGAAGGCATGCCATGCACAGGAACAGTAAAAGGGGAAAGGGACAGACCAATGTTCAGCCAGTGAGGCTGAAAACCGCAATGACTGAGTCAGATTTGGTGTAAGAGCAAAGGAGAGGGAAAAGAAGCTATGGCTTTTCAGGCTGCCCTAAGTGCTCAGTGAAGACAAAAATCTTGGCCGGAAGTGCACAGGAATGGAAGGAGAAGGATAAGATGAGAGCACGGTCCTGTGTCATATTGTTTTCAAGGTGTCAGGACCGTCTGTAATCAGTAAATCAGAAAAATGTCCTGGGAAAGAAGTACCAGAAACACAAGGAAGTGAACAGGACCCACCTTAAATGTCTTTGCATGTAAACACTATACATAAAGAATTCTCCTTTTTTTCTTTCCTAATCCATTTTCACCAAAGATAACTAAAATTAGAGTTTTACAAGTTATACTCAGAAAGTCAAAGGATGACATGGAACTCTGAGCTCCAGGTTAAAGGGTTTCCAGGATAAGACCTCTAATAAAAGCAAGGCAGTCTTCATGTCGTTTTACCTCATCTATAAAGCTCAGTCTGAAGTCTAGTAACAAATCAGCGAAACTATCATATTCAGCAAGTGTTCATGGATTTCCTATATTGAGCTAAGCACACAGGGGGGATGAACAGCAGTGTTTGAGATTTTTCTGTCTTTAAAGTGCTTATTCTTTAATTGAGGAAATTATAGATGCACGAAGTATAAGAATCCAGGGGGTAGTAGACACGCATACAGAACACAGACAGAATAAAAGAAAGAGGTGTCCTAGAGGAGAGAAGAAGAAGCTTACTGAGAAGAAAGGAGATTATGTTTTGAATAACATTTTCTGCTTTAATTATATTGCTTTCAACAAACATGAATCCCTTAAGAATTTCTCCCACATGTAATAAATTGCTATTCCATGTGCTTACCAGGGGTCCGTCATTATTTGCACACAAATGCTGACAAGGCCTTGTAGGCAGGCAGATAAAGCCATTAGTAAAAAAAGAAGTCACCTTTAACAATAGGAATGGGGGGGGGGGGAAGATTAGCAAGCACAGTTCCTACCAGTGTTGGCAAAATCCACTGCTGGATGAATCATCACATCAGTTTAACAGTGTTACTACACTTCATGGGAGGCTTCTGGGAAAATTATTTAAATCAATGTCACAGTCATGTCATGTTCCTCTTACATTTAAATCATTTCATAAAGTTATTACGCGTTATTGATTCAGCAAATTTATTGAGAATTTTCTATAGGCAAGGCATCACACCAGGCTCTGGTTGTGGTAAGGATGAAAGATTAACAAAACAGTCTAGATAACAGGAGATGATACCTCTAGGAATTTAATCCCTGTCTGATTCCTTGATTTATGTCTGAGCAATTTTACCACTTAAAATCCAAAAATTGGTACAAAATATTTCTGAAAAGAGGTGTGGAATAAAATGTAATTAAGTAGGATTAAATAGATACAAAGACTAAGGATTTCTTCGTTTCTTAATTTCCCCCACCCCCCATCACTAAATTCCTTTAGGAAAAATGAGAAACACTTTTTAGTTTGGGCTGTGGCCAATCTTCAAATGTATAATACAGCATTGGAGAATTTTTTTTTGATCTTCAAGCATCTGTAAAAGGTTAAGTAATATTAACAAATTAATTTAGAGAAGAGGCAAAGGATAAAATGACTTAATTAAAACCAGAAAAAAACAATGATAATTTATTTTTAATGGCTAAAATCATTAGCTCCTGTGAATGGTTTCTTCTTTCTCTGGGATAGACCAAACACACAAAAAATGTTATGTTGCATACATTTTTCATAATATGGATAAACCCCTTTCAGAATCTTGTCACAGTTTGTTGGTATAATACATCATAACATAATTATATGGAGTGACAGTACTTAGAGTGAGCATAGGAAGACATTTAATATAAAGTATTTATTCTTTTAATTATTTGATTTTTAAGAATATCAATTATTCTTATGTTAAAATGACCTGAAAAATTCCCACTTTAAATATGCATTAAAATATTAAATGTAACTTCCAAGAAGTCAGTAGCTTTTTAGCATTGTTGTAAGTTTGAATGGTCATCGTAAGGGTTTTTTAACATAGCACTACGTAAAAATCATGACAACCAACAAGACTAACAGAGCAACAGGCATCCAGTAATATCTTCTGTTGTGTTGATTATGCAGAAATGCATCAGCAACGCTCATATCTGTTGTCCTTAGAGTCACTCAGTACTTGCTAAAGTCTTAAAAACCTCTGATAATTAAAAGAGAATACAAAGGAACTGCACACACACAAAGAAAATAAAGAGCAGCAGCAAGCTACCAGTGGCAACTGCTTTTTCTGGAAAGGTGTCCTCTAGGAGTGTCTGCAGAGGAGCAGCTCCCAAGCAGATGAGTTTTTGCCACTTCTGCTCAGCGGGTCTTCAGTCCAAGATGCCACCCTGCCCTCTTCCCTTTTCTGTCTCCTGTCAACACTTACTTTCTTTAAGAAGGAAGGTGTTGTTATATTGTTAAGTTTCAGGCTTGACTACCATACTCTGTTTAAAATGAGTAAGACTTCCTGCTTTTCTGACCTCTCTGCCAACAATGTGTGACGGTTGATAGTTAGTTCATTGTTTTCTGGGACTATTACTGAAGTTCTCTGGTGTGTTTTAACCTGCCCAGGTTTTCAGTTCCAGTCTGATTGGTGCCCTTCAGCATACCACCTCACAGTATTTACAAAATGTTCCAATGATTGAAGAATTTTCTGGTGTTTGGAGGATAGCAGACTACAAGCCCCATTATGTGGCCTTCACAGCTGAAACTTATTTAATGTCTTCTGTCGTACAGCCAGGCATGATGAAGGTGAACCAAATCTATAATTATCTACATGACAGGCTCCTGGATTACCTACAAATACTAAACATTTTAGTAGTTTTATGTGCTTTGAGTTCTAGGAATCCAATTCCATCACACTGTACATATTTATGACATTTGTGAAGAATTTTTTCAATATTTTATAGTAAATCACAGTCTTAACAAACGTGTTTCAGAGTCAATAAAGCTGATTAAGTTCCTCTGCACTTGCAGATGAAACATCTACAACAGTGGTTCTCAACCTGTGGGTCACAACCCCTTTGGGGACAGTTGAATGACTCTTTCTGAGGGGTTGCCTAAGTCCATCAGAAAGCACGGACATTTACACTATGATTCATAATAGTAGCAAAATTGCAGTTATGAAGTAGTAGTGAAAATAATTTTATGGTTGGTGGTCACCACAACATAATTAACTGTATTAAAGAGTCACAACATTAGGAAGTTGAGAACCACTGATCTATAGTCGTATCATGTCTTCAGGGATGGCTGTATGTAAATGTTTATGTTACAAAAGTAATATTTTATACATTGCTGTTATTGACATTGCATGTAAAATGTAGCACTTTTCAAAATTATAGGTATAGGTTAAATATGTCATCAACAGATTTCATTGTTTTGTAAATTCTGGTTACAATATATTTACTTGAAATCAAAATGAGACATTAAATCTGGAAGTTGGGAACTACAAAACCAAACTATATGCATGTACAGGAGCCAAGACAAGAGAAGAGAAAGTAAAGTAGAAAATTGGAATTGACTGAGAATTGCCCTTTATGGCAGGCACAGTGTCTTAGATCCTAATATAAGTTGTGTGCTTTGCAGGACTAGCCCAGTGATAGCATGCAGTCATTCACTTACGAAAGAAGAAATAGTTGAAGAGTGTAAAGCATAGCTCTGAGGTTAGAGTTGTCATCCATTGCATTATTTTGCCAGTGTGATGCTTTACCTTGGCTCTTCCATCCTCATCTGGCCCAGTCCTACACCTTGTTCCTTCACTTCTGAGATCCAGGCCCACCAACACCTTGGTTCAGCTACTTCTCTAGGCCCCCTTCCTTAAGGTAATCATACATATAAGTCTTTCTTTTCCCCATTTCACCTCTTTCTCTTGATCAAATCTCTCTTTTTGGATTATTCCTATGTTTTCCTAAATATGTGGTCCTCCCCACTCAACATATCCTCACAGAAAACCCTGCACGTCAGTGGAAAGGAAAGATTGATTCTTTTGCTGTGTTTAATAGTCTCTCATATGCTTTATGTGTGACATTCCTCTGTGGATGAGAATTTTGTATTGAGGCCATTGTTCTACTATTTGCAAAATTGCAATATACGTGTAATTAATGGTTAATCTTGGCTGTTTACTTGACTGGTTCTGAAAATGCATTGTGCATATGTGTGAGGGATGATCTTGATTGGGCTTATGTAAGTGGGAGAAATGTGGACAGCAGCTTCTGAGTGATTGCCCAGATAAAGCCAACAGTAAAGGAAAATCCTTGCTTTTCTGTGTGCTTTCCTACACCTGTCACTGGCAAGTTCATCTGCCCTGTTTGCGAATTTATCTATTCTGCTGTTACTGCTGCTGCATTCCTTCGCTGATTGCAGAAGGCACATTCTTCAGGCTTCTAACATGGACTGAACACCAGTGGCTCTCCAAGAACCCTCGAGGCCTTCCCCACCAGATTGGGACCTCTAAGGCCTCCATCCTTGAGGAGTGAGCAGCTACTAGGCTCTCATCACCAATGTGAGCCAGCCATTGTTACATACCTACACTGTATTGTGTAAACTAATCCAATAATACTATCTTCAGTATGTATTCATTCTATCAGAGCTGCTCCTCTAGAGAACACTAACTGGGGAATCAAATATGGATCTTGCCTTCAGGACACCTTTCTTATTGTCCTAGTAGACAGTAGGAAGAGTCTTTTTAATGGTGCTAATCTCCTTTATAGGAACAGATGTTTCATCTATGTACTTGTTCACAGCTTTAAGCTTGCTCACACACCTTTCCTTTTAAAAAGTTAATTCTTGTTTCACTTGTTGCTTTCTCTTCCTATCACTGTAGAGGTGAATAAGAACACTCAAAAAGGACCATGATATAACATCAGTATTGTCCTGCCTTGACATTTCCTCTTTTAAAAGAATTAGTTGGTTACTTTTGAATTCAGCCTTACCCAAGTTATCAGGACATGAGTTAAATCTTTGCCAGATTCTTTGCCAAAATATAACCTGACTGACCTGTAGTCCAGTTCCCAATATAGTCTTTTTGTTCCTGCTAAAACTTTGTGTACTCAGAAAAAGTCATTCAAGAGGGGGAGTGCCTCAGATTCAAACAAAAACATTAACTTATAACCTATTTTAGTACCAAGTGATGGATGGGCAGGAAGTAAGAGAACCTCAGTGAATGAGGGACTAGCTAACCAGGTGAGGACCAAGTCTAGAGAGAGCTTTCCCACCCACCGCAGGGAGGGAAAATGGTAGTTCTGCAACCATATAAACAAGTCCTTGATGAACCTGCTGCTGGATTTTGAGGCTTAGGCTAACTGATTACCAATACTGAGGTTGTAGTGAGAAAACATCAAATAACTGCATGTGTGGTGGGAGCATGTTGCCTTACAGTAATTCTGCTGTTTCCTGCTCTGAACTCAAATTCTAAGTATATAAGAAAACCTGGGTCACTAATTTAAAATATCTGAGGTCTACTAAGAATTAACTAGGAAACAAAGGAGGTGTAGTAGGCGGATTCAGCAGGCACTGGGAAACTGACACAGAGTCCTAATAGAGAATCCAAATACTGCACATTTATCAAACCCAATCCTTCTCCCTAACCCTAACTTCAGTGTTAAAACAGCCACCTAACATTTGTTTCCTCTGCTGGCTGTTTGTATGTCAACTTGACACAAGCTATTGTCTTCTGAGAAGATGGAATCTTGATTGAGAAAATGTCTCCATAAGTTTGGGCTGTAAGCTGTAGAGCATTTTATTAATTAGTGATTGAAAGATAACAGCTCAGCCTCTTGTGAGCAGCACCACCCCTGGACTGGTGGTCCTGGGTTCTACAAAAAAAAAAAAAAAAAAAAAAAAAAAAAAACGAGCTGAGCAAGCCATAGGGAGAAAGTCAGCAGGAAACACTCCTCCATAGTCTCTGCATCAGCTCCTGCCTCCAGGTTCCTGTCCTGTTTGAATTCCTGTCCTGACCTCCTTCAATGATGAACAGTATAGTCAAGGAAATCCTTTCCTCCCCAAGTTGCTTTCATCATGGTGCTTCATCATAGCAATAGAAGCCCTAATAAGACAATTTCTCTCTTTACTACTTTGATGGGGGAATGTTTTTCTGTATGCTGCGAATATGTGTCGTTCTGATTGGTTGATAAAGGCAGCTTAGAGATAGGCAGGAAATTCAAAGAGAGAAACAGGAAGAAGGTGGAGGATATACCAGCAAGCCACCTAAGGAGCAACATGTAATATGACGCAGGTAAAGCCACGGAACATGTGGCATTACATAGATTAATAGTTATGGGCTAATTTAAGACATAGAGCTAGCTAGCTAAAAGCTTGAGCCATGGCCATGCAGTTATAATTAATATAAGCCTCTGTGTGTTTACGTGGGGGATGAGAGTGGGAGAGATTTGTCCCCACCATGGCAGGCCAGGACACAGGAAAAAATCCAGCAACACTACTTTGTGAAGAACATTCCATCACCCAATTAGCAGGAGGAAGGGATGCAGTAGGTCATGTTAATAAAAGCTCCTTCTTCATCCCATTGTTACCCCCAAGTTCATCAGCAGAAAAAATACAATGATTGCACTTTGGAAATCGTTCATCATCATAAGTTAAAGACTTCCAACATAATGATATAAAATATAAAATAGCATATTTTACCCCATAAGTAATATTATGATATGTTAACTGAAATAAATAATATATTAAAGATTGGTATGGATATATAGATTAAACACTAGTGTTTATTTAGATATTGATGATTCTCTGTTCAGGTATTTTAAAGGACTACCCACTGGGATGCTACAGAAGAAAGTAGAGAAGAATTCACCTGTCATCAGTTGAGGACTTAGCAGGAACCAGTCAATAAAGGAATAAAGTTATCAGCAGGGCACCAAGAAAAATTATTGGCAGAAATATCAGTTAGGTTTCACTGTTTTTGATCCAAGATTTATATTTCAGATTATTATATTGTGAAGATCTCAGAAATAAATTAACAAGCAAAGGAATGAATATTTGACTTGTCAGAGACCCCTCAAGCCTAGAAAAGTATCTGTTACTGCTCAACTGTTAATTCAACATTCAGTTTATTAAAATCACATTAACAGAAATGGAGGAAGTAAGCAATTAGATAGCCCTACAAAAAAAATTCTATCTTTGCCCCTTTCAGACATATCCAAAGGGGAAAATTAACTATGAATATCCTTATTTTAGAGTAAACAAAAGCAGATATGAGGCCTAGAATTTACTCCATGACCAGGCTGGAGATCCCCACTATTCCATTTTATAGAAAATGATTTATGCTATGGTTAAAATGTGTGTTTCTGGCTTTCTTTCTCATGCAAACAACAGGCTAATTATAGCTACCTTTCCCCCTGCTTTTCACCTACCTGCATCCATAGTGGATTCTCAGTATCTGAGAGAACAAACATATCATGGAGAACCACATCTGGATGTAGTCACAGGATATTTATGAGCAGATGTGTCATCTAGACAGGATGTTGATCTGTTATCATCTGGGGTGGAAGTAAGCTTATCATTAGTGGTGCTTGGAACTAGTACAATGTTCAGTGGAAACCTTTACTAAGTACTCACCATGTAAACACTGGGCACTGTGGGGTTGAGATATTGTAATGGCCAGGAAGACCATTCTGTCAGTGCTTTCCTCAGTGTGGCGTTATCCCTATGTGTCCACATGCTTCTAAAAGGAATACCAACTGGAGGGAATATTCTTATTTCTCTCTGTGCCCCAACCTCAGATGTATACATGGCACAGAGTGGGGATCATTTCCCTTAAACACAGCCACAGAATAGTGGACCTTGAGTAGACCTGCCTGATTCAAAAACAAGATCAAGTTCCTCTAAGTACAAGGATTCAGAGTGTGCCTTGTTATGCCTAAATCAGATAGTAACATCATAGGAAGAGTGGCCTTAGAGCCATGGAAAGAAAGACTGCTGAGAAATCAGGAGTAAGATACAGTAGGAATTTCCCCTGGTACAGGAAGTATTCCTTTCTCTTGATACAGTCACAAGCTTTATGAGGAAGGATGGCCTTCAGTTTAAAATCACACCCCCACTCTAAACTACCTAGGTCAGGAGAATATTACTGAATAAAATTAAACTTTAAACCTTTAAAATTAAAATTTAAAAACTTCAAAATTAAAATTTTCTCTCCTCTGTAGCTAGATAGTTGTATCATGTGACAGGAACTACAACATGCTGTGACAATACTGTTTCACCTTAGAAGTAATTAGGCAGGAGTCATTAAGCAGATGATAACATGAGACAAGTGTGTTGACATTCACAATAGAGGAGGAAAGACAGTTCTGAATATCCTCCTAGTTCAGGCTCCGTTGACTTCTGAGGCGCCAAACCACAGTTCTTGGTCACTCTTGGCTTCTGTAAGTTCAATTCAATTTCCCTGGGTTCTGGTTCTTTGGAAGAAGATGTTCCCAAGTAAAACAACTGTGCACATATAATAGTTATTATAGGTAATATTTATAATAATTATTATAACTAATAATAAAGTTATCTACATATTTCATAGCTTTGCATGAATCATTTAATATTCATTATAATCTTATGAGATAGTGTTGTTATCCTCTGTTTAAATATGATAAAGGAGAATGTCATCATATATTGTTACACATTTAACGAAAACTTACTGAGCAAATTTTTACTACAAACCAAAGCCAAAAATGTGTGTTGAGCATCTGTGTAAATGATTTTATTATAACACAATTCTAATTTAAGAGCTGAGGCTCGGCATCCAGAAGATAACACATTTTTTTTCTCAATACTGGCTGTTGTTATAGGAAGTATTATGACTGACAAGTACTATTTTGTCAAGGCTTTCTCCTCAGACAAAGATGTGAAAAACAACAATAAAACACCCAATGGTGCCACAGTCCAGTCTAGTTCTGAGAGTAAATCTTATGACTAAATTCAAAGAGAAAACAGCAAGTATACTCTAGGTTCTGTGTTAACTTCTGGTTTCCTAATATTTCTTTCCAGCTGCAGCTGTGACTTTCCACTTTAAAGACATGCATCTGTGACTCAGACAAGTGGATGTGACATGAAAGAACTACTTTGTCCCAAGCAGAACAGAACTCGCATGGCTGTCTAAACAGAATCCCTAGAAAAATATTAACCACGAGGAACCTTCCCGGTGACATGATTTATCGTAACGTAACCCAACAGACAGGATTAGAAAGCACTGTATCACTGAAACTCCCAGTGCACTTTGAACAGTTTTATGTACTCTCTGTCCACGAGATGTGTTCAGAAGAATCAGTGTGAGGTGGGCCTCATTTTATCTGAATCCAGGAACAACTCATATATGGCCCAGAAGGCTTTCATTTTCACCAATTCATCACTTGGGTAATTACTGTTACTCATTTTCATGAATTTTCTGACAAGCCTTTTCACTTTGCCCCTTGTCTGTCTCCTTCATTGAACTGACATCCTTCATATCTAAACACGTGACATATTTATTCACCCATTTTCCTTTCCTAACTAGGATATTATAACTTGACGAAAAGTAGGCTTAGTGAATCAGTATTATTCCAAATACAGGATTTCTCAAGGTTCTGGTAATTCAGTTATATGAAAGAATTCAATTTTAAGGAAGACGTGAGGAATGTGGGCACCTATTTTCCTTCTTTCTTAGTTGCTATCACCAATAGATAATTCCTTCTAAGTCCTTCATTCTAATGCCTAGTTTCGTTGCCTGGCCAGCACAGGGTCTACATGTATTAACTTTCTAGCACTTTGGCCAGGAAGCTTTTAAATACTGATTTAGGAATCTTTTTACTACCCTCACTCTGTATTAGTTACTTTTATATTGCTGTGATAAAACACCATGACCAAAGGAACTTACAAGAAAAAAAAATGTGTTTATTTGTGTTTACAATCCTAGAGGTTAAAGTCCATGATGGCAGGGCAGATGCAGTTGAAGGCAGCTAGACAACTTTATGAGCCTCTGTATCCATTAGACATGTTCTGAAAACTCAGTGTAAGGACTAACTAATTTTATGTGAATCCAGCACTCATATCTTGAACCACAAGCAGGAAGCAGAGAGAGCACACTGGAAATAAAATAAGGCTTTGAAACTTCAAAGCCCACCCCCAGTGACATAGGTCCTGCAGCAAGACCACACCTCCTAACCCTCCCAAACAGTGCTGTCAATTGAGATTACGTGTGACATTGATCTTTCACCCTCTGCCATTTTCAGAGCTGTCAATGGTTAATCCAGATTTCAAACACATGATCATTCAGCTTTCTGAATCCTAGGAATGCCAAGCCTGCTTCCATCTAATCATTTTAGCCTCTAACATAACTCAGATAGCACTCCTGAATTTGCCATTACCAATATCAAATCCTCTCCATAATATTAAATCTAAACCTATATTTTCTAACCCCTAATTTCATTCTTTCCTGTTTGTTCTGAACAAATCTCTGACATTGAGTTGTTCCCGGGCTGGCCTGGAATGTATTCACTTTAACACTAGTCCTTGCCTCTTATGTGCCTTCTTTCCCCCTAGATTCCACATTGTCATCACCTTGGGCATACTTGCAATACCTTTGGTGTTACCTCTGGTTGCCTCTCTTTTTCACTGCCATCAGTTTCTCTCCCACCACACATATCCACCGACCATCAACACACGTTGCTCCGCTGTGGATGTGCATGTGCTTCAGTGTCCACCTCAACACCTTCCCCAGCACGTCTATCGGCTGTGATCTCATTAAGAGATGCTGTCCTTAACCACTACTGGAGATCATGCTTTTAGTTCTTCTATCTTTCAAAGAAATGTCTAATTGTTCAAATTGCTTTCTTCTGAGTGTTGCCTTTCTATTGGTGTTATAAAACACAATGACCAAGGCAACTTATGGAAGAAAAAGGTTATTTCAGCTTACCGTCCCAGAGCAATGAGTCCACCCTGCTGGGGAAAGCTTGTTAGCAAGCAGCAGATATCGTGGCTGGAACAGGAACCTGGGAGCTCTCATCTTTAACCATAAAATGGAACCATTGTACAATATGCAAGGTACAATGGGAAACTGTGTAGGAGTTCCTCCAAGGAAATAAAGGACTGTGAAATCCGACAGTTCCCTTTGTAGCACATGCAAGATTTGAAAGTAGAATCTCAGTCATTTTACACAAACATCCATAGGACCTTTGTAGCTAGAGTTTTCCTGCCTTGCCCACAGTCAGGACAAATCTTTGTCACCCACCAGTCCCACAGCTGCTCAAACCCAACCAAGTAAACACAGAGACTTATATTGCTTACAAACTGTATGGTCGTGGGAGGCTTCTTGCTAACTGTTCTTATAGCTTAAATTAATCCATTTCCACAAATCTATACCCTGCCACACGGCTCGTGGCTTGCCGGCATCTTCACATGCTGCTTGTCCTGGCGGCAGCTGGCAGTGACTCCTTCTGCCTTCCTGTTCTTTCTTTCCTCCTCTCTGTTAGTCCCGCCTATACTTCCTGCCTAGCCACTGGCCAATCAGTGCAACACATTTGCCATACAGAACATCCCACAGCAGACCTTCATTCACAACAGCCAGACAGTGACAGCATTAAACAGCACATGGTATACATGCAGAATATAGTATTACTGGCCATTCAGAAGAAATGATACTCTAATACTTATTACACCATGGGTGAACTTCGAAAATATTCCATGAAAATAAGTAAGCCAGATGCTGAAGGACAAATATTATATGCTCTCAATTCTGTAAGTTATAGAATAGACATACTCACAGAAATACTGTAGTGCTTTTTGGGTACGAAGGGATGGGAAATTGGGAAGTGGTTACACAGCTACAACTTGAGATGATGACATTTCTAATGTGTATAGTAGCAATGTGAGTGTATGTGATGTTCATGAATTTTATACTTAAATAGTTAAAATGATACAGTTTATATGCATTGTAGCACAATTTTATATATATACACACACATACATATACATATTTGCTTATTCATTTAGTGTTTCTGGGGACCAAACTTAGGGCTTGCAAGATGTGAGGGAAGTCCTCCACCCCCATCAAATATGTTAAATTTCAATATTGGGTCTGTTGATCAATTACAAGAACCTGACTGTTTCTTTCTAAAAATAAAATTGTGTGTGAGTCTATAATGTGACTGTGGGCATGTATATGTAGGTGAGAGGACAGTTCTCAGGAACAGATCCTTTCCTTGCAGTTATGGGATCTGGGGCTCAAACTGGGGTTGTGAGGTTTGTGTGGGAATCTCTTTTACCCAGTGAACCATCTCATGGGCCAGAATCCAACCAGTTCTAAACAAGTTGATGTGAACACATTTACATACTGTATTTGTTGTGTTTTCCTTTTCTTTCTTTTTTTCGTTTTTGTAGAGGGCAGTTAACTATTTTGCCATAGATGTTTCAGGTTTACAAACAGAAGATTCTGTGGAAGGACAAGTGTGGGAGCAGTTGAACCAGTTAGGTAACTCTCTCAGTGTTTCAGATCTGATAGGTATTGGCTCCAGGAGGGTATTAAACAAGCTAAGAACTGATTGGGTTTGCATGATCTGACCTCAGAGAGAGTGGGCTTTGCTGAGAGATGGGTTACAGGATGTCAGAAAAATAGGAAGTCAGGGACGAGGTCAAGGTTTTAGAGATCTGTGTTTGGAAGGAATAGATGATCAGGTAAATATGATAGGGTAAACAAAACAAACAAAAATCCACACAAGGCTCTTCAGTGCCAGATGGAGTAGTTTGGACTTGCTCAATTAAGGATCACGAAGTCATTTTAGTTTCTGGGGTAGGAGAATAAGATGATGTAAGAAGTGTTTTATACAAACAGCTTGGCAGCTTTGTGTTGCTTGGCTGAGAGAGGGATGACAAGGCCAGGCTAAGAAAACTGGACGCTGCTGTTTCTATCTTAGAGTGTAGGATTGGTCTCCTTCCCTCCCTGGGTGATGGGAACCACATACAATGGCTCATCGCTCCCCACTCCCTCCCTCTCTCTGTCCTCTCCTCTCTCCTCTTTCTTTACCTGAGCTGTTTTCTTTTAGATAGACACTCCTCTTCCCTGTAGGGCGGGTGAATGTGAGAACACACTGAAATTAATGTGCTAGTTCTCATAAGTCTCAGGACACACAAATGTGTTTGACTCCCCTAATTTGTGTACTTAGCAAAATAGACACTTAGGTTCACAGAGGCAACCCAGATCACGAGTCCTGGCATTGTACTTGCATCCACCCAATCTTGAGGAAATATTTTAACTTTACTATAATTCAGTTTTCTCATCTGTACATTAGGTTAACAGTGGCCCTTCAGTGATAGCGTCAAAATGGCAACTAGATGAGTATCAAATTGTAAATATATAGAATGTTGCTTAAGAAAGGGCAAGATGTTCAATAAATATGAATTAAATCCTCTCAGTACTTCTTAAAATAAGACAACCAATGTAGGCTGATTCTTACAATATTTCTCCTAGGAACCCTGTAGTGAGTTGATGAATGTAACTAGAATTTTCCTGGTCCTGCCTGTCCCATGGTCAGGACAAATCTCTCTCACCCGCCAGTCCTGCAGCTGCTCAAGACCCAACCAAATAAACACACAGAGACTTATATTTCTTATAAACTGTATGGCCGTGGCAGGCTTCTTGCTAACTGTTCTTATATCTTATATCACTTATTTCTATTAATCTATAAGTTGCCATGTGGCTCTTGGCTTACCTGCACCTTACATCTTACTTTTCATGGAGGCAGCTGGCAGCGTCTCCCTGCCTCTACCCTCCACTTCCCAGAATTCTCTTCTCTGCTTGTCCTGCCTATACTTCCTGCCTGGCTACTGGCCAATCAGCAGTTTTATTTATCAATCAATCATAGCAACATATATTCACAACATTCAGGACATCCCACAACAGAAGAAGGCCAGTAGTAGGCAACAGTAAAAATATAATTTCAGGGCTGGAGAGAAGGCTCAGAGGTTAAGCACACATGCTGCTTTTACAGAGAACCTGGCCTGACTTCTGAGTATGAACATCTTGCAATCCTTTGGATTTCCAGTTCCAGAGGATTGGATGTTCTCTTCCGACCTCAGCAAGCACCAGGCACATATGTACTGCATATACGTACATGCAGTCAAAATATTCATATACATAAAATAAACATAAATCTTTTTAAGAATATATTTTACATGTATAAATGCTTTGCCTGCATGTATATCTGTGCATCAAATGCATGCCTAGTGCCTGAAGAGGTCAGAAGAGTGCATTTGATCCCTCAGAGCTGGAGTTACAGGTGATTATTAGATACTGTGTGGGTTCTAACAATCAAACCCAGGTTTTTTGGGTGAATAGACAGTGCTCTTTATTGCTGATCCATCTATCTAGCTCCAAATAAGTACTTTTTAACAAAAGAAAGATTATACTCATCATTTTAAAAGAATAAGATAATTTGACATACAGTGGGGAAAAATAAAGAGTTATAATAACACCAAGACCTAGGACAACAGTGGTATCAATAATGAGGCTGAAAAAAAAAACCCTTACATTTAAAATATACATATGTTATCAAATTCCCTGGAAATCTCTCAAAAATATTTTGAAAATGTTATGATATAAACTGCATTTATACTTAAAATGATTTTGTCTTTAGCAAAGTTTCTGCAGCTTTAAGCCATAGGATTATTTCTAAAGCGAAACAGAACCCTAAAGGGGCAGAAACTGTTTCCGCTTTCACACCACCGCTTCTGTGCAGGGCCACTCACCAGTGCGAAGCGGTTGTGCTTTGCACAATGCACAAAGGATTCTCCTGCATCCAGTTGCCGTTCTTGTACTCAAAGCAGATTTCCACATTCTATGTATTTTTGCTGCCTGAATGATGCCATTCTTGATTACATACAATCACATGATTTAGTTCATTGTATGGTTTCCAATAATCATGAGCCAAGATTATTTTTATCTTCATTAATGATAAAAGATAGTTTCAGAAAGAAAAGCTTTATTTTTTACAATGTTTATACGTGCGAAAGTAAATTAGAATTCTGAGATTTTTCATATACTTTCTATTTCTTTGGTTTTTAATTTTTTACTTCTGTGTTCAGTTAGATCATGTTTCCTAGGGGCTTTCATGTTCTTATCTGCACACCTGGCACCATTTTGGGTCAATGATGAGACAGATTGTCAGGGGCATTATCCGAGATGGGTGACAATCTAGTTCTAAGAGTTATGAGATGAAAGCAATACATACATACACACATACATAGATGGCAGCCTGAGAAAGTCTAGCCCTGCCATTTTGGAATTGAAGAGAGAGGGAATTACGAGACAAAGAATGTGGGAAACTTCCAGAAATCTGGACACAGGTTATCCCAGAGGTCTCCCAGAAGGAGTGCAGAAAACCCTTCAGAAACAACAATTTTAGTTCAAGAAGCCTACCTTGGCTTCTTGCCTCCCTCTGGGTCTGTACATGGTTTACAGTCATCAGGCAACAGAGGACACATTGTCTCTTTTTTTACAATATCACTTCCAACACATAATTTAATCGCATTATTTCTTTTCCAGATTACTAAAGAAATAGAGATACTTAGCTAAAGAGTGAAACTAGACTATACCTGCAAAACAGAAAATGTCTGTTTTATTAGAATGTGTCTCTCAAATATTCTATATACCAAATAATAGTTTTCATCAGAGTATGTTCTATAAACAGCAGTGAACATTATTATCTCAGCCTTACAAGAGGAAAACAAAAGACAAATGGATTAAATAGATTAGAAAACGCCATGAATTACCCACAAATTATACACAGCCTATTAGTAACAGGCCCTGAGGGCTGGACTTGCTGTACATTTGTCTTCTGGGTCTGTGTTACCTCAGTCAGTTTATTTTATATTTCCAAGTATTTGGGAATTTTATTATCTCATTTCTCTTTACAGCTGAAAAGAGTATGTGTGTTATTACGTATCTCTAGCACATTTTTATGATCCAGTCGTGACTGAGTGGTTGTTTGTATTTCTTAACTATTGTGAAGAGAGCAGCAGTGAGCATTGGTGAACAAGTATCTGGAGTAAGATGTTGAGTTCTTTGGACAAATGCCACGCTGTGCTATAGCTAGGTCAAATGGTAGATTTCCTTCTAGCCTTTTGGAAATCGTTCCCACTGATTTTGGCAGGGGATGCATGAGTTTGTAATCTCACCAATAGCGAATGACAGTTGCCCTTTCACACATCCTCACCATCCCACCAATAGTGAATGATGGCTGCTCTTTCACACATCCTCACCATCCCACCAATAGTGAATGATGGCTGCTCTTTCACACATCCTCATTTGTTGTCAGTTCTTTTCTTTTCATGATCTTAGCCATTCTGGTGGAGTCAGATGAAATGGATAGACCTTGGAAGAGTAAATAGATAAGAACTCCTGTGTAAACTGGGGATGAGGTGGGGAGAAGAGAGGAGGGGCTGGAGGATGAGAACATAAGGGATAAAGATGGTTGAGTTGGGGGAGGAGTGGAGAGGGAGAGCAACAAAAGAGATATCCTGATAGAGGGGCCATTATGGGGTTAGGGAGAAAACTGGTGCCAGGAAAAGTCCCAGGAATCCACAAGGATGACCCCAGCTAAGACTTCTAGCGATAGTGGCGATAGTTCCTGACTTAGCCTTCTCCTAAAATCAGATTGGTGACTACCCTAATTGTCATCATAGAACCTTCATCAAGTAATTGATGGAAGCAGATACAGAGATCCACCACCAAGCACCAGGCCAATCTCCAGCAGACCAGTAGAGGATAGGGAGGAGGGATCATATGAGCAAGGGGCATCAAGATCATGATGGAAAAAACACAGAAACAGCTGACCTGAACTAGTGGGAGCTCACAGACTCTACACCAACAGCTAGGGAGCTGCATGGGACCGACCTAGGCCCTCTGCATGTGGATGACAGTTTTCTAGCTTGGTCTGTTTGTGGGGCACCTAGCAGTGGAATCAGAATTTGTCCCTAGCTCATGAGCTGGCTTTTTGGAACCTATTCCCTATGGTGGGACACTTCATTTAGCCTCGATGCCCAAGAATCAGAGACCCACTCAGGAATCCCATAAAAACATTAAACTGGAAGGTATTATATATACTTATGCATACACACAAAGGACCTGCAGGGTAAAAAGAAAGAAGAAAACATGTCTAAAGAAAATAAAAATGAGAAATGAGATGAAAATTTAAAAAGTAAAGAGAAAAGCCCTGAAATGACATTATGAGACAAGAAACCTTCAAAAATGCCTTTGAGTTCACTTTCAGTTGGCCATCTACTGCTGGGCATACAATCTACCCTTTAGAGTAGTTCTCCCATTGAGACTCCTTTTGAGAAAACCAATTTTTCATTTACAAATGGTTATCTATTGGAGATAGCTTCTGGTTAGGATTGTGGCCTTGAGTCCACTTCTCTGTTCACTCTAGAACCCCATCTACTTTAGACCTGTGCTGGCCCTGTGTTTATGCCTGTTTCTGTCAGTTCATCTGCATATAGATCATGCAGAATTAGAGAGCTTTGTTTTCTTTGTGTCCTCCAGCCACTCTGGCTTTATGAAGAAAGCCTCACAGACAGGCCCACAGGCCAATCTGATGGAAGAAATTTCTCAATTAAGATTGCCTCTAAGGTAACTCTAGTTTGTGTCAAGTTGACAAAAACAGACAAACAAACAAACAAACAAACAAAAACCCCTAATCAGCACATATATTTAATTCTATGTACCAAGAAAATAACATAACCCTCATGTTTAAAATCAGTGATGTTAAATTCTCATGTTCAAATGTCAGTGTAATTGTATAGGAAACAATCATGCTTACTCCAAGGTGGGAAAAGAGGATTTGCTATAGCAAAGGAATTCCAGTCAAATAGCACATACCACACAGGGTAGGTCAGGAAAACAGAAGCCCTTCATCTCACTGAGAGAAAAGACTTCTCACCCAATCACATTATCAGAAAATAGCCTCTCTTTTCAGATTTTATTTGCTTTATATGTCTGTCATTTACCTTGAATTATGGATACAGTCCTTGCCACATTGGAATGGGAGAAAAATTTAAAAAAAAAAAAACATTTACAAGAAATAACGGGTGAATTGAATTTTACACAAAAATTACTAATACACTTTAGCTTAATATTATCTGTAAAGATAATATTATCTGTAAAGATATTATACAGTTGGTCAAAATGTCTTATTTGGAATACATTATCAATATTATATTACTTTTGCACAGAGACATCCTGAATTTTGGGCTGAGGACATTTTTTAGTCACAGTTTGTGTTTACAGAGCAGACTTTCTCAAAGGTGACCTGAAATTCCCTTGGAGAATAGCTGTAAACCAGGAGACTGAGTTGCATTTATTGGAAAATAGTGTTGTAGATATTGCCCTGGGTTGAATACGTCTAAAAAGAAAACTTCATTTTACAAAGCCTGACTGTGTGAATTCACTCTAGAATATCTTTCTGCTTCTAACATATTTGAATACAATAAATAGTAATGGATAAAATTTTGCCAATCCAATAATTAATGACAAATTTCATATACTCTCAATGTATTAAAATTTTATGATGAGACCTCCATTATCTCATTCAAATTGAAGATTTGATTTTATATTTCAAAGTTTTAAATATTATCTTTTCAGATGGTAACATTTTTAATAATAAAACTAGCAAGAGTATATTGATTACTATAAAAAAATCTGCTTGAAGAGTGAACATTCCTATTCACTGAATTTGTTATAGATGGGCCAATAGGTATGACTTAATACTATTTGTCTCTTACAGGGAGCCAAAGAAGGAAAAACCCCATTAAAAAGTTAATGATTTGTACCAGTCTTATTAAGACAAGGTAATAAGTCACTTGGTACAAAGAGTTATTTTTATTTCACATAACAAATGAACCAAAGCCCTTAGCTTTAGACAATACTATATGATCAACAATAAAATTATTGCAATATTGAATGCCTTTCACTTAATTACATAGTGTATTTGATATGCTTTTCAATTTAAACTTCTTTTAATAAAATAAAAATATTTACTAAATAAATATGTGTATAAAGATACATATTTTTGTGAACTTAAAATGCTTTTTAGACATCTAAACTTCATGTTAACATCTTCCTTTAAAAATGGTGTTTGCCTTTATGTCATTTTTTGAACTCATTTTTGGTTGGCAATTTTATAAAATCCACATGCAATCTTGTTTTAAGTCCTTTCCTTAAATTCAAATTTGATGATTAATAGTATTTTTATTTATTGACTTTTAGTCTGAATACATTTAAATTATTAAATGTATGGTACAATAGAGATAGTAAGCAACTTGACCTTACAAATGATGTGTAAATTTGTCAGGCAGTTTGGTAATGATTGTACATTTGGTCATTTTATTCATTCTCTAAAATGACTGCTCAGAAAAAAAAATGTATAAAGTAATGGAGTGAAGTGAAAAAAATAAAACAAAATATGCATGAGGATATTGAGATGCAGATAGAAAGAGCAGTGAATGAGAGATAATAGAAAATACAACCAATAATAAGGTTGCCATGTTAGATAAACCATTACCTTTTCCCTCTATATATATCTATATCCATATATATGTTCTTACAGGAGATGTATTCCACAGCTCCATCTATGAAGCCAAAACAAAGAGAAATATCAGAAGCATCAATGCCTCTCATGGTAATCATCCTTTAACACAGTGGTGAAATATAAGTATATGTAAAAATATAACCTGAGGGAATTTTCTTGTGTGTGGATTCTAAGGGAGCATTTCATTGTAGCAATAATAATATTTTTATTAATAACCTTATAAAATTATCATAGCATATTTAATAAGGTTATTTTCTTACAAGGCACTACAATATAGAGCAATATGCTTTATAAAGAGTTAAATGATATAAATTTGCAACTAAATTATCAAAATTGTAGTTAGTAAAATTTAGGTTCCCTGTTTAATTTGAATTTCAGATAGAAATTATGTTTAGCATAACTTTGTTTCAAATATTATGTTCCAAATATTTCATGTAATTATGAAATATGCTTATAATATAAAAATCAGTTATGTACACTGATCACTGTAGCACATACCTACAATCCTAGCATTAGAGAAGCTGAAACAAGTGGATTGTTCAAAGTCAGTCTTGTTTATATAGCAATAACCTGGCTCAAAAGCAAAAAACCCATAATAAATACATAAAACAATTTAACTGGATTGTTTTATTTTATCTGTGAACCCCATTTGGCATTAAGTTCTCAGTTTTTCAGGTTTAATACAGATAATTAAACTGTTGAAGGCCTGGCTGCTGGACTGATTGGCCTTCAGACAATCTTTCTTATTGGTTGTTGATTTCTGCTGCTGAGTTTCTTGTTTGTTTGTTTTCTTTTGTTTTGTTTTTCAAGACAGGGTTTCTCTGTGCAGCCCCGGCTGTCCTAGAACTCACTTTGTAGACCAGACTGACCTCAAACGCACAGAGATCTGACTGCCTCTGCCTCCTGAGTGCTTGGATTAAAGGTTCACACCATCATGCATGGATGTGTTGAGTTTTTTGATGAGTGTCTACACAGGACATACAGTCTGTGCAGTGATAGAAATCTATAGCTGCTGATGTGAACAGACGATCTCTGCAGTGATACAGGTCCCTTAGTTGAATGCTTTTCTTTAGATTTCTTGAAATACTTTTGTTTTGAACAAGAAGATCGACCTTTTTGTTTTGCTTGAGATCCCCAGTTATGTGGTTTATGTTCTATCTAGGGACTGTGAGTTTAGAATATAGTTCTTGCATGAAAGGTTTTCAGCATTTGGTTAAGCAAACTTCTCAATGCTCCCACACAGATTCAATAGCACATTTTCCATCCCCATCCAAAGCTGACAGCTTGGGAAGCACTACTGAAATAGATAGCCTTTCTAAAACCATGTCAAGATGAGCATAGAGAACAATCAGAGAGCAAAAATATGAGCAAAAAATGATTTTGGAAAACTGGAGAAATTTGAAAAAGTGAATTGAAAGGAAAAATAATTAAATTCTCTTACACAGATATAACTACTTTGAAGAATCTATATCTAACCTTATCTAGATTGAAAGAACTACTTACAAGGTATAGTATTTTGGTTTCTTGCACTTTTCATCATTATTTTTTACCATCCTTTCCTCATTCTCCTTCTCCATTTGAGCTTTCTCCAGAGTCGCCATGTTGGGCCATATGCCTTGAAAATAGCACTCTGCCTCTGAGGATTACTCTCATCATCTCATCCAGTCTTCAATAGAGTGAAAGCTCCAAAGAGACATAATCATCCAGTTGGAATTTTCTTTGTCTCTTCTAGAACACAGTAGTGTGCCTTCTATGTGGCTGGTATCAAATAAAGTAGAGGAATGTACTAAAAAAAAAAGTTAGCTTTACCAATTGTTGTTTGGATGCATATAAATGTTAAGCCTGAATCTCTATCCTTGATTCTAGGCTTGAAGTTTTTCAAAAGTTTCAGAAATGATTTTTGAACACTTGTACAATATATTTAAGTAAGTGCACAGTCATGTTTTCTAACAGACATATTCTATCATTTGGAAGGGTTTATCAATGGATTTACACTCCTCACTCTGTTTGATTTTTCTTTTGAAGAAGTAACAAAAGTAGTTAATTCATTAGAATAAATTAGATAAATTGAATTCTTGAGCTATTTTAAATCATTATGGAGGCAGAATAGAAAAAACAATAAATCATTTTTGAGGAATTAAGGGAAAACTTTAGACTTGAGGCCTGTTGAGTAGGTTCGTGGTTATAAAAGATAAAGGGGAGGAAATTGGGAAATTGATTTCATTGGCTGAAATCGTTGAGGTGTGATGCAGTTTATAATTAAAATTTTTGAGAAATGATTATAGATAGAATGGAAGTGTGTAAGTTGTATTGCGCTTGAGACCAGGGTAGGTGTATGTAGTTACAGGTAAGGCTGGAGCATTTGATTTATTTATTTTCTTACATACTACTAGTTTAAAATAATTTTTTCATCACAAGGAAGTATCTGTTGTCTGGCAGCTAGATTCACAGCATCCTTTCTCCTTGTCTCTTCTGCCTGGAAATTTGATTACCTCCATTCATAGTAACACATCATGGTCTTACCAGAGCGATTTTGTGTCTCTCTCCTATTCAGTGATAAGAAAGATGATGTGGCACCACTAAGACTTGCCATAGCTAAGCTTGCTTTTGCAATCCTGCTGCCTAACAGAGACGTCAATGTCTGTGGAATTTATGGCTAGACTTTGTGCTGAATCAATGTGAGGTGGGACTCTGGGTGCAGCCTAGCTCTAGCAAATCTTCCTGTGATGCTGGCATATAAATCAGAAAAAAATCACTGAAGTAGTTAATTGGTTACTCCTTTTTGCCTTATGGCCATGATCTTCCATCATTATGAAGCAGGATTAGCTATTCTCATCTCATTCTTGAAATTGCTTTCTTAGATAGCACTGGCCTTTTTCTTTGTTCAACTCCTAGAATTATTTCTACCTTGTGTCACTACAAATAATAGTCTCCACTTTGCATATGCCAGTCTTTTTTTGTTACTTTCAAGGTTTACTGACATACCCTTACTGAGTATTTGCTTCTCTAAGCTAAACACATACAATTAAACAAAACAAAACAAAGGGGAGGGGAGACACCCCGAAGTTTTGCTGTTAGGTTGGCCTAGCTCAGATAGGACATGGAGCTTGTCACATTCCACAGCTCAGAAAAATTTACTTCCATAAATTTCTTACATTCATCAATGATGTTATCTGTCAACAAAAACGTTCAGAGTGCTTTGCACCAGATGGCAAAGCGATATGATGTGAACTGACAATCCCAGAAAACAAACTACCCTGATATCAAGGATTCTACAGTGTTAGTTGGAACTCCATAATGGTGGAGAGCTGGAATGTTACAGGTTCTATCTTTAGTTTCTTAAATAACTATTCATGGCTCACCTGTGTCTGGCACAACATCCTATCACTATCTGGTAAAACCTTCAGCCCCATAGCTAAGATAATATATGAAATCTAAGACAGAAAATCCCATTCTGTTGTAACTTTCTACCTATCTCACATTCCCACCAAGATCCTGGAGTAAGAGCCTTAGTTTATGATTTTTGTTTATTACTCTGTAATTGTAGACTCATAATGAAACTGTTTCTATACTGGCACATGTTATTTTGAACAACCCAAGTGTGTTCTTGGGCCATGGTCACTCATAGTTGGCTCAGAATAAACTATGACCTATTTTCCTTGAGGTGAGGCTGTTGTTTTATATTTATATTTATATTGACAAGCAGGATATCTCTTTTGCTTATTATCAAACCCAGGACACCCTGTCCCAAGTCAATTGATTAAAATGTTATGCAATTGCAATATGTTTAATAAAATATTTGAAGCATGAATATATTGCGTAGTAAGCAACAGCAAATATGACATTTAATATTTATGTAACATAGTACAGTAAACATTATGTTTTACAATGCTGTTTTATAATGCTGTTTGATTGAAACCTAAGTCTATTTTTGCAAGTTAGGTATTTAATCATAAAGAAAGAAAAATAATCTTCCATCACTTGTCAACAACATATCTGAGCATCTTCTTCAGCAATGACTTTTGCCTTTCAACAGACTCTCTTGTTTACCAATCACATGTTCCATCTTTTCTAGACATGGTCCCTACTGCAGGTAGCTCTGCTAGTGAAGAATAGAGCGGGGATCTCAATTCTATGTTGAGGAAGAGTCTGACAATTTATAAGAATAGGTCTTTGATATTCTATGAAAATGCTAGCCCTGGGGGCTGGAAAGATTGCTCAGAGGTTAAGAGCACACATTGCTATTACAGCGTACCTAAATGTGGTTCATAGCACCTATGTTGAGTGGCTTACAATGCCTTTAACTGCACCTCTAGGAGAGCTGATGATCCCCTGTGACCTCTGCAGGCACCTGCACTCATATGCACACACCCACACACAGACACATGCAAACACACAATTTTTTTAAAAAAATTAAAATATAAATGTCAGCACTGAGAGCTTTCCCTAAGTGCTGCCTCCTTTTTCTGCAAACACCAGCTCATTAAGGATAGCTCAACCTGTTATCAGTTATCTTCCATAAACTTTAACATATCAGGCTCCTTACTATCCATGTCTATATAATCTGGATCTCTTGTGAGATCACTTTATTATTGACTCTTTAAGAGATGTCATGGGTATTTCCACCTTCTTATCTGCTATCTTGTTTCATGAAATATGACCTTCTTCCATGCACAGAATTCTTTCCACCTAAGGAATCTCCTCAACATCCAAACACCATCACATACCCTGTCTCTTCAGTGAAACACTCTCAGTCAGTCCTAAGGGTCACAAAATCTGTGCTTTTTAGGTGCCAGAGATACACAAAATATGTGCTTTCTCTAAGTGCTCGAAATGCAGCAGTCATAGTAATAGCTGCTTATCAAGTTGCCGTTTTTTCTGCGCACCCTGCTGGGCAGTTCCTATATATCTGTACTCTGATGTGGGTGTTACTGTAGTTATTTGTAGAGGAAGAAACTGTAAATCGAGTAATTTAAGCTACCTTCTTGCTGTGACAGAGCTAACAATATGTGATGTAGGTTTCCTGGCCATCCTGACTTGCAGCAGCTCACTCATCTCTATGACCGGGTTAGTCTTGAGCGTGTCTCCTACTACTACTTCTTTTGTGTTTGACATAGTTTACTTTTGTTCTATAATATAGCAAGTTATTTTAACACATATGAAATTTAACCACATAGAGTCAAGAGAATTGCAAAAGAATTCTAAAGGCACAGTGACATTTGCTACCTTAAGTCAGTCACAGTTACTCCTCTTTAACTTGTGCCCTCTTCCTTTGCAGGAGTTGAATTGCATGAATTGTAGTTGAGGGCTTGCATCCGGGTGAAATATACAACTGTCATTGATATATTGTGTGCCCTAAAAAACTTATCTGGGGGTCACAGAACAGAACAGTCACTAGATTAGACAGAGGCCAGAAAATGGTGGCACACATGCCTTTAAGCCTATCTACCACTTGGGAGGCAGCGATCCATCTGTATTTCTATGAGTTCAAGGCCACACTGAGAACAAAGTCAGATGTGGTGACAGACACCTTTAATCCCAGCACTTGAGATCTCATGTCTTTGCTTGGGAAGGGCACATGGCTTTAACCCCAGAAAATGATGGCAGGAATCAGAAAGGTATATAGGACCAGGAACTAGAGCTTTTAAGCAGTTCAACTGAGACCCTTGGGGATGAGAACTCAGAAGCTTTCAGTCTGAGGATTTATGGAAATAGGAGAAGTTGGCGAGGTGAGGTTAGCTGTGGCTTGTTTTATCCCTCTGATCTTTCAGCTTTTACCCCAATATCTGGCTCCAGGGTTTTTTTTTTTTTTAATTAATAAGATCTTTTAAGATTCATCTTATATACAACTGTAGCTAGAGTTATCTCCAGTCCCATCCAGGCCCTTAGCCACTCAGATCCAAATAAACACACAGACGCTTATATTATTTAAACTGTTTGGCCTAATGGCTCAGGATTTTTGCTATCTAGTTTTTATGTCTTAAATTAACCCATAATTCTTATTTATGTTTAGCCACATGGCTTGGTACCTTTTCCCAGTTCTGCCCTCACATCTTGTTTCTCATGGCCGAGGCTGGCAGCGTCTCCTGACTCCGCCCTCCACTTCCCAGAATTCTTCTCTCTGCTTATCCCATCTATACTATACTTCCTGCCTGGCTACTGGCCATTCAGCGTTTTATTTATCAATCAATCAGAGCAACACATTCACAGCAACAGAAAGACATCCCCAGCATACAACCTTGAAAAACTGAGTTGACACAGGTAGTGGGGATCAGTTGGCAGCATACCACATCTATGTCACAGGCTCTTTCTCCAGGCTTTCCCTCCAACACGGTCCTCAAGGCATCATTTTGGTTGCCCACAGCCATCCTTTGCTGTGCTACCACGGTGTCTTCTCTAGCCATGTTCCTTATGCCAGGCTATCTAGCTGTTGTTCTTCTGTATCATGTGCTTTCAAGCCCCACTGCTCCTCCTTTTCAAAGGTAGAATTAATGTACACACTAATGAGTGCTCTCACTGCAGGTCTCATTTCCTCACCATGGCAACTTCGAGGCCCTTTAGTAGAAGCCAGTTGGAGAGATTTTGGCATCCAAAGAGGTGACCTGAATGCTAGTATTTCTGGCATGGTAAAAGTACTTCTGTTGCAAGACTTTTTGACCCTCTTAAGTAATGTATTTAGCCTGTACCAAAGAACCTATGACAATCACTCAGATTCACAGATTTTGATAATAAGCAGAAAAAGAACAAAAGCCCATTTCAGTATTACGGAGGGTGTGAAGTACACAGTAGGGTTGTAGCTATAGTTTTCCTGCCTTGCCCACAGTCAGGACAAATCTCTCTCACTCGCCAGTCCCACAGCCGCTCAGACCCAACCAAGTAAACACAGAGACTTATATTGCTTACAAACTGTATGGCTGTGGCAGGCTTCTTGCTATCTGTTCTTATATCTTAAATTAATCCATTCCCACAAATCTATACCTTGCCACGTGGCTCATGGCTTACCGGCATTTTCACATGCTTCTTGTCCTGTCGGCAGCTGGCAGTGACTCTTTCTGCCTTCCAGTTCTTTTATTTCTCCTCTCTGTTAGTCCCTCCTATACTTCCTGCCTAGCCACGGCCAATCAGGTTTTATTTATTGACCAATCACAGCAACTTGACATACAGACCATTCCCCAGCATAGCCAAGTGCAGACCATCTCAGACACCTGCACTCAGGATTGTGGTCCTAATCATCCTCTATGTGGACCTGCTGGGTAAAGCCATGAGGAACCCGAGAATGGGCTCCCACAGGACATACAGAACATCCCACAGCATAGGGTGGTATTAAAGAAAGAGTTGGTTTAAGTGTTAGAATTTCTCTAGTCTTTGATAAGAAATGTGCCATGGAATTAATTTTTTCACCTCCAATCTTAATGGTAAAATAAGGTAAAATATAGTGATCTTAATAATTATGTAAAATATTATTTGGGAATATGGTCACCTGCTACATTTCCTATGGCTTCTAAATTATGTTTTGGCAATTGCTTCTTTTACTTAAAATATCATGATTATGTGTATTTTGAAACAGGTAAAAAGCTAATTCTCAAACATTACCTTATATATAATTTCATTTCATGATTGAGAATTTCATCAATGTGAGCTGTATTTACATTTCTCTCTCTTTCCTCCATCCAATTCCTCCCATGATCCTCCCACCCCTCAAATTCATGGCTCTAATTATTTAATTATAATTGTGGAGAGAGAGAGAGAGAGAGAGAGAGAGAGAGAGAGAGAGAGAGAGAGAGAGAGAGAGAAGTTTATAAATAAAACCTGCTAACACCATTTACTGTTGCTCATATGTGTTTAGGGCTGACATCTTGAGATTGGCTAACCTTTCAGTGGCCTTGTCCTTGGAGAAAAGTGATTCTTCCTCTCTCAGCATCCATTAATTGTCTATAGCTCTTCTTCTAAGCATGAAGCCTTGTGAGTCTACACTGGCATGTCAGGTGGTGTTATTTTTCAGGCAACCATATTTGTTGGGATTTCCTGTGTGAAGCTTACCTGTCACATATAGAAGACACGACTTCACATCAGAAATCCCATCCTGGTCCTCTGGCTTTTCTAATCTTTCTGTCGCCTCTTCTGCAATGGTCCCTGGGCCTTAGGTGCTGAGTTGTATTGTTGAGTTAACTGGGGTTGAGTTGTAATTTATTCTTTACATTTTTTTCAGAGCTGAGGACTGGACCCAGGGCCCTGTGCTTGCTAGGCAAGTACTCTACCACTGAGCTAAATCCCCAACCGCTCTCTACATTTTTAATAGTAATGATCTTCTCTAATAGTTTCTGTTTGCTGCAAAAAAAATGGAGGTGATATGTGTGAACTACACTTATCTTTGAGTATAAAGATAGGTATTTAGAATGCAGTTAGAAATTATACTTGTTTAATAAAGTGGTACTAGTTGCTTTTCTTCTAGGGTTCATGGCCTCACCAGCCATAGACAGTACCAGCCACGAATGCCTTTTTTATTGGAACTTAAACCCAATTACATTAGTGTTCATCACCCCCAAGATGTAAGTGTCACTATTGAACATTATGAGATATTTTGTAATTCTGATCATTATTGCTGCTTACAGGGATTACTGTTGGGTAGTACGAACAATTATTTTTCTCTCAAATGTTTCTATCAGGCACTGCTATACACATTATTTACCTCATTTTACCAAAGATGAATTTTATTGGCTTATCCTTATTATTACCGAGTGGTCATAGAGAATAACACAAAAAGATAGGTGTTAAATTTGTAATCATAATTATTTCTTTGAATATATAATTATTCTAAATATTTCCAGACCAAAGTTTGGATTCCTGAGAAGTTTAATCTCATGCACATGAAACCAATAGAGTGTGGAAATATAATAAATTCCCTAAATATTAAGCCCAAGGTGTATTTCCGTAATGATTTTATGTTCTAGAATAATGTATTTCTAGTATAGAGTTGATACATTGAATCATCAGTTAAACTTTACATGTAGTCCTGGCTATCCTATTTTTTCTTCTTCCCTTTCTCTCTCTCTCTCTCTCTCTCTCTCTCTCTCTCTCTCTCTCTCTCTCTCTCTCTCTCTCTGTATGCATGCATGCTTTGCATGTGTATGGGTGCACATGTATGCATGTGGAGACCGCTGGGTGATGTTGGAAACAAATCTCCACTGGTCTTTCATCTTATTCAGTGAGGCAAGGTCCCTCAGTGAAACATGGCTACTCTTGCTAACCAGTTTGCTCTGGGGAGATACCCTGCCTCTGCTTTCTCAAACTGCAATCACAGGCAGACCCCTATCCCCACCTGGCACTTACAAAAGCTCTAGGAGTCTAATGTCTGGTCTTCATTACAAGTCTGAAGCACTGAGTAGATCCACAGCCTCTCAGGATTATTGCTATTCTTAGTCATTGTTTTAAAGGAAGGAGGACACTGGTTTGAGAGAGATTAGTGTTATTGCTATCACTTATTATGCATACTTAAAAGCAGAAAAAAAACCCTCAAGTCAAATCAACTATTTATTAACATAACGTTCCTGTTAGAACCATGAATTTGATAACAATAAACATAACAGTATGAAGTATTAATGATGCAGGATAGCTTTCTGCTTTAAGAACATTTAGCAATGAAGAGACAACTTTTTAACTACATTACTCACATATGACCCTGCCCATCTGAATTGTTATGGATTACTAGTGTGAGTCACAAGTGCTAAGTGCTAAGTCACAGGTGACTCCCATCATGGTTTCCCATTACAATGTATAGGCATAGTTTCTCTTTAAACTTTTTTAAGTTTGTTTTTTAGAATTTTATGTGTGATTAGTGTATTTGCATCATTTATAAACCTTCTTCTTCCCCCTACAACTCCTCCTTCCTCTCCTTCTTGGATTCATGATCACATGGCCTACTGAGTCCATTTAGTGTTTCTCATCTGTGCTTAGATCTGACCAATTGGGGTTGAATAACTGGTCCCTAGAAAAGGCTTATTCTCCCATTTCTTAGAGGCCATTAATTGCCTAGAGTTCTTCATCTAGGAGTGGGGCCTTGTGAAGTTTCATCCATCCATACTGGCATGTCAATAGGTGTTGTCATTTTATATGTCCTATATAGGTAACCACATTATTGAAATTACATGGGTACATTTCCTCTGCCATGTTTAGGGAACGTTATCTAGCAACAGGTCTTCAGGTCCTCTGGCTAATGCGATCTTTTCAGATCCTCTTCTGTGATGTGCCCTGAGCCTTAATGTTTTGCTCTGTAGATGTACCAATAGGGGGGTGGTCATCCCAGTATCACTCAATCTCTGCTTTTTGAACAGTTATGGATCTCTGTAATAGCCTTCATCTACAGCAAAAAGAAGCTTCTTTGATGAGGGCTGAGAGCTAATCTTATTTATAGATATAAGAATCAATATTTAGAATACAGTTAGAAATTATTCTGGTTTTAAAAAAAATGGCAATAGAGGACTGGAGAGTTGACTCAGAAGTTAAGAGCGCTGAGTGCTCTTCCAGAGGTCCTGAGTTCAATTCCCAGCAACCACATGGTGGCTCACAACCACCTGTAATGAGATCTGGTGCCCTCTTCTGGCATGCAGGCATATATGCAGACAGAACGCTGTATACATAATAAATAAATAAATAAATAAATGAATAAATAAATAAATAAATAAATAAATAAATAAATAAATAAATCTTTTTAAAAAATGGCAGTCATGTTAGAACTCTCATCCAGTGTCTGATGGAAGCGGATGCAGAGATCCACGGCGGAGCCCCAGGTGGAGCTCTGGGAGTCCAATCGGCAAGAGAGAGGAGGGATTGTATGAGCGAGAGATATTGAGACCATGATTGGAAAAAACACAGGGACAAACAGTCAAACTAGTGGAAATGCATGAACTGTGAATCAATGGCTGAGGAGCCCCCATGGAACTGGATCAGGCCCTCTGGATAAGTGAGACAGTTGATTAGCTTGAACTGTTTGGGAGGCCCCCAGGCAGTGGAGCTTGGACATGTCTTTGGTGCATGGGTTGGCTTTTTGGAGCCTGGGGCCTATGCTGGGACAATTTGCTCAGCCTTGGTGTAGGGAGGAGGAGACTGGACCTGCCTTGGCTGAGTCTACCAGGCTGGGCTGACTCTCCGGGGGACACCTTGCCTTAGAGGAGGTGGGAACGGGGGATGGACTGGGGGGGGGGAGGGCTGAGGGGGTTCAGAGGAGGGAGGATGGGGGAATCTGTGGCTGATATGTGAAATTAAGTTAATTATAAAATAAAAATATTAAATAAAAATGGCAGTAGAAAGTTCTATTCTCATGTCTATGACCTCTCCAGCCATGTACAGTTGGCCAGCTTTACAGTGTCAAGCATGAGTCCCCTCATATGTATCAAGTAGATTAGTTCAAGTTGGTTGCCTGCAGAAACACTACTGAATTATTGAGAACACCTTGCCAGGAAGATCACTGTTGTGTTTTGCGGGTTGTACATCTGGGTAGGTCTATCGGTTGCGTTTTCCCTTGGCAGTTTGCAAAGCTCCTTCCAATACTGTGAGAGCTAGTCCTCAACGCAGAGACTTCCAGGTTGTTTCATCTCAGTTCCTCCAAGACCTGTGTCCATAGAGTAGGGTGTCTTCAGCAATGAAGTGTTACCTTCTTGCTCTAGTAGGTAACCAAGGGCAATGGCTACAGTCTGTATTTTTTAGGGGGGAATCTTAGATTACCCTGACCAGCAACTCAAAGTGAGGTTTCCTGGAGACATGATTTCTTAAGCTCTTCTGTCATAAATAACTTGTTTAAGGTAAGATGGATCAGGTATTAATCATATTACTGTTTTTTTAAGATTTTAATAAAACATGGAGGCATATGGAATAGCTTATTGGTGCTAAAAGACTGCTGAGTGCAAGTCATGCAGAAATGAATATAACTAGGTTTTGTGCAATGTTTCACACACATTACTTGTTCAAAGTGCTTGAGGTTACTGTGCTATGTGTGCCTACATACCTTCTATGTTGCTTATGTTTATCCACTTGTACTTTCCTCAGGACTCCTCCTCTCTCTCATCCTCTTTTTCCACCAAGCACCTTCCCAGGCCCTAAAACCCCAAACAGTGTCTCAATTTCTTTCTGTCCTCACCCTACCGTATATGTCCCTGTTTTAAGAGTCTGTTATTTATTTCATCATACACTTTTACAAGGTTGTCTTGCTGATCTCCACATGAATGAAGACTCATGACATCCTTTTCTCTGTGTCTAGTTGGGTTTATGTGGTATGCTCTGTATTTCCATTCATTCTGCTACAAATGATGGGGTGTCATATTTTTATGTCTGGGTGGTACTCTATGACAATGCATTTCATTTATCTGTTCATTGGTTAGAATATGGGTTGGTTCTATATTCCATTTACTGTAAACTGTGCTGTAGTAAACATTGGAAGCAATGTCTTTTTCATATAACAATTGCATCTTATTTAGGTTATGGTCACTATTGCCTCACTTCTAAGACACTGAGACTGTTTATTTGTGTGATCTTTCTACATACTATGCCATTTTTATCTTGACAGCTAAAATTCCCACAAAATGATTCATTCTAATAATATTTATTAGCTCCAACTATGCCATGTAATAGGAAAACATTGAAATTTGGCCCACACTTCAGACACCACATAAATATTATAATTCAATGAGGTTCATGGAAAAGGAGCTGCCATAACTTTTCTCATTATGTTAAAGTCATTTGAGTGACAAGTAAGTCCTTTGTTTAATGAATATGACTGTGGATATTTTTGGAAGTAGATAATTTAAATGATCATTCAATTAATCTTCTAATAATTTTGATGTTCTTAATACCATTTGTCTTTTTGTCTGTTTCCCTCTTCTTCCATCACTTTGATCATTTTTTGGCAGCAACAGAGCAACATGATGATACTGACAATCAGAATAAAAAGATATACTTTCAGATATACTTTTATATTCATGATTAATTTTGAAACTGAAGAATGGACTACATCTTATTTTGCTCCATTATAAATCATCTAGGCTGACTCTAACTATGTTTCTGGACATAACTCAATGATTGGCATACAGAATATGTTACAGTTACACAATGAGCAAAAATACTTCATGATTGTGAATAATCATATTGCTAGGGCCCACAAAGAATAAAAAGTGATCCACTCCGAATTATTCAGGAAGTAGAGTCTCTATGGTTTAAATAAATGCTAGAAACTCAATATAAGTGTTGGAAATTACTGCTGCTGTTTCATGTTTTAATTATTTTACTTTATATTGGCAGCCATAGATTAGGTAAATATCAATAGGGTCCTAATGCCTGACCAGTACACTGGACTTTCTAGGGCCAATGCCTTGCTCTATGACAACTTTCACAGGGCACATACGGTTTAATACTTCTGCCACTTTTATTCCCAAAGTTCCTTTCTTTGGATTTATCATATTTATGATTTGTATTTAAATATTAATATTATATGCCACATATATCATTGTATTATCAAATACCAACAAAATTCAGTTCTGATTTATTCTACTAATAAACTTTTCTAGCACAGGTAACACACTTGTTCTATTTCCTCACTTCCCTTCATGTTTTTATTCTTTTACATTGAAAGCTCATTTGCTGTATACTATCAGTGAATGATAAACAAATGAATAAAGAAACAATGTTATAATTATAGGACTGAGAGTTTATGAATAAAAACTACAGCCACCGAGAACTCACAGCATATGTAGCTCTGTTGGTCACCATGGTGCTGTGCTCCAGGTGCCTCTAGGTTATGCTTTGCTCTATTTTTGTGCACTTTAAATCCATAGATTTGTAGGCTGTTTGAGTGTTTATACATGAATATATCAGTTAAGAGACCTGGAGATCATAATCCTAACACCCTTGTCTTGTAAAAATAAGTGAAACTGTGAGAGGTGTCCTGCCTGCAGAGTTCTCACTATCCCTTCCTCTCTGTAGATAATGTCAGGTAAAAAGCATTTCAGCTATATTCATAGTTGCTTGGTTACAATTCTGATAATGAAAAAACAGTCTGAACTTGGACAAATTAAAGTTTGTCTTTCATTTTTTTTCATGGGCAAACTAGAAACACTATTTACATTATTTACTGCATTGGAAGTATCAGACAAGGTACCAAGAGGACAGGGCCCTGACCTTACATTCACTGGATTATTTATGATGAAGAAGATAATGATGCTGACTGATGATGATGATGATGATGATGATGATTCACCCAAACAGAAAAAGACAGTAAGTACACTTTCACAAATTGAGCATAGTGCTTTTCATTAAATGTAAAGTGGTCTGTACATCAACTCTACAGACAATTCAAAGGCTACAGATAGAATGGAAGTTTGCTGTACTGAATACTACTATATGTAATATGTTCTTATGCAGGTAGTACTTGCTGACATACCAGATCAAAAACTGATGCAAACCCAAACAAAAAGAAATGTTCACACAGTAAATGTTTCCTGTAATTAGTCCACAAAGATACTATGTCAAAATATGTATTAAGTTCATTACTATATCCAGTATTTTTATAGAACTGTACACATTTAATAGAATTTCCCATATTTCAAATGACACTGTTACCATTAGCGCCTAATTAATTCCAATGAAAATGTCAATGTACTGATTTTAATGTCTAACCTTAGTTTTGTGTTTAGTTTTAGAACATACTATATGAGTTAACCCATTTCTGTAGCAATGAGTAAAAAACAAAGTCATAAGAACTATAAAGATTTGAATCATCTATTCCCATTATTACACTATTTCCTGCTGGACATGTGCTTTATTTTGTTTGCTTGAGCTGGGTCTTGCCATCTTTTTGAAATGCGTCAACTCTGCAGCTCAGATTGGTCTTGCATTCTCAATACTCTTACCTCAACTTTCTCTGAACTGGGATTCTGGGTGTTAACATCAGGATGGGTCCTAGGCAAATACTCTTTCGATTCTGAGAACTGAAAATTAATAATATTGCAAGCCCATCATTGCTCTGTGGAACTCAGATTCTTGTCCATGCTAAGCAAGCGTTCTACTACTAAGCTGTAGCCTCAACTCCACAACTTTACTTCAGATAGAAGTAACAGAATACATTATTAAAATTATTTTTCACTCATACTCAAAGTGAATTGAATTCTTAATTCAAAAAACTAACTGTTTCAATATTAAGATTAGTGTTACATTAAAGATAATTTGGATCTTGTGTTCTGAAAACAAAGATTTGAAGATTAAAAACATAGACCGGACCTGAAGTCATTAAAACTAACTAAACATCTAGTCAGCAAATCAAAGTAAGTTATGTGCAGATGCGTTCTAAAACTTAAATGTAATAAGTTTGTAAGAAATGTGTAAGAACTTGTAGTAAAAACTATTTCAGATGAGATGGGGAGATGAGAGAGAGAGAGAAAGAGAGAGAGAGAGAGAGAGAGAGAGAGAGAGAGAGAGAGAGAGAGAGAGAGAGAGAGAGAGAACAAATCAGGACTTTTACTTGTTTGTTTGTTTACTTATAATCATTGAAAGAGTTGCATTTACTTCTGAGGATTTTTCTGTAGTTGAAAAAATACTGCTGAATTAATTATATAAATGCTGACTATTTAAAACCCAGACACCTGACTCATTTAACAATTTCAAGGCATGTGAACCATGCCATAAATTCATTTGGTTTTGAGACAGGGACTTGTTACAGGGCAAGGCTGGGTTTGAAATAACAATTCCCCTGACTTAACTACTGAGTGCTAGGATTTCAGTTGTGTACCACCATGCTTTCCTAGAGAAATTGCTTTCCACCATCTCAAACCGAATGTTTACTTAGCACTGTCAGGCATCTGCTTTGCCCATGTCAAAGAATAATTATCTCAGAGTTCACCAGTGGCAACCATTCATGGGGATTTTTTTCCTGAATATTCCCATCAAATCTGTGCACACAGTGATCTATTTGTCTCGTTATTGGTCTTCACATTTGTATATGAGGGAGGATTTGTTTCATTTTTTTTCATATAATAATGAGGTACAGTGTGATTCAGAGCTGTGTTGAAGACTGTGGGACATATTTTTACTTAGGAAGAAATGCCAGAATAAATAATATCCTGACAGCAATGCTGACCTCTGATGTCACCTCAGTTGCCTGATCTGTGAGAGAGCCCAGTAAACCAGGAATCCTCGGCCATCAACCAATTTAGGATTATTCATCTTGGAAGCTATATCCAGAAATGCATGCATTAAGATGTGCTCCATAAAGCAGTTGGATGCTCTTAGAATAAGCATATTTTATTGCCCAGCTTTACTTAGGGAAGGAAGAGAATTTTTGTACCTGATTTTTGAGTTGATCATTTGTCTTTTCAGCCCAATGTAACATATGAAAACTGTGTATTTTAGTCAAACAACTTTTTATTTATATATTCCCTTTATGTTTATGACTTAAATGAACTGTGGTATAATTTAGAAACTATAAGTGATGGGTTTTTTTTTTGCATGTTTACTGTTTCAAACTCTACTATGCTAATCTTATTTTGAGATTAAAATAGATGAAGCTAATGGGGAGAGGATTTCTGGTGGAATGTGCCAGGCAAAATTACATACGATTATGAACCAAAAGTTAAATTATATACGTATATATGTGTGTAACATACAACCAAGATAACCAATGGCATTTTATTTTATTTTTTATAAAGTCTTTTCCAGTCTCAGAACCATTCCCATGTTGAGGGATCAGCATATATGTCACCAGACTTGTTGTCTTTCTGAGCTTTTCCCCTCATGTCTGCATCCAAGATCCTCAGAAGGTCTGCCCTGATCAAATCTGATCTTTATTAACTTTTAAGAGTCCCACATCTTTTTTTTTTTCTGTATAGTCATATGCATAAATTCTTCCCCAATGTAAGATATATTCTGGTTTCCATTATGAGGTCAACACATTTCTAAAATATATAGGCTGATTTAATTTGGCACTTTTTTTTCTATTATCCAGTGTCTCACTGTAGCTATTATTCCTTTTTCATTTGCATTTAAAAATTTTAAAGTTAAGAAAACACTGTGTAATCTATCTCTAGGTGTTTTGTTACCCTTTCTTGTTTATTAAGCATATCTATTAAAGTGCAATTAGATCTTTCTTTCTATAATCACTTGTAGGATTGTGTGGTATACCTGTAATATGCTTTATGTTGCAATATGACTTTCTGCAGCCATTGTTCCTTTTTTATTAGCATTTTAAAAAGTTAAAGTTAATAAACTGTTGTCAACCTTAATTTGTACAGGTATTCCTATAATGGCCATGACTTCTAATAAGTGTATAATTATAGAATCAGCCTTGCCAGAACTCAAAGCAGTTGTCCATTGAAATCCTGAATATGCATCTATGCACATATTTTGATTTTTCAAGCTCTGCAAAATGAAACATTTCCATTTACCAAATTTTATTTCTTTAAGTACCTTTTGGGTTATTTCCTACAGGTAACGAAGTTTGATTATACAAAGAACAAGTAGGACATTTCCTTATAATTCCCTTAGCTTGTTGCTGAGTGATAGAAAAATCTTCAAACCTTTGCTGTTAATATTGTGTTTCTTATGAAATGCAGAGGCTTCTAGCACATTTTCTATTAATAGCTAATTAATTTCATCATTTCCTTGCTAGAGGGCCTGATAGACCCTATAAGACTTGATATGTATTATATGGAATGGATGATTTCTATATCTGATTACTTGTTGTAATTGAATAAATAACAAAGTCAATTCTGAATTGTCTTAGAATAAATTCAGCAGTTTCAGTATGTAAAACAACTCTTTTTGCATATTGAGAGTCAGTAACTATATTAAGAGATTCTAGAAAATCTAATAATACCATGAAAATAATAGCATATAATTTTGATTTCTGAACTGAATTGTGGGCTTTAAGTCACTTTACTTAATTTACACGACTTAAAACTTGCCTTTCCTTGTTTATTTGCACCAGCATAGAATGTAGGGCTCCAGAAATTGCTATTGTCTTTATTATATGAGGAAGAATTCAATTAGTTCTTTTTATAAGCTGAAGTTTCTTGTTTTGGGAATTTTTTTGCTAATCTCTCTCAAAAAATTACTGCAAATTCCTTGCCAAACTTCATTTTCTACCAATAATGAAGTAATTTCAGCATTAGTAAAAAGAACTATAATTTATGGTGTGTCCATTCTGCTAATTAAAGAAGTTTCAATTTTCTTCACAGAATCAATTCAGAAACACTTTCCATATTGATCTTTAATTTTTTACTCTGCTTGTATGGTAAAAATATCCATTCTAGAATATTATCTTCTCTTTGCATAAGAATTCCAGTAGGATAATTAGTAAAAAGGTAGAATGGAGTAATTAGTAAAAAGGTAGGATATGATCAAGCTCTGGATCCAAGTGATCCACATGTGCATCTTAAAATTTCTTTTCTACTAGAGCCAATTCTCTCTCATCTCCAGCTGGTCATTTTTTGGACTACTTAAGTCCTTATCATGTTGTATGGTTTGAAGCAAATTAATTAGTTCTTGAGTGGTTAATCCATTTGTAGGCAGTAGCCAGTTAATGTCTCCCAGCAATTTTTGAAAAATCATTCAAAGTCTGTAATTGATCCCTCCCGACTTGTACTTTCTGCAAACCTATCTTATACCCTAAATGATTAATAAAATCTCCTCTTTTTCACGAGAAATTTGTAATTCCCAACAAGGCAAAATTCTCTTTACTTCATCAAACACTTTCCCTCTAAAGTACCTACATCTGAATCAGCCAGTAAGATATCCTCCATATAATGGTAAATTATTGATTGAGGAAACTGTTTATGAATTAGATCTAATGGATGTTGTATAAAATATTGACGTAAAGTAGAGCTGTTTAACATTCCTTATGGAAGAACTTTCCAATGGTACCTTTTAACTGGCTGGGAATTATTATAAGTAGGCACTGTGAAGGTGAATTTTTCTTTATCCTGTTCTTACAATGGTATAGTAAAAAAAGCAATCTTTTAATCAATAACCATAATAGATCATCCCTTAGGTAATAAAGAAGGCAAGGAAATTCCAGGCAATAAAGAGCCCATTGGTTGAATCACCTAATTTTTGGCTCTTAAATCTGTTAACATTCTCTGATGTTCATATTTCTATTTCATGACAAATATAGGAGAATTCCAAAGACCATTTGATTCTTTAATATGTTGAGTATTTAGTTGCTTCTGAATCAGCTCTAGTGCTTGTAATGTTTTTACATCAGTGGCCATTTTCCCATGCACATAGATTTGTGAATTAACTATTTGAAAGGTAGTTATGTTGGTACCTTTGAAATACCAGCAGCTGTATGCCCTGCTCATGTACAATCTGAATGGTCTGTGACTACTCTTGATAATACCTTTTAATATTTCTCTCAGAAGTCTTTTTTATTTTATGGTTTGTTTCTGAAATTGGAGTAATGTTAATCTGTGTTTTCCATTGCTGCAACAAATCACGTCTCCATAAATTCATTGCTGTATTAGTCACATATGGTCTTAATTTTCCTCTCTGTCCTTCTGGTCCTATATACTTGACTCATCTTTGTTTTACCTGAGATAAAGTTCCAATCCCTAGAAGCTAAGCATTTAACTCCTGAAGAGACCAATTTGGATGCCAAGATTTTGGTAAAATTTTTTTTATATCTGCACCTGTGTCTACTGCACCCTTAATTCAATGCCATTTATTTATATTTTTAGCTTTGGTCTCTGATTATTTATAGCAGTTTTCTGGTGTCTCCTAAATTTTGTTGTATCTATTAAAACTGTTCTGTATTTGATCACATACAGAACAGTGTGGTTTTTAACAACCAATATTAAGTCTTTTAATTGCTTTCTGGATGAGTTCCTCCAACGCTGGCAGGGAATGATTGAAGGGTGCTTCTCAGGGTGTTTTTCAATGGCAAAGGATTACTTTTCTTGTCCCTTGTTGATCTGCATTAATTAGTCCAATGCTGGCTTTTGCCATACCTGCATACTCCAGAAGCCTGGGGCCTTCTGTTTGGATGATCTCTAGAGAAACCATTGTTTCTAGGTATACCTTGTCTACAAACCCTTTTCAAATGATCTTGCTTACAACAGTTAAGACCTCTGACCTTCTGATTTTTCTTGAAATTTTACAAATATCCAAGTAACATCATAAGTGTGAGATCCAATATTAGCTGTATTTTGGATCCATTCATCTATGGTTGCTGCTCTTGCCTTTAAAGGATTAATCATCCTTTTGCATTATGAATTAGCATTTTCAAAAGCCAAATATTCAATTAATATTTGTCTAACTTCTGGATCTACTATCATTATATTTACAGCTGAAGTCAATCTTTGTAAAAAATCAGTAAAGGCTTCTTTTGGGTCTTGTAAAATTTTAATAAATGACTTAGTCCTCTTTTCTGATTCTTTAAATGATTCCAAACATTCAAAACAGCTATACAACATACAGTCAAGGTGTGATCGTCAAATGTAAATTGTCTTCACAAATCAGCATACTGATCTTCATCGAGTATCTGATCTTGTGAAATTTCAATACATCTAGCCCTGCTTTGTTGCTCTATGACCCTAGCTTTCACTTTCCACCACATTTTCCATTGTAACTGAGGGCTAGCTTCCAATATTGCTGTAGCTAAACCTTTCCAGGCTTGTGGAATAATTCTGTTCTGAGTTGGCCGTGAATTTAACGTTTGCTTCACAAAGGGTGAATGCATACCATATGAAATGCCTGTTTCCTTAAATCTCTTCAAATCTAACATTTCTACAAAATCACAAGTAACCTCTGCATAACCTTGGGGGTCCCTATTATCTGGTAGTCAGTCATTCTTGTATGGTAACTGGATAAATCAAGGTTGGTTTCCTGGTAACCTTAGGCCACCCCTCTTCAATTTTATAATGCAATGGAGAGGTAAGTTATGCTCTAAATTCCTTGGTTGCTGTCTGAGTATTTTTCTTATTTTCATTAGTAGGTCTTCCTAAGGCTTTTCTTTTATCATTCAAATTTTTCTTATTTTCATTAGTAAGTGTTTATAAAGCTTGTCTTTTATCAATGGTAAGTCCTTTTAAGACTAGTATCTTATTAATCAATTTTTTTTATTATTTTCATTAGCAAGTTTCTCTAAGGCTTGTATTTTATCAATAGTAGATCTTTTTAGGTTTATATCTTATCAGTCAATTTTTTATATTTGGCAGAGTTATTAATCCACTTTTTAAGGATAAAATTTGAATTACAATAGGCATTTTGTCAATCCCAGATAAGTGATTTATCCCCTCAATTTTTTTTTCCATTTGCAAGCCATCATAGCACCACTATACGGAGTACTAACTCCCTGAGTTGTGATATTTCTAATTCTTAACATGGGAAAGATTTTTCTTTTTAATATTATTTAACTTTCTCCTTAAGGCCTTCCCAAGTGTCTCACCAAATCTGCTAATTTCTCAGTTTGTCTGAAGCAAGAGCACCATCAGTAGTGGGCTTAAACCCCTCCCACAATTTCCAAGCACAAGCCCACTTTCTAGAGTCCCAAAAATGGCTCTTGGAAAAGCCCAGACAGCAACTGCCAAAGGCATTGAGTGGTGTGACTTCTCCGTCCATGTGATCATGTCCCATGGTGGGCACCAAATGATTTTTTTACTGTCATCTTAGCAGCTGCACATGAACCTACTGATATTTTAATTATTGTCTTTGTCCCCTTGACTCCACAGTCAGTACCTTGCTAACCACTCACATTTCTGGTCCTACAGCCCTGGCTCTGCTGTTGCCATGATATATAAGTTTAAACTGAGTCTTTATCATTCTATTTATCAATAAGACTCAGGGGTCAAAGGCTAGGGTGAAAACTTGCTAGCTCAGAGAGGTAGAGTAGCAAATAGCTGACCTTGCTTTTTAGCCAGGGACACTACAAGAGATTTGTCTCTCCCGTCATCTCAGAACCAAAAGGAAGCACCAAACTCATTTTTTTTCTCTTTCTTTCCTGTGCATCTCTATCCAAATTGTTGGCTTCTCTATGGCCATTTCTAGACAGCTGAATGTTTAGTTCCATAGCATGGTTTTGGGTTGGGCTTTTGTGGTCCTTTAGCCTAAAAATAAGACTGTGTATGTGCATTCTTGCATATAGAGGTCAGTGCAACTTTGTGGAGTTGTTCTGTCTCCTGTCTACATCTACCTTTATGTGAGTTCTGGGCATGGGACTCTGGCCATCATTGTGCACAGCAAGTGCTTTTACCTGGTGAGCTACCTTGCTGGTCCTTGTTTCTTTCCTTGATCCTTAGTTTCTTGTGCTCTTTCTGTCTATTCTAGGTACTAACCAACTGTTGGATATATAGTTAGCAGAGTTTTTTTCTCCCATTCTCTTGATTGCTTCATAGTTAATGGTTTCTTCTGCTATAAAATTTTTAGTTTTATGAGATCCCATTTGTCAATTATTTTTCTTATTTCCTGTGCTACTGGAATCATATTCAGAAAGTCCTTGCCTAGGCCTGTATGCTAAAGTGTATGCCTCACATTTTCCTTTAGCAGTTTCAGAATATCAAGTTTTGTATTGAGGTCTGTGATTCATTTTGAGGTGAGTTTTGTGCAGATGAAAGATAATTACATAATTTCATTATTTTACATGTTGATATCCAGTTTTCTGAGCACCATCTGTTAAAGATGCTATTTTTCTTTAGTGTACATTTTTTTTTGTCTGTGAAAATTTAGGTGGTTGTAGTTGCATGACATTGTAACTGCTATCTAGAAACACAAGAGAGACCAGATAGCCAAAGCAATCCTGACCAAAAAGAATACTACTGGAGGTATCACCACATACCTCATTTCAAATTACATTACAAAGCCAGAGCAATAAAAACAACATAGTGCGAGCACAAAAATAAATGAGTAAATCAATAGATTGGAATATAAAATGTGGGTCATTCATTATGCTCTGCTGGGGATAACCCTTGCACATGCCAGACAAGCAATCTACCTCTGAACTATATTCCCAACATGACCAACACTTAAGTGTTCCAACATGCCTAGGCTAGACCGAGACCCTGTCTTACAACAGCAGCAGCAGCAGCAGCAGCAGCAGCAGCAGCAGCAGCAGCATTAGGCTGGAGTCTAATATATGGACCTCTGAGAACACTTCAGAACTACATTACAATGGTATGTATTAAGGTGTGTATATGTATTGTTTAGGGTGTTACCCATGCTATGTAGATTGAATAGCTATAAAATTTGGCAATTCAGTATGTATTCCTTTAATAGCTCAACCAGAATCATTATAATTGGTTGGGAGATTATGACCAAGAGAATCAAAGTTCTTACTGTTTGGAAGATATCCAGTCATAAACTCAATGTAGTCTGAAACACTTTCATGCACTGTATATGCAGTGCAGTGTACCCAGTGTATAACACGTGGTGGTAGCTAGAACTAGGTCTAGAGATACAGGACATAAAACACATGCAGTTTGCTCTACTAAGCAACTCAATGGCATTAAAAGATACCCAGGAAAATGCACAAATCCACACAACTTGACCTAAAATTTCAGGGAGTATTACAGCTTTCCTAGATCCCAGAAATGGAATGTGATGGTCTGGAAATACCAGACATGCACTGCATAAATTCAGATGGAAGAAGTTTTAAAAAGAAAGAAGAACAGAGGCAGACAGGAATTGAATTCAGTGAGTAGAATTTCACAACAAATCATGGGTGTAGCAGCTTGGAAACTCTAGGAGAGATCATCTGGGCTTTAGAAAGTGTTAAATTTTTAAGCCATGATGGAGGCTCAGAAGGATTTAGCTAGACACAAAGTGGGAGTCTGCCTATTTAATGCAATGCTGCCATATGCAGTTTCCTCACCTTACGGGAACTTTTTCTCATCTTTGCCCAGCATCAATTCTTTTCAGCTATCTTCACATCAAGGGTGAAGTTCAGCTAAAGGAGTTTCACACTGCCCGGGGCTGTTCATTTACCTCTGCTCAGCTGTCTTCTATCTCCTCTTTTACTTGTAGAGTAAGGAAACTGCCTATCCTATTGGCAATACAACAGCTCTCCTACTGTCCATCAGGATGAAACCCAGAAAGGTTCTAAAGACTTTTCCTTATAAAGAAAAAACTTACCTGGCCTCTTTTAAAAATCTCTTCCTTTCCATCCCTTTCCTTCATAGTCTGTTTCAAAATATAAAGTAACTCCTGATAGTGCATTTGAAGCATTAATGCTTATTGTAGGTGCAACCATTGTTTATATCTGTCTTTTTTTTTTTTTTACTTTAAAAACCAAACCCAGAAATTATTTTAAGTATCCATGCTTGTTCTGATGTGCTTGGCGTATTTCATCATAAATACCTTATTCATCATAAATACCTTAATAAATTCACATACTTAGTTGTGATAATATTCCAATGGACGGAGGCCCACCCTACATTATAAAGATCCCACCGAATTAGAGATATATAAGAGTTTTTGGTATGTGTTACAACAACATGCAAATTGAGAGTATAGGATTTAAGGTTGCAATGAGAGCCACGTGCTCCCAGGCACATGCCATTACCACAGCATGCTGGATGCCAGAAGACTTATTGAAAGCTTCTTTGATGTCTCATCAACCCTACTCTTCCTTTCAGGTTGCTCTCTCTCTGAACGACAGTTTCAATAACTCTTACCTAGTTATTTTCAACCAAATGGCGTGAGGTCTTCACACTCCTTCTTATAGACTCCCTTCTCTACTTAGCAACATTTACTTACTCTCTTTGATAAAATTATTTAAAATTCTTTTAGTTATGTTAACATTTTTATATACGAAATTTGTGCAGGGCTATTTTATGTCAACTTTACACACGCTAGAATCATTTGGGAAAAGGGACTATCAGTTGAGAAAATCCCCCCCTGCGCGCGTGCGCACACACACACACACACACACACACACACACACACACACACACACCACACAGACCAGATTGCCTTTTGGGCAAGTCATTGGTGATTTGCATAATCTTGACATGGGAGGGCTCAGCCAATAGCGGGTGGTGCCATCCCTGGGTAGAGGTGTCTAAAAAGCTGGCTGAGGAAGCCAGCAAACAGTGTTCCTCCAAGATCTCTGCATCAGCACCTACCCTCTATACTGGACTGTGTGACCTGTAAGAAAACTCTTACCCTTTCCTTCCCAAGTTGCTTTCAGTCATGGTGTTTGCCACAGCCACAGAAATCCTACCTAAGACAAAGGAAACAGGTGAAGTGTGGAGAACGGGTTTTAGTTTCTTTGTTTCTTTGAAAGCTGCTTTGTATAAGCAGTGAGCAGAAAGAATAAGAAGCAAAAGCAAAAGTGATATCAAAAACAAACAAACAAACCCAAACCAAAAACCCCTCCTAGGAACTGGGAATGTAGCTCCATAGCACAGAGCTTGCTTAGTATGTGTTCAATATCTGGAACAAAAGAAAGAAAGGAAGGAAGGAAGGAAGGAAGGAAGGAAGGAAGGAAGGAAGGAAGAAAGAAAGAAAGAAAGAAAGAAAGAAAGAAAGAAAGAAAGAAAGAAAGAAAGAAAGAAAGAAAGAAAGCAGATCATTGTTTTTCCCGACAATGGGATGAGCACACAATGATTAGTCACACATTATTTCCTGGAGTCTCCTCAATGACATTGAAATGCAAGGGCTGGTGCGATGTCTCAGCAGATAAAGGCATTTACTGTCAAACCTGATGATCTCTGAGACCCACATGGTAGAAGAAGAAAACCAGCTTCCACAAGCTGTCTTCTGACTTCCACATGCACACTGGTATACAAACACTCCCATACACAAAATAAATGAACATTTTAAACAACGAACGACTTTTGAACAGGCTTGGCTTCTTGAAATGGCAATACTTTCCCACTCCTAAGAGAAGCTTGTTGACGATCATTCCATTATTTAAGGATTTATGATGCAAGAGAATGTCAAGTAGTGAAGAGTCATTTTATTGAAAAGAAATAGGAAGCTTCAGAACTTTACAGAATACACAAACCATAAGATCAAGTGATGCAGAAGATGACAATCATCTGTAATAAGAATAAGACTGGGAGACTTATTTAAAGTTCCAGGTCAGTACTGTGTGATGCATTCTCCTCTATCTGTCAGCTTGTCAGCATGGAAAAGGTCTCTAGAGAATAGAGAATATTTTTCTTCAAATAGTCTCTTCCAATTTTTCTCTTCAAACAATGAGTTGAGCCAAAAATCATTCTTCCTCGGTCACTGCTGGATGTCTCTGATTTACTTGATAGGCCCCTCTGCATGACATCAAACTACATTTTAGTCACACTTTATAAAAATTTTGATAGATCCAGCTAAGTGCTCAAATGTGGTAATTAATGATGTCCAGGTCATAGTTTTCATTATTTTAGATTGCTTTGAAATTTTGTTTCTAAAATATTTTCCTCTATTTGGGGGGGGGGGGCACAACTTCCTTGTAGACCTTGAAAGTGTACTGCAACTCATCAATTATGGTTGTCTGTTACTGATAGTCATAGTCAATAAGCCAACAGTATTATATTACCTACCCTATAGTACTATTGTAAGAAATAAATGAGCTAGTAAATGTTAGGTATTATAACAGTATTATTATTAAAATAAGGGATTAACAAAATTTATTCTGAGTGGATTAGAAATGCTAGCTTTAAAGGAATAAGTTTTTTTTGTATGTTTTATTTATTACCACAGGGAAATACAGGTGAATTAAACTAGTACCACAATTGAATTCATTTATGTGCTTTCTTGTATGATGATTTTTATGATCTATGAAATGTATTATATTCCTGATATGTTCTTCCTTATTTCTAGAGTTTATTTTCTTACTTCATTTATTGTTTCATATTTGTTCACTCTATATTTTTATTTTATAATATGAATTAAATGTGTATTTTTCTCTATAAAGCTATAAAGTTCAACTAAGTTCTTACATATGAAAAATTAAGTAAGCATTCATGAATAAAGATACAGAGCAGCCCTAGGCAGCCAATCACCTACCCAACAGACAGGAGTAATCAATCCTCTTCTAGCTCTTCTCTCAGTAGCGGACTGCTCTAGATCATATCAGTCTGGTTTGTTACAATGATTTCCATCTGGAACACGGTCAGTCCTACTGAAGGCCAGACAGATGACATCATAGAAATAAATTGTATTAGTCTGGCATAATTGTTTTCCCTGCAATCTTTGGATCTAAGGGGAAAGGGCAGCCTGCATTAGTACACAAATCCAAGGCAGCTTTTGTTCTTTTGTTGCAAGACAATTGGCTTTATGTGCTGGGTTGATGATAGCAGTCAGGCAGCTTATAGGAAAGCAGGAGCTCTTACGGTGTCCCCATTTTCTTTGGAGGGCCTTATTAAATGGACACACCACACAGTGCAGAAAGCACTGTGGGGAAAGCATCAAATCCGATCATGCACTTTGCACCCAAGTTCTTCAGTGTCCCTTTGCTGCTCCTTCCCAAGGTCACACTGTCTTCCTGCCCCTGCCTGTGCTGGCCTTGTCCTCTTCAGCCTGCTTCTCTCTGACACTGACGCAAATCTGAGACCTCTCTCAGCCATGGTAGAAAGTGTGATGCTCCTCTTGGCATATTCCGGGTAATTTTCCTCCTCCCTTGTCCTCATGAAGTAGCACACAGACCTTCAGTATCCTGAGTAATCAAACTGCCTTTGCCTTTCAATGTAGAAAGTTTTGACATGTTTTCACTATAGCATTTTTGTCAGTGATTGCCACCCTAGCCCCCCCCCCACCATTATTTATGGGCCTCTGTGTGTACATATGACTTGAGTTCTCTACATAGTTGTTAAAATTAATTGTTACTAGGTCCTAAGGGCTCCCTTGGGGGAAGGGGGTGAGAAGGTGTGGCATCAATGACATAGACACCCGCCCCCCCAAGAGTCAGGTGAAAGGCAAACATCAGACTCATTTATTCAGTAATGGAGAAAGACCTACATACCTTCTTCCCAGCACCCAGTCTGTGTCCTGATCCAGTGGGTGACATTGCATAGTCACCCCTCATTGGCTGGGCACAATTAGGACATATGATAGTGTCTGCTGCTAGGGCCTCAGGCAGAATCCAGGTTGGCTCATAAAGAAGTGTATTATGTGTATGCCTTGGCAACCTGTTTGAGCCTTATCTTTCACCAATTAATAAATCACTTTACTCTGTAGATTGTTTTCTTAATCCTGAGATTTACTGGAGAAAAACTAATTCTACAATTTTGGCCAAGTTAAGCGAACATTTCATTGAAATGTTAAATACTGATGAAGATGGAATTGGTCAAAACCACTCTCTGGAACTTTCCAGCTGAGCAACCTTGAGACATGTGTTATCATGGTTTTTATGAACAAAGCCCATAGCCCTTTGTACTTTCTCATGAGGCTTTGTTATTAGTTTCAAGAACTACAGGTCCTAGCATTCCAGGAAGTTACCTGGTTATTGGGCAGGCGGGGCATATAGATTAATTTAGGGTATAACAGATTCAAAGAAGAAAGGGGGGTTTGAACATTTTTAGAGAGAAGAAACGAGGATAATTAAGCAAGTAAAGGATCATAGGGTACAAATTTGGGGGAAGAGTAAGTTAAATTTAGGTCTGATCCAAGGAAGCCTGTTGGGTCATTAACATTTATGGAGCATATCTTTTGTGTTAAGCATTTTACTGGATTATATAGATTAAGTTCATATAGACTGTATCATAAAGAACTCAAAAATATTATTCAACTCTTGACCATAAAATAAAAGAAAATTTAGTTTGAGTCACTGTAACTTAAAATTCTACTCTCTCTACTCAACAAGTAGCTAAAAATGAGACAAAGAAATAAAAGACTAATATTCCACCCTTGTATTATTTTGGCTTCCAGGACACAGGCCTGAAAATAGAGGATTGTGTGTTGATTATGTAGAAAATAGTAGCAATTATCTCATTGTATATGGATTACAGAATCTGAGATAATAAAGTAAGATATATTATGGTTATTCTCCTATTGAATAAATTTACTTCCAATGACTCAGGTTTTCAGACTTCATAATAAAATGGTATTAAGATTTATGTATTTAAATTATTAGATTATGTTTTTAAATTGTTTGTAGAGGTGGTCCAGTGGTAAAGAACACTTTTTGTTCTTCCAGAGACCTGGGTTCAGTTCCCAGTATCCACATGATAGGTCACAACTATCTTTAATTTCAGTTTCAGGTGATTTGATACCCTTTTTTGATTATCAGAGACACCAGATATGTATGTGGTATACATGTATGTATGGAGGCAAACCACTTATACACATAAAACAAATCTAAAAAAATTATTAATCAGATTTTGGTTGTGTCCCTTTTGTGTGAACCTAAGGAAAATATAAATAGTGATTTCTTGCTTTTTTTTCTCTCAAAATTTTTGGATGTTGAAAAGTTGAGTATCAAGGCATGTGCAATGTAGATTTCCCTGTCTTTAGTTTGATGTTATAGTTTTAATACAATGTCTTCCCTCTATGTGTGCTCACATATCATAGAGATATTTGTACAGCTATGCTTTTTGGAACAATTTTCACAACAACTAGGTATTAAAAATAGCCTACTTTCCTGTAAGTAGGTTTTATGTATGTGTATATATATATTATAATATATATAATCAGTAGCCTATTCTGCTACTGAGAACAGAGTTATGCCATTTATATGAAGTGGATGGGATTTGATCATCACATCAAGTGAAGTAAATCAGGCTCACAAATACAGCATGTTCTTTTCTCCCATATGTGGACTCTGTAAAGGAAATAAGACTTGAAAAGATGAGGTAGATTATTTCAGAAAAAAAAAAAAGATCAGATGAGGAATTAGGAGAAGATATGAAGGGGTAAATACATTCTAAGTATATGATATACATGCATGAGAATGTCATAATGAAACTATCACTTTGAATATATGCAAATGAGACCTAGCACAATTAATACATGACAAAGAGGTGGAAAATCAAAAACAAACAAAAAGTGCTGAGCTTTAATTTTCATTGTGAGTTACTAAGAGTGGAAATTTATTCCAATTATTTTGCTTAGATGAGGGATTTCGATGATGTGTTTAGGAGTGAATGAAATCATCAGTGTGAGGCAATGGCAGACCCCCTATCTAGCATCAGTGAGGCCTTAGGTTCAATTCTCAGTACTGCCAAAAATGAAAAAGAGGAAAGTCATCAGGATGGAGTACTGTGGCTGAAAACCAATTGTCTTCCAAGAAGAAGGAGAGAGATAAAGGTATATCCTTGCATGTTCTTGGCCTCTCATCAGGAAATGCTCAGTATCATCTTGAAATTCTGTCACCAAGAAGGCCACCCAGAAAGGCAGTCAGAATTAGGAGCTGAAAATGAGCATAATCCTTTTGAAATGACCCAGTTTCTGTTATGTGACCAGCAACAGAAAGTGCATGAATACAGCTGACCGCACCTGTTCTTCACAGGCTCTCCTGTGCCTTTCTGAATACTAATTCCTTCTTATAGGAACACTAGTTATATTAGATCATAGACTACCCATTATTGTTTAACACCTGCATATGAAAATACAGTAACAGTCTAAGTTACAGGGTCTTGGGAACTCAATATAAGGTACAAGTCAGTACACAAAATATAATGGTTAATAATCATTCCTTGTAATAAATTTTTATTCCAAACCATGCTATTTCATGCATATTGTGTCATTAATTATTACAACTATCATTGATAAAAATATTAACATTTTTTATAGCTGACATGGAAAAATTGAGGATAGTGAAAGCAGTTGACTTAGTCTCTAAGTATAAAAATAAAAATTGAATTTTAGCAAGGTTCCCATGACTGCGTTTATGAGCAGTGTCTTACTGCTTTTTTCTTTGAACTTATGATGCTAGAATTTCCTGTAGGGGAGGGATTGGGTCTTTTAATATCTTGTTTTAGTGATTCATGTGTTAGTTTATCTTTCATTAACAAATATGCTATGTACATACATAACATTTATGGCAGTAACTTAAAATAGAGTTAATAAATAATAAACAATATGTTTACGTACACAATTGCCATTTTTAGCTGGCAGAGAGACCTTTATATCATCACTCATCCAGACTGTAGTTTTAAAGAATAAAAAGCAGGTGAGGGACTTGTTTTGTAGATGTATCCACTGGGATTGGTTCCACAAATGTGCATTTGATTGGTTGTGGTTTTTTTGCAATAGTCACCATCTGTTGTTAAGAAAAATTTCCTTGATGAGAACTAAGAACTATTTTTATCTGTGGGTATGCATACAAATATTTAGATATCAGTTAGAGATTGTGCAGATTTAGTAAAAATAACTACAGGCAGCTAAGGAATACTGAAAGTGGGAGAAATAGTCTTCCCCAGGCAAGAGTACACCAATTTGTTATCCAACACCAAAAGGACAGCCCTGAAAACATACATAAAAGTAGGATATAAACAGATGGTTATATTTAGGAATTTATATGTACATATGAGTGTATACACACACACACACACACACACTTATATGTATGTATATCTTGTTGATGTCAGAAACACAGTGTAAAGGAAAACAAACTGATCCTTAATTTCAATGTAGCTTACAAGTTCAAGTGTCAAAATAGATAATAAAAAGCTCAAATAACATGGGCAAAATCCTGTAGACTTTAATTCACTCCCCAGCACCTACATGATGGAGGACATTACTGACTGCTGGGAGTTGTCCTCTGATCTCCACATGTGTTAGTGCCCACAGACATACACACATTAAACAAACAGAGAAAATGTAACTAAAATTTTAAAAAGTCACAATAATGAATGAATAATAATTTCATAGCATCAGAATCTCTCTAGAAATCTGAAATAAATACATCCGTGAAAGCCTCTGAAAAGCAAACATAATTTGTGTTGTTGGTTAAGGCACACTTTTCTTGAGGGCATGACTACTTTGTTGACATCCACTATATAAGGAGGGCAGCCAACTTGAGCTCAGGGAGGAGGCAGGGCTGCAGATTTGATATTCTGTATACATAGAAAAACTCAATTCATACAATATCCATTTAACAATTTCAAGAAATGTTAAGGAGCCTGGGGTAACTAGAGTGAGGTAGACAGAATGCCCCAAGATGAGGCTTCTTAAAAAAAAATTCAGGAGCATGGAAGAATTAATGAAAGATTTCTATTGGAATAACAATGGCATTGCAATTTTAAAAATCATTTTGAATGTGGCCTCGGCAATAGAGTAGGAATGAACAGATGAGTAAGAAAATAAGTTGAAAATACTATTATAATGGTCTAGACAAGACTAGGGTTGGAGTTTGGTGGCAGTGCAAATGGAAACACACAGATGATGAGTGGACTGAAGAGATAATGAAATTAAAATAGCAAGTCCTTGGCTGGGCAGTGGTGGCACACGCCTTTAATCCCAGCACTCAGGAGGCAGAGTCAGGCAGATCTCTGTGAGTCTGAGGCCAGCCTGGGATACAGAAGGAGGAGTGGGTTCTGGGAAAGGCAGAAAGCTACACAGAGAAACCTTGTCTTAAAAAAACCTAAATAAATATAAATAAGTAGATAGATAGATGATTGATAGATAGATGATAGATAGATAGATAGATAGATAGATAGATAGATAGATAGATAGATAGATAAAATAAGATAACAAGTCATGGTTATGATGCTGGGCATGAATTTTTAGAAATTCAATATTTCAAAATGCACAGGATTCTTCAAAGATATTTTGCTTTCTTCCAGAGTTACTCAGTGAGGTAGGAAATTTTACAAAAGGACCAGGTCAGGAATGTGACTATCACAAACTTGATTTTTAAATAGACTAAATAAGCATGATGTGATTTGGCAAGTACATAAAGGGACTATGTGATTTTCTAGGTTATCTTGGTATCAGTCACTGCGCTGCCTGAAGCTTGTTTATAACATCTGGGTAAAGAAGCAGACCAGACGGAAGAGGGATGAGTGTCAAACCTTGTGGAACTATTTAATGTTTGAAATGGAAAATACAATTCAAAGAATATTATAAAAAAAAACCACAGAGAAATAGACAAGAAATCAGCAAAAAAAATAGTGTTTATAGACATTAAGATATGAAGTAGGAAAAATTCCACTGGGCAAAATATAATGGATTAATCAGGTGGGCATGAAGTAAAGAAAATAAGTACTATGTATGATAAATGATATTTTTTGTTAGAACACTACCACCTTTACAGATGAGGGGCAGGGTCAAACACCATGGGTATAATCTTCACCCAAACAAGAAGAGGCAGATTCTTAGCATTATGATCAAAATACAGACACAATTCTACAAAGAAATTAAGTGAGTCATAGAAGCAATACCTAGCCTTCAGCTCTTTATTCAGCCTGTGGTCATTGTTAATGGAGGCTGACTATTGCTTGAAGAGCATAGCCCAAGTGAAGGTCAATATTTGGGAACCCAATAAGAAACAAATATTATTTCGGCCATTTATTTACAGTGCATGAATCTGTAAGTGTTCTGTAGTGTAGGACTAAGACTCACTAAACAATCAGTCTCTGTTTCTATTACATTTCTTTCAGACACTTCATTCCTGTGTTTAGCAGAAATCTTAAACTTAATGTTCAACCTAAGTGGATGTTACCTTTCTGAGTTTCAGCTGGAACACCCAAATTAGATGTACTTATAATGGAATATTGTATCTCCTGTGAGTACTTATTTCCAAAATGATACTCTTAAAAAGAATACAATTTTAAAAACAAGTTTTGTACAAAAGCTAATCTAAATAGAATAGGAAGGTAGGTAAAGGTAATTATGAGAGGTATTTGAAATTTTTAAAGATGTATGTCATCTGATCATCTTCATTTCATTAGTTTAAAAAGTTAACTGGCTCTCCTATGCTGTCTCTCTTCCACATTTGTGAAGTGCTAGGATAATTCATCTGTTTCACCTTCCCTATTACTCCTAAGATCTCTTAGCCAGTTGCTCTTCTCCCTTAGCATCTCAATATCTACTGTTTTCCCTGTTTGTAGATCCAGCCTATGTTACATGAAGCCTGAGAAGAAACCTCTATATCAATTAACTAAAAAACAAAAGAAGCAGTGGACATGTCTGTCCAAGTCCAAGTGAGTGCACATGGGGCTTCTGGTTTTATCATGGTTATTTAGCTATAGATATAGATCTAATCTACAGATGCATAAATCTAATCTACAGATGCATAGACATAGGATACAGATGATTTCTTTCAGGTCATAACAATCTGCTGTCCCATTAGCAAACTCTCTTGAACCATGTTTCCATAATGAAGTTAGGATTTGACATGAATAAAACATTTTATATCCATTCTTTTCTCATACAGCCCTCTAAGAAAAATAAGACCAGCAATCCATCTCATCAAAGGGGCAAGAATGGGTTCATTTCAAAATGTATGGATATTTCACTTTAAATTTGTTGATACATAGTTTCTTTTTGCAAAAAGCTGAAATAATCATTTTAATTTTTTATTTTTTAAATTACACTCATCACTCATGATATTCATTACTTACACTCATGATATTAATCATATTTGTGGTATTCATAGATTATATTCGTAGTATTCACTTAATTATATATATATATATGTATATATGTATATATATATTAATTTTAAATGTCGAATGTCATTTCTTGAAGGGGGTAGAAGGTTAAATACAGGCTTACAGCACAATGGGAGGACCCCGGAGGCCAGAAGTTCGCTACTGATGTTTTACAATCTTGCATCTAAGCTGTTAACACCCATTATTCAGGATCACAGACAAGGAACTTCCCTTAAGCATTCAGGAGGGTGGAATCTGGCAGGGAATTAGCATTGGGAGGATATCAAGGTCAAGGGCCGCAAGCAAGGCAACAGTTACCCAAAACGGGGGCCAGGACCCTACAGGTCCCCCTTTTATTAAAAAGTGATCTTCTGACTTGGGTTACGTGGGACGTCAGCAGGTCACCTTACCCGTCATGGAGATGCCTACCCAGGCCACACAGGTGCTCTGTTTTAGGTTGGTGAGTGCCCCCCAGGTATTACCCATCTCTAAATACTTATTATCATACTGGCTCAATCATGTATGAGCTGCATGGTTAGTTGCTGCCAAAGATCTCAAAGTGGCACTGGGCTTGAAATCTGTGTGTTCGATACAGAAAAGACCAACAGAGGTCCTATATCACCCATAGCCAGTAGGCTAAAGGCACCTGAGCCATTCCCTTCCTTAACAAGCCATACTGTACGTTGGAGTCCTTGTAAGATAGTATTCCAAAAGCAACCGGAACTTGAGTTTATAAGTCTATAATTTTTAAAGCCAATTGAGATGTATATAGCTACTGAATTAAATTTATCATGCCCAATAGAATGAAAGATTAACTAACTGTGGTAGCTACTTTTGTTGCCAGGGTCTCCACTGTGCTAGCTGTAGTAAGCAATTATGAAATGGTAATCCCAGAAACAGTAGGAGCAGTGTGCACCATTATTATAACAGCAACAGTGGCAGCAGCAATGTCAGATTCTCTTCTGGATTGTGTGGACATCCACTGGCATGGATACAACTCTAGGAACATGAACTGCCAAGGCCTGTTTTTCTTGATCCCAGCATGACTTTCGCTGGCAGCTCTTCTGGTGAATCCAATCTCATGGCTACAGTTCATAGGCTTACATTAATGCTCGCCAAAGCTGGCCATATTGGGCTCTCAATCTCCATTGTCATCAGAAGGGTAGATTTTTTCATGGAAACCCATTAGGTCTCTGTCATGTTGGGCTTCAGCAGCAGCCACAGGGTACTTTCAGTGCTCAGGAATCCAAAGAGGAACCTCATTGTCCTGAGGAAAGACATAAACCAAACTCCGGGGCCACACCAGCACTAGATCGGGTCTCCTCCACATGCTAGGAGAAAGATCCTTCCATCGCTCCAGAGGGTGATTTGCAACAGGAGCCCTCCAGTGCTTATCTGCATCGGATCCTCCAGCAGAATCCACCAATTAAAAAAATTTAAAATATATAAAACAAGGGAAAGACTAGAATGTGGAGAGGAATGATGGGTCCCTAGTTCTCCCTTTTTTTTTTAACTTTAGTAAAATGTTTGTTTGTTTAATATTTCAATTTTTTCTTTTCTTTTTATTTTTTAAAATTAATTAATTAATTTTTCTATTATCAGCTTGATAGAGTATGTATTCTTATCTTAATAGTGAGATGTTTCATTGAGGTTTGCTCTCATTTTAATTTGATTAACTAAAAAACATGGATGGAGGAAATGAGAATATGCTTAGCTAGATGCTAAACTTATGGCAATGACAAGAAAGAGGAAGGGCTGTGCTTTCTGAGTCAAGATGGGGCCACACCGCGGGATGTATTAATGCCACTGTACTTAGTCTGGAATTGTAAACTGGAGGGAAAGCCCTGTGTTCATTCAATCAGGGATCTCCTTATTCAGGGCCTTTGGATCTCTTAGTACTTTTTTCAGTTATAACAAAAGTAACCAAGCATGAGCTGATTCTGAAGCTCAAAGAAAATTTCATATTCAGGAGAAGGGATAGTGGAGGAAGTATTGGATGTACATTAACTAAAGTCTATACAACAATGAACACAAGGTAGTGACCACAGGTGGCACTGCCCTGAACCCATAAATGATAAAGATTCAGGGTGTCTAGGATGTCAGAGATCAGCTGTCGTCTAGATGGATATCTTTGCCTCATGAGCTATATCACCCACTTCATCTTAATTCAGTGTCAGCCATCACCATTGGGGAGCACTGCATGTGATGGATTGTGCTCTTGTTCTCAACAGCTCACACTCCCTAGTTCAGCCTTAACTGATACTGACCTTTTACTTCTTATCATTTTTCACCTGAAATGTTTCAAAAGCCTTATAAATGTTTTCTCCTGAACTTATCTTGTCCTTATGTTTCATTCTTCTTACTGCCTTGTCAGACTGATCTTTCGAAAATTCAAGTTGGATCAATTACTCCTTCTGAAATCTTATACCAGCTCCTTGGTGCTTGCAGAATACAATCCAAACTCCGCTTAGACTCAGATCTCTATTTGACATTGCAAATGCATTCTTGAAAATCACCTTTTATTATTCCCATTTTTCTAGCTCATTAAAAAATTACTTTCTGTTAGCCAAATATATTATGTGACTCATACTCTTGGATACCCCCACTGCCACTCTGAATATTTCAGCTTTTATCTCTTCCTTGCTAGGTTGTCTGGCAAATCTGTGCTCATCATTTCAGATAAAACTCCACATTACATTCTCAATGAAGCACAGCTACCTCTGTTAGCACAGACCACTGCACGTCATTAAACACCATAATATTTTTACCTTGAGCCCCATTTACAACCTGGACTTTCCTAAGGAAACCTGGCCACATAGCCTAAAGAATCCTGACACTTAAAATAGGTGCCAAATGATCCCAGCATCATTGGAGACTCAGTATACCCACATTGGAACTACTCACTTTCTAACTATTGTTCTCTTGGCGCCAGAGATTGTCAGTGGTGTTGTTATTCTTGCCATGTAGGATTAAAGCCTTATAATCCATTCTGACTCAGCCTTCTTAATGTGTATGTCCAAATGAGAAACAGGGTCTGTAAAGATGGATATCACACAGAGAGTTTGGATTATATTGTCTTTGGGATTTTTTTTTTTTTTTTTTTTTTTTTTTTTTTTTTTTTTGGTTTTTTCGAGACAGGGTTTCTCTGTGTAGCTTTGCGCCTTTCCTGGAACTCGCTTTGGAGACCAGGCTGGCCTCGAACTCACAGAGATCCGCCTGCCTCTGCCTCCCGAGTGCTGGGATTAAAGGCGTGCGCCACCACCGCCCGGCTGTCTTTGGGATTTTTAACTGCAGAAAAACATTTGATCGTAAAAGATGTTGAGTTAAACCAATATGTATATGTTAAAGATATCTTGACTTTAAAATTTGGATATAAGGATGTGTTACTTTGGAAAGGAGACTCTGCTTTTGTCTCTACAGAAAGCCAGAGGCTATGGATTTGTTCCAGATTGAGATACATCAGGTTTGATCAGCCAAGACCACCTGAAAGGTCTCCGATGACACCATGGCCCAGATGATCCAACATCCAGAATCGTTTCAAGGCAACTGGCTCAGACGATATGGTCTCACGGACTACTCCATGATCCTAAAATTTTCTTTGCATCCCCATAAGATACAGCGCCCCCCTCCAGCAGGAAGTAGTTAAGGGAAGCTACGCCCAAATTCCCAAATATACCAAGCTGACTTTGGAGATGTGTAAAAGTTAAAACCTTCCTTTTTAAAAAAAAAGAAAAGGGGAGGTGCTGTGGGATGTTCTGTATGTCCTGTGGGAGCCCTTCTTGGGTTCTTTGTGGCGTTACCCAGCTACCCAGCAGGTCCGTATAGAGGATGATTAGGACCATGGGCCTGAGTGCAGGTGTTTGAGATGGTCTGCACTTGGCTGTGCTGGGGGATGGTCTGTATGTCAAGTTGCTCTGATTGGTTAATAAATAAAACCTGACCGGCCGTGGCTAGGCAGGATAAAAGGACAGAAAGGCAGAAGGAGACGCTGCAGCCGCCGCCATGACCAGAGAGGCTGCAGCCGCCGCCATGACCAGCAACATGTGAAGACGCCAGTAAGCCACCAGCCACATGGCAAGGTATAGATGTATGGAAATGGATCAATTTAAGATAAAAGCACAGCTAGCAAGATAAGAACAGTTAGCAGGAAGCCTGCCACGGCCATGCAGTTTGTAAGCAAAATAAGTCTCTGTGTTTACTTGGTTGGGTCTGAGCGGCTGTGGGACTGGCGGGTGACAGAGATTTGTCCTGACTGTGGGCAAGGCAGGAAAACTCAAGCTACAAGGGTCACTCTGCTACACAGGATTTGTTATTGCCAAGGTTTGTAAGCATAAGGAGGGTTTCCTGATGGAGTCCCCAAGAACTCTCTAACTTTATATTCCCTTGCTTTAGTCACCACAGAAACAGAATGATGCTGGTCTAGAGGGATGTTTTGCTCCCATTTACAATTGTGACTTATATATATTCTCTCTCTCTCTCTCTCTCTCTCTCTCTCTATATATATATATATATATATATATATATATATATATATATATATTCGCCAATTCCACTGGGCCACATTGACTAGTTTCAAACTTTCTTTTTATGTTTCTCAACTATATTCTTCTGCAGAATTATTGGCTTTGTAACTTTTTACATTTAGTCTTATATCATATGAATGGTCTGTATCATGTTCTAGGCAACTTGCCTAGGTTGCTTCTGATGTGTAGTGTATTATTTTATCACCCACTGTCTACAAGCTTTGTTAGTTATTTTAACCATAAAGACAAGCACAGCACAGTTGTATCTTTTTTTTCACATTCCATCTCTTATCACTGAGATCTTTGCAGTTCAGGAATTACTAATGGTACATGCATAGTCTATCCTCATATAACTTCATGGGAGATTGGCTATCTAGTTGATATATGACTTCTTCCTCTGAATTACAATGTTCTCTCTAAAATGAAACATTTCCTTCAGGTGGTAAACAGAAGACAAACTAAGGGTCTTGTCTGGGAGAAAACAAACTTAGAAGAACCATGGAGGTCCCTACCAATAGTATAAAGGGAGAGCACGTTTGCTGAGGATGGAGACTCTGACCAGCCAAACTGTAAAAAGAGGTTCAACCTATGGAGCTTCCTGCAAGTGGTGAAGAGAGCTCCTACATTATAGCCTTTGGGAGGAGTCACCTGTGTTGAGGTGGGCTTTCTGATGATGTAACTCCTTTTGAATTACCACCTCCCCCCACACACTTTTTGTAAGTAATCCCTCATCTGTATTGCTAGCAACTTGGTTTACTAAATTGAATTTTTGTGCAGTTGTTACTTTGATTTGCTATGGGTTCCCATAGTAGAGTGAGCAAACATGTGCATGATGTATTTCCCCAGGAAGAGTCTATTACACAACACTGGCATACTTTCAGAAATAGTGCCCAGTTGATTATGATGTACCTAGTAATGTCTCTGATAGCCTTTCTAGTTTAATGGGGTTCAAAATACATTTTTCTGAATTGTGTTACTATTAGGTGTGCAATTTCAGTCCCAAACATTTGATTGTTTTAGCCTCCTAATTCAATCTTTTGTGGCTAGAATATTGGCTGTAACTTTCCATTTGTGGTTAAGACCAATTATATTCCCCTGAACTGTGAACAGAATAAATCCTTCCTTAAACTCCTTCTTGTCACATCAGTTAGAAAAGCAACCATTATAGGCACTTAAGAGAGATGATACTGTGAAAATCAAGGGGTCATTTTCATCCTTTCTCACATACTGCAATGTCTTCAAGTAATAGAAGATGCTCTTCCATGGGTGTGATATATTGTTTGTACATCCCAATAAGGCTTATCTGAAGATCAGAGGAAAAAGCCAGCCACTATATTAAACATAGAAATCAGGCAATGGTAGCACACTCCTTTAATGCTAACATTTGGAAGGCAGAGATCCATTCAGATCTCTGTGAGTTCAAGGCCACACTGGGAACAGAGCCAGGCATGGTGGCACATGCCTTTAATCCTAGCACTAACCATAGAGGTCTGGAGGTCTATACAGATAGATAGGAAGTGACTGAGCTGGGCAGAAAGAGGAAGTGATATAGCTGAGCAGAGAGAAGAAGTGAGATAGCAGGAACAGAAAGGCTTATAGGTGTAGCTATACAGGAAGTAGTTCTCTTTTTGGCTAAAGATTTCTAGCTGTAAGAACATGGTTGACTTCTTTCTGCTTCCCTGATCTCTCAGTTTTTAACCCCAATATCTGGCTCTGGTTTTTTTAATTTTTATTAATAAGACCATTTAGCAATTCATCTTACACATGTGTATGCAGTTCATACTCCGTTCACTAATAAACAGGTCTTTTATTCCTCTTTTATTCTTTTTATTAAATCAGATGGAATGATTTTACTTCAAGATTATCTATTCAAAAATCAAAGACTCAGAATTCCTTCTGATCCACTGAGGTATAACAGTTGCCTTACTACTCTATAGATTTCACTCTTCAGGTATTCTTAAGGTCTACTTTAAATTAGTTTGTATTTGGAGAAAAATTTTGAATTGCACATTTGTAATTCATTTTGATTTTTCTTTGACAAATAATAATCAATAACTGGAGTCAATAAATAGCCAAAACAAAAAATTATATAGAGATAGGTATAGTGTAAGAGTATTATTGCAATACAAAATCATTTTAATAGGGCTTAATTGATTTCTTTCTAGGATATGTACTAAAATCCTTTAGAAATAATGGGTCTCCCACTCTGTGGACTGTTTCATCTGATTTACAGTTTCGTTTGCTGTATTGAATCTTTTATTTTATTTTCATGAGATCCCATTTATTAATTGCTGGTTTTATTTTCTGCCCTACTAAAATCCTACTCAGAAAGCCATTGCCTATGCCTGTATGTTGAAGTACACTTATAAAACTTTATTAATTCCTAGAGAATTTCAAACAGTATATCCTGAAAATACCCACTTCCCACTCCTTCCCTCAACTCCTTCTGGATCCACACCCCATTTCATGACTCTCTGTTTTTTCATTATTATTTTAAAAGAGACTATCTGACAGCAGCTGTCTTGTTGTAATTAGCTTTTTTTTTTAATGTAGTTGCACTACCTATTGGGTAACCAACCAGTCTCAGATTGAAGTTGGTACCCAATCCACAAGAGGAAATTCATGCCTAGTACTCTAAACCTTGTGCAAAACTCATGGTTTGGTGGGGAAGTTGGCTCAGTGGGTAAAGACAGTTGTCAGGACTGAAGGCCTAAGTTCAATCTCTGAAATCCACATTGTGAAGGGGGAGAGAATGGCATACACACTGTGGTGTTTTGAAAGAAAATGGCCCCCAAAGGGAGTGGCATTATTAGGATGTGTGGCCTTGTTGGAGGAAGTGTGTCACTGTTGGGGTAGGCTAGAAGGTCTCTTTTGCTCACGCTTCTCTCAGTGTGACAATTAGTTGACTTCCTATTGCTTGCAAGATGTAACACTCTCAGCTCCAATGTCATGTCTGCCTGCACAGTGCCATGCTCCTCATCATGATGATAATAAACTGAACCTCTGAAACTTTTGGGCATTACACAGCTAATATAGTCATAACTTCACAAAAGCTGTGACTACTTGCCACAGGTTGACACAAGTCTGGGCCTGTTAACAGTCCATCATGGCTCAGTGGGGAGAAACTCAGAGGGCCCTATCTTCTGTGCTGAATTCTGGGGCAGGGACAGTCATTGTCTTCAGATGTATACAGATAGATGGGCCTATCAAGCTCCAGCATATATTTCCAAAGCAATGGTTACTTGGATGATCCCAGTTAAAGCCAGTGGCCCTCAAACAAAACAAATGTGAACAAACTAAACAACAAGTCATGAATATGTAAAGGAGACTTTCATGAAAGAAAGGAGCATAATAAAGGTGTGAGAGAGATTGAAGGTTACCATAATCACAGAGTTTTGGTGGAAGTATTAAGGCAACTCCAAGTAGTTAAAAGGTAGGTTTATTTTGTGGGGTTACTTACAAGTGAAGGGATAGGTTACGGGGTCCGGGAAAGGTGTAGTGCAGTCCAGCAGTGTTCACTAGAGAACTCTGCTCGGTCTACATCCAGCATCCAGGATCCAGGAACCAAGAGTGCGGGCACATCTGGATCTTGGTTCTTAAGAGTTCCTCTTTTGGCCCCACCTCATAGGTGTGACAATTACCAGAAGCCTCAATGAGGGTAGTATTTCCAGGTAAAAGCTGGAACAGCTACACACTACATCTCCCCCTTTTGTCTAAATAAGAAAGTTCTAACCTAATATAAAACTATATACAATAGGAATGATTATCAAATATTGTCCAGGAAGAATAAGGGATAACTACCTAGACAAGATGGAACTATAACCAACACAAACAATATCAAACAAGAGACACATACTAAAATCCAGAGAAGTCTGGAGCATGGGTAAATGGCACGTTACAGAGATAATTACAAAAGATATCCTATCCTGAAGAACCTAAATCTAATACTTAATATGTTCTAGCAAAGGTAGAAGATTAACTGTAACTGTTAAGTCTTCAATTCCATCAAAGGCCTGAGAAGGAATATAAATACCTGAAAAATCAGAGAAGGATGCAAACATCTTTCGGAGTCGTGCAAGAGTAGACAGAGACAGCTGGCAGCCTGGACAGTCACCTAATGTTTCTCAGTACCATTGGTGCATTCAAATTGGCTACAGGCCTAGAGTATCTGACAGACCATTTTCAGAACCTGGAATTCTGAAAGACCATTTTACCCTGTCTTGGCAGAGTTTAGTAGTCACTTTTCCTTGTGTACTGCTTGTCCACAAAGGACAGCATTCATACTGTCAGCAGTTGAGGCAAGTTCTTTGCCCAGTAGAGCATTTTGTGACAAGCAGCAGACAAACTTCCAAATGGAAATGTCTTAGAAGCCCAACATTCTCTTGGGATCAAATTGGTGCTGCCAGGAGCAATTGTGTCTCATGTCAACAGAATTCTAATTATTTAAATGCCATATTCTCTAGGTCCATGAAGTGTTTGAAGATTACCTGTCCATGTGACCTATGTATCTGTAAATCTGTATAATCTAATTAACTATAGAGATGACAAACATAGGTGACTATAAATCTATAAGTCTCATCTACCTAAATAACCTAAGGACTAAGGCTTCATGTAAACATGGTAAACAGTCTGTAAGCAAATGTACAGTAAAAGAACAATGACTTCAAAATTGTGACAATACACAAAATATCTTTAACAGATATAGGAATGTATAGTGCAATATGCAATATAATAATAATCCTAAATATATATCAATATACAAAATATCCTAAACAGAGGTAGAATATACATACAGTATGACAAATATAAATTTACATTTGTACCAATATACAAAATACTTCAAATAAGAGTAGAAACATATGTACATTACAACAAATATAGTTCTGTATTTGTATCAATATACAAATTATCTTAAACAGGAATATAAAAATAGTTTACATTTGTATCAATAGACAAGAATCCATAACAGTACAAATTATCTAAGGCTGCTGCTATTTTACTGAATTTGTTAACTAGTATATGCAATAATCTACCATAATATCTTATACCTATCCATTCCACTTTTTATAAGTAATATAAATCTCTGTGTGTTTACTTGGCTGCGGGACTGGTGGGTGAGAGAGATTTGTCCTGACCACGGACCAGGCAGGACCAGGAAAACTTCAGCTACAACAGAGCATGTTATATGTGTGTGAACTAGTCAAAGAATAAACTCAATAAAAGAGAAACAAAGAGAAAAAGTGCAAAAGAAAAGATAAATCCTGTGAAAAACACAAAAACTATTTTGGCTCTGTTTGGCGAGATGTTTTTAGAAATCTGTTTTTTGTGGTTTGACTGTCTTTATTGGTAGCACTATTTGGAGAGGTTGTGGAACTTTTAGGTAAGAGTTTTAGATTTGTATTCTGGATTTGATTCTAGTACTGTTTCTGCTTCCTGGTCTACTGAATTGTGATCAAGAAGCCAGTGCATGTTTCTCTTGAATGGAGCCTTCAGCTACCATGCTTTCCCTACATGATAAAGTGTATTTTCAAATCATGAACCAAATTAAATTTTTTTGTTTTGTTTTTTGAGACACGGTTTCTCTTACAACTTGCTTTGTAGATCAGGCTGGTCTCGAACTCACTGAGATCTACAACTCACTAAGATCTACCTGTCTCTGCCTCCTAAGTGCTGAAATTAAAGGCATGCAGCACCACTGCCCAACAAATTTTTCCTTTCTTAAATCATTTCATGTCAGGTATTTGCTGACAGCAGAGAGAAAACATAACTTCAACTGAAATGTTGAGTTTTAATAATTTCTTAGCAAAAAACAAAATTAAAAATTGCCAACTAATATAGAACTTATGCGTTTGATCAGCATTTTACAGAATTTTTTGCAATGATTCTTTATTGTCTTGTTTTGCTTTAAGGACAGAAAATAAGCAAATAAAAACCAGCTTTGACCCTGCAGAGTACTTAGTCCCAGGGCACATTTCCCGGTGTCCCCTTTGTTTGTTTGGTCCACAGATCTTTGTGTAAGACTTATCATGTGCCAACAATAATGGCAATTTTTGATGAGGGGCTGTAAAATTTTAACAGCATCATAGCATTTATTTAGTCTCTTGGTTTCTAACTATGAAGTAGAAACATGAATGTCCCAATGCAACTGTGAGTCTCTTCAACTTACCAGGAAGCTCTGAAAGAAACAGTAGGGAAGATTTTTAACTTTTTGACCACTGTGAAATTCCATATCATGACAGCAGTAGTCAAAATTCAGTCACCCAACAAGGAGTCATCTAACCTGCATGATTTCTTACTTGATAAGAATATTTTGAAAATGGTTTTATAAATAAGATGCAAAAATTATTCACAAACTATGTGAAGCTTATTTTTCTTTTTAATTTATCCTAGCCTATGCACATAAATTGTTAAAATTGACTTTATAAATATAAATTTGAGCTAATCTGTCATCATATGGTCTTAGGATATCATGCAAAAAATTTATATGCAATATGCTGTTTTAAAAAATTGTATTAACTCAGCAAAATAAATTAATATTTTTATCCCATGATTCATTTTCTAAATGGAGTACAATGACCTTCCATCCTGGCAAGAGATCTAAAAGGATATTGCTTGACCTAAAAGTCACTGTGTGGGGAGTAAAAGTTTTATTAGGATTTCGTATCTAATTTGTTTTATGGACAAAATGTAGTCTATGTATTTTTAATTAACTGGGTGCTGTAGAGCGTTAAAGTAGGAAAAATAAATATTCATCATCTAATAAAAAATTTTGGGACTATCATTTCAAAAGAGAAAAAACATTTCTAAAGGAAACCTTGCCATCATTACAGTAAATTTTAAAATGACAAGGAATTACCTCAGTCTTGAGACAGAAAATAAAATTCTCCAGTATTGTGATAGCAAGTCACTCTTTACAGGGAGTTTTATTCTTGTAAAAAATGTCAACTCACAGATTTGATTTTAGATATACACTCAAAATTATTTGGAATATGAGAATAGTTTTTTTCTATGAAATATTGCCAAAAATATCTTAAGCCTCTTTTAAAGTTAAAAGTCTTTCACTTAAAGACCTTGCTGACAGAAAAAGTAATTTAAGTAGTCTTTTGTGTTGGTGTAGGTAAATGAAAATGTTTGTGATGTTTGATCACTTTGACAAAATCTGACATTAGTTTAAAACATAATTTCTGTTACAGCACAAAAATCATGTTAAGCTTGATATATGATTAATTTAACACTAAGTAAAAGATGAATTTACAAAAAAGCATAACTTTAGAAGATTTCTGCAGTACTTCATTATGCTTAGTTGTGTTGCCATAGCTCTAAGAATATGGTGCAGCTTCTCAACCACTGAGCTATACTCCCCAGCTCTGATAATATCTAGTTCTTAAAGCTCAAGTTTCTCTGTTATTCCCATCTTCTTTTGGCTTAGCTTTTCCTTTTGAATGTGGTCAGCTACTAGGTACTAATAATATCATGTATTTCGTTGTACCTTATTGTAAGATGAAATGCTAAATGGTCTTATTAATTAAAAAAAAACTGAAACCAGATATTGGGGTGAAAACTGAGAGATCAGAGGAATAGGACAAGCCACAGCCAACCTCACCTCACTAACTCCTCAGCCTCCAGAGAGAACCACTTCCTGTATATTCACGCCTACATCCTTTCTGTGCCCTGCCATCTCACTTCCTCTCTCTGTCCAGCTACATCTTTTTCCTCTTTCTGCCCAGCTCCATTACTTCCTGCTGTCTATCTACAGACCTCCAGACCTCTATGGTCAGTGCTGGCATTAAAGGCATGTGTCACCACACCTGGCTCTGTTCCCAGTGTGGCCTAGAACTCACAGAACAATGAAGATGAATCTCTGTCACCCGAATGCTATGATTAAAGGTGTGTGTTACTACTGCCTGACTTCTATGTTTAATATAGTGGCTGGCTTTTTCCTCTCATCTCTATGCAAGTTTTATTTATTAGAGCACAAATAAAATATCACCACACTTTATAGTTGATAATATACTTTTACATGTTTATTTCTTTTGATATTTATAGTAACCTTAAGTAGGTATTATTATTTCCATTTTATAAATGGAAACAAGAGAAAGTTATTCTTTTCCAAGAGCTAATAAGGAGTCATTTTCTACCTTTGGGAGTCTGCCTGAACTGGGGAGCAGAAGCAATGTATAACAGTCTAGTGCTCAGGAGAATAAAGCATTTGAGTTCTGAGAGAGCACAACGGGTCCAGGCAACATATGTTATTATTTCCAGAACTTGAATATGGACAGAAACTTGGGAGAGGGGATATTTACATGTTCTCTATTCATTTTATTCTAATGAAATATTAAAAAATAAAATTAAACTCTTCCAGATCATTTTTATATTAGCTTTACATAGGAATGGTCACATAGTGTCATCCATTTTGTGATGGTAATTAAAACTTCATTGTTACTCTTGTGCTTTTAGGTGGCAACCAGACAAAGGATAGATAAATAATGTATTATCATTAAATGAAGGCAGCGTATTATTCCAATATACAGTACAGTAGGCTTTGAAGACGTTCAAATGGGGAGTAACAGAGGGAGTATTGGGGACATATTCAAGCATATATATGGTAGCTAATAAAAACAGAGACCCAGCCAGGCGGTGGTGGCACACGCCTTTAATCCCAGCACTCAGGAGGCAGAGGCAGGTGGATCTCTGTGAGTTCGAGGCCAACCTGGTCTACAGAGTGAGATCCACGAAAGGCACAAAGCTACACAGAGAAACCCTGTCTCAAAAAACCAAAACAAAAAACAAAAAACAGAGACCCAATTTCAGAAAAAAAAAAATCAACTGTATAGTGCATTTAAAGTTTCTAAATTTAAAATTATGATTTTAATTATGAAATTATTTTTGATATTATAGTTAAATGCATCCAGTCTCAATGAATAGATTTATTCTCTTTGTATAAATGTACACCTACATGTAAAATATACAATGCATACAGCAAAAAAAATAATAAATTTCATCTAGTTCTTGATACATACTGGGGGAGATAATGAGACAAAAATTTGCTAATTGTTTAAGCATATGAATATTAAATTATGACACCAAAGAAAATGAAGGAATTAGCATCAGAAAGAGCACATTACTGTGAAACAGGACACATTTTATTTTCATAATGTTAGTTCATTTCTCTCAAATTCATTGGACAAAATATTTATCTTAGTTTCTTTAGTTATGTAAAACATTATACATTATCTTAGCTCTCTCTGCCTGTGTTTGATCAGGACTGCCTTATTACATGCACTTGATATATTGAACCCGTGCTTAAGATCTCATTTGCTAACTATAGTCTAGTATTTATTAATATTTGCAACCTTTTGACTTAGGATATTTCACTTGTGGAGACATTTTCATGAGGTAAAAATTCCCAGATCATCTTATTAGTGACTTCATTAAAAAGCCATCATTACATGCTTGATATATTAAAATGTTAGTGGTCTTGGGCCTTTTGATGAGTCACAGTAAGCTAATGGCTGAAAAGCTAGGAAAAAATTGTGATGTAAAAGGAACATAAGATAGCACTTTGTCTTGTCTTATCACCTCTTTGGGTTTACTTGAAATTAGGAAAGAAACTCTAGCATTGAAATGACGTTCATATGAATGAAAAGTGAAAAGGGAACAGTGTGACAGGCTCAGGCAGAAAACAGCACAGGTTTATTTACTACAGGGGCCTCTATTCCATCAACTAGGAAACGATCATGTAAAAATAGATTTTCATTTTTATTAGTTTTATTCAAGAGCCTTGTCTTTTTCTTTTACATGTAAGCTCTGAAGAAATAGTAGCGAACCTCATGGATATGTCACCTGTTACTACTGACTTTATCGATCCCATTATCCTTTTTGAAGACATTGTGAAACAGAGGAAAAATCATGTTCAGAAAGCGTGCGTGCGTGTGTGTGTGTGTGTGTGTGTGTGTGTGTGTGTGTGTGTGTGTGTAAATATGTATATACAATCTACCGGATTACTCAGTATATTAGCACATTATTTTCACTGCATTTTAATGTACTTTGAAAAGTCATATTAAATAATTATTCTGAAACAGTAATGGAAGAAATTAAATTAACAAATTTTAAAACAATGTCTAATGAACTATATAGTATCACTTGGTGGGTTAAGTATTTCTCTTGGCAGTTAATTTTAGATATTTCTTATAGGACATCTATGAAGCCAAATGCAGTCATCAGTGATTAATAATTCAAAATTATCTGACAAGAACCCCAGTTTAGATAAACTACAGGGGACAGTGCTATTATTATGACATGTGGTTTATTAGAATATAATTTGGACTCAATGGTCACTGACATATATGCTAGTAAAATCATGGATCTTAGAGGAAAACTATGGCCACCACTTTACTAAATCAAAATAACCCCTAACTACATTCTAAATATTTTTCTATATATCCACAGGTAAGTATAGTTCTTAACCCTCATCAAGGGAACTTCTCTTTGCAACAGATGGAGGTCATTACCGAACCACAACCAGTCAGAATGCAGGGTCATGGAGCCCAGTCCCCACTGATATATCTATTGCACAAGAGGGGGCTGAAAAAAATGTAAAAGCCAAAGGAACAGGAAGTTTGCTGTGAGATTATGTCTCCCAGTAATGTCAAAAGTTTCACCAACATGACTGCCTAAATGGGTGCTGAACAAGGACAATAGACATGCTAATCTGAACTGGAATGGGGGAGCCCGGGAGATAAAAAAATGAAGGCATGAATAGAGACAGGGAACAGAACAAGGAGGAGTATACAGGAGGGGATGGAGGGATGAAAGGAAAGTGGGGGAAGGTTTAATTATATTATACCCTCCAAAAATTAAAGGAATATCTTTCTCAAGGCCAGTGTCATGCAGACTCTTAACATGTCTTTAGTTTTCATGTTGATCTTGTTAGCTGTGTGAAGAAAACTGTGTATTATTATTCTAACTGTGTCTTTTATCCAATGGTCAATTTAGAAGATTTAAATGGATAGGCAAATATATTTGTAGTGTTTATTATTGATTAGTGATAAAGCCAAACTTTCATAAATAATTCATTTAATTGGTATAGCTCAATAGTTAATATATGGTTAAAGTTGATTTAAAATATCAAAATACATTTGTTAGGTACAAAAGCATTTTTAATATTACTGAAAGTTTGACATAGGTGCTTATAAAAATAATAATGAGAACCATCAGATTAAGAATAATGGGAACACAAAAATTTCATGGTATGTTCTTTATTTATCAAATCTATACTTATCTAATTTGATAAAAAATATTCTAAGGCTCATCGCTATTTGTAACCTACTGCCTTAGGACATTAGATTTGTGAAAGAAGTTTCATGAGGCACAACCAGTTGGCAAAAGAACAAGGTAATTAAATGACTCTCAACCTAGTGGTGCAATTCCTCTAAGTCAAGATGTGTTGGTGAGTTGTTTTCCAAGGACCCTTAAATACCAATATGTCTCACTGTTCATTTCCATTGACACCACTGTTCTGAATATGTAACTCTTGTATTTGTCATTGGTGCTAACGTTAGCTGCTGATCTTAAACATAGTGGCTAATGCTGGTGTCATTGTGCGTACTTTTTCCCATTTATTCATTCCAGTTTTCCTCCCTCTTGCTGGATGTAGTGCTCCCTTAGTCTGGTGTAATCTGTACTTTAAAGATTCTAGGATTAAATTGATTACTCAATTAGTATCTGACCTCAAGAAAGTTATTCATCTTCTGTAAAGTATGAAAATTTAGAATGCTATATTGTAATGTAGTGTTATTTAAGGGTATTTGGAAAAGTTGTATGAGATAATGTATAGTAACACTATAATCCTCTTTTGCAAATAGCAAATCCTGGGTCTGTTGCCCCCCTACGAAGAGGAACATAATGAAACATTTTTATTGTACCATGTTAAGACACCATACTGGTGAGGAATCTCTCTATAGACAATTGCCAGACTTTCACCAGCAATTAAATCTGCTAACCTTGGTCTTGAACAAATAATTCTTGTTAATCCATTCAGTCTGCAGTATTTTGCTAGGAAAGCCTGAGAAGTGTAAGACAATAACTGATGACATTACTGAAGATGCACAGACACACCCACAACCACCTCCACATATATGCACATATACCTAAATTGTATATATACAATATACATATACATACATCTATACATATATATGTATATATCAAGGTAAGAAAGTAGAACATTCAGATGACATACAATACCTTTAGGTTTATCAAAATATGTTCTCATAAACCCAGAACTATAAGTAGAGTTCAGCTTCTTCAACTTAAATTATGTTCAGTCTTTCATATCTCCTTTATATACTTCTATACATCCTGAAAAACATTACTAGATTAAATTTTCCTAAAATATTTTCATTAATATTATATTATCTCTAGTGAATCCTTAAGCTATGCATGGATCATATTCAAATTCTTCATTCTGGCACTTAGACTTTGCCCACAAATGGCTTTTCATAAGTAGCTGGCACTATTTAAGATGCTTTTTCTCAATATAGTACAATAAAGTTGATGGCCTCATTTTTAAATTAATCACTTATCCTTATAATATCCCTCTGAAGATCAAGCAAGATAGTAAGCAGAATACTCATTAGACTACTGGGACATATTAAGGATTCAGTTAACATATTTTGTAATTACTCATTTTGATTTCATTAATATATTATTTCCTAATACCAGACAATTTTCAACCATTTCATAAGTACTACAATTTACTTTAATATTTTTTTATTTAAAAAAATTCTTTCCTTTTACATACCAACCCTTGTTCTCCTTCCCTCCCCTTCTCTCCTTCTCCCTCCACCTCTCCTCCTCCCCTCCTCATAGAGGGTAAGGCCCTTTCCCCTTCCTGGGGTAATTCATGTGTTTCCCTCTTAGTGTCCTCCTCTTTACCTAGCTTCTCTGGGGTTATGATTGTACCCTGGTTATCTTTTGCTTTTCATCTAATATTCACTTATGGTGAGTACATAATGTGTTTGTCTTTCTAGGTCTGGGTTACCTCACTCAGGATGATTTTATCTAGTTCCATCCATTTGCCTATAGATTTCATGTTGACACTGTATTTTTACTGCTGTGTAATACTCCATTGTGTAAATGTACCACATTTTCTTTATCTATTCTTCAGTTGAAGGGCATCTAGGTTTTTTCCAGGTTCTGGCTATTACAAATAATGTTGCTATGAACATAGTTGAGTGAATGTCCATGTGGTATGTTTGAGCATCTTTTGGGTATATGCCCAGGAGTGGTATTGCTGGGTCTTTAGTTTGATTCCCAATTTTCAGAGATACTATCATACTGATTTCTAGAGTAGCTGCATTCCCACCAGCAGTGGAGGAGTGTTCCCCTTTCTCCACATCCTCTCCAACGTAAGCTGTCATCAGTGTTTTTGATCTTAGCCATTCTGACAGGTGTAAGATGGTATCTGAGTTGTTTTGATTTGTATTTCCCTGATGTCCAAGGCTGTTGAATATTTCCTTAAATATCTTTTAGCCATTTGAGATTCTTCTATTGAGAATTCTCTGTTTAGCTTTGTAGCCCATTTTTAATTGGATTCTTTGATATCTTGATGTCTAGTTTCTTGAGTTCTTTATATATTTTGAAAATCAACCCTCCATCAGATGTGGGGTTGGTAAACATCTTTTCCCATCTGTAGGCTGCTTTTTTGTCTTATTGACAGTGTCCTTCACCTTACAGAAGCTTCTCATTTTCAGGAGGTCCCATTTATTAATTGTTGCTCTCAGTGCCTGTGCTACTGGTGTTATATTTAGGAAGTGTTCTCCTCTGCCAGTGTATTCAAGACTACTTCCTACTTTCTCTTCTATCAGGTTCTGACTAACTAGATTTATGTTGAGATCTTTGATCCACTTGGACTTGAGTTTTGTGCATGGAGATAGATATGGATCTATTTGCGTTCTTCTACTTACAGATGTCCAGTTATGCCAGCTCCTTTAGTTGAAGATGCTTTATTTTTTTTCCATTGCATAATTTTGGCTTCCTTGTCAAAAGATCAGGTGTTTGTAGGTGTGTGAATTAATGTCAGGGACTTTGATTTGATTCCATTGATCAATGTGTCTGTTTTTATGCCAATATCAAGGTGTTTTTATTAGTATAGCTCTATAGTAGAGCTTGAAGTCAGGGATGGTGATGGAACTGGAAGGAAGTTCCTTTATTGTACAGAATTGTTTTGGCTACCCTGGTTTTTTTTTTTTCTATATGAAGTTGAGTATTGATCTTCCAAGATCTGTGGAGAATTGTGTTGGAATTTTGATGGGGATTGTATTGAGTCTGTAGATTGCTTTTGATAATATTGCCATTTTTACTATGTTGATCCTACCTATCTAAGAACATGGGACACCTTTCCATTTTCTGATATCTTCTTCAATTTCTTTCTTCAAAGACTTAAAGTTCTTGTCATACAGGTCTTTCACTTGTTTGGTTAGAGTTACCCCAAGATATTTTATGTTATTTGTGGCTATTGTAAAGAGTGATGTTTCTCTGATTTCCTTCTCAGCCCATTAATCATTTGTATATAGAAGAGCTACTGATTTTTTTGAGTTAATCTTGTATCCTGCCACATTATTGAAGGTGTTTATAAGCTATAGGAGTTCCTTGGTATAATTTTTGGGGTCACTTATGTATACTATCATACCATCTGCAAATAGTGAAAGTTTGGCTTCTTCCTTTCCAATTTGTATCCCCTTGATCTTCTTCTATTGTCATATTGCTCTAGCTAGAACTCCAAGTACTATAATGAATAGGTATGGAGAGAGTGGACATTCTTGTCTTGTTCCTGATTTTAGTGGGGTCACTTTGAGTTTCTCCCCATTTAGTTTGATGTTGGCTGTTGACTTGCTTATATTGTATTTATTATGTTTAGGTATGTGTCTTGTATCCCTGATCTCTCTAAGACCTTTATTATGAAGGTTTGTTGGACTTTGTCAAAGGCTTTTTCAGCATCTAATGAGACGATTATGTGTTTTTTTTTCTTTCAGTTTGTTTATATGGTGGATTACATTGATGGATTTCTGCATGTTGAACCATCCCTGTATCTCTGAGATGAAGCCTACTTGATCACAGTGGATTATTTTTTTGATGTGTTCTTGGATTCGATTTGCTAGTATTTTATTGAGAATTTATCATCAATGTTCATGAGGGAGATTGGTCTGTAATTCTCTTTCCTCCTTGTATCTTTGTGTGATTTGGATATCAGGGTAACTGTAGCCCTAAAAAAAGAGTTTGGCAATGCTCCTTCTGTTTCCATTGTTTGGAACAATTTCAGGAGTATTGGCATTAGCTCTTCTTGGAGATTCTGATAGAATTCTGTGCTGAAACCATCTGACCCTGTGCTTTTTTTGGTTAGGAGACTTTTGATGACTGCTCCTAATTTCTTAGATGTTATAGATCTATTTAAATTGTTTATCTCATCTTGATTTAATTTTGGTATGTAGTACCTACCCCCAAAAATTGTCCATTTCTTTTACATCTTCCAATTTTGTGGAGTACAGATTTTCAAAGTAAGACCTAATGATTCTCTGGATTTCCTCAGTGTCTGTTATTATGTCCCCCCTTTTATTTCTGATTTTGTCAATTTGGATAATCTCTCTTTGCTTCTTGCTTAGTTTGTATAAATCTTACTGATTTTCTCAAAGAACCATCTCTTTGTTTCTTTGTATTGTTCTCTTTGTTTCTATTTTATTGATTTCAGCCCTCAGTTTGATTATTTCCTTTTGTCTACTCCTCCCGGGTATTTGCTTCTTTTTGTTCTAGAGCTTTTAGATGTGCTGTTAAGTCACTATTGTGAGATTTCTCCAACTTCTTTATGTAGGTGCTTAGTGCTATGAACTTTTGTCTTAGCACAGCTTTCATACTGTTTCATAAGTTTCGGTATGTTGTGCATTCATTCTTGTTGAATTCTAGGAAGTCTTTAATTTCTTTCTTTATTTCTTCCTTGACCCAGTGGTGATTCAGTTGAGCATTATTCAGTTTCCACGAGTTTGTAGACTTTCTGCATTTTGTGTTGTTGTTAAATTCTAACTTTAAGACATGGTGATCCAGTAAGATACAGGGATTTATTCCATTTTTTTTTTGTATCTGTTGAGATTTGTTTTGTTACTGATTATGTGGTCAATTTTGGTGAAGGTTCCATGGGGTGCTGAAAAGAATGTATATGGGTGAAATGTTCTATAGATGTCTGTTGGGTCCATTTGTGTCATAACATCTGTTAGTTCCCTTATTTCTCGGTTAAATATCTGTTTGGCAGACCTGTCCAGTGGAGAGAAAGGGGTGTTGAAGTCTCCCACTATTAGTGTGTGGGGTTTGATGTGGGATTTGAACTTTAGTAATGTTTCATTTACAAATGTAGGTGCCCTTGTATTTAGAGCATAAATGTTCAGAATTGAGACTTCATCTTGATGGATTTTTTTCCTGTAATGAATATGAAATGCCCTCCTTCATTTCTTTTGATTGGTTATAGTTTGAAGTTCATTTTGTTAGGTATTATGATAGCCACACCAGCTTGTTTCTAAGGTCCACTTGATTGGAAAGTTTTTTTCCAACCCCTTACTCGGAGATACTGTCTGTCTTGAGGTTGTGGTGTGTTTCTTGTATGCAGCAGAAGGATGGATCTCATTTTCATATCCATTCTGTAAGGCTGTGTCATTTTATAGGTGAATTGAGTCCATTATATTAAGGGATATTAATTACCAGTGATTATTAATTCCTGTTATTTTTTTGGTGGTAGTTTGTATGTGTGTTTCCCTTCTTTGTGGTTTGCTGGTGTGAGGTTATCAATTGCCTGTGTTTTGGTGGTTGCCAGCTAACTTCCTTGAGTTGGAGTTTTCCTTCCAGTAGTTTCTTTAGGGATAGAATTGTGGATAGGTATTGTTTAAATCTTGTTTTGTCATAGAATATCTTGTTTTCTCCATCTATGGTGATTAAAAGCTTTGCTGGGCATAGTAGTCTAGGCTGTTATCCATGGTCTCTTAATATGTTCAGAACATCTGTCCAGGACCTTCTGGCTTTCAGAGTTTCCATTGAGAAGTTCGGTGTAATTCTGATAGGTCTGCCTTTATATGATACATGATCTTTTTTCTTTGCTGCTCTTATTATTATTTCTTTATTCTATATGTTTAGTGTTTTGACTATTATGTGATGAGAGGACATTTTTGTGGTTCAGTCTATTTGGTGTTCTATATACTTCTTGTACTTTTATAGGCATGTCCTTCTCTAGGTTGGAAATTTTTTCTTGTATAATTTTGTTGAATATATTTTCTGTGCCTTTGAGCTGGAATTCTTATCCTTCTTCTATCCCTATTATTCTTAGGCTTGGTCTTTTCATGGTGTTCCAGATTTTCTGGGTGTTTTGTACTTTAAATTTTTATCCCATCAAAGGTCTAAATAACTGTGTCATCTTGGTCTGTTCATTAGCATGTTAAACTAAGAAAGTTCTATAAATTATCCAGGTATACAGAAGCAACGCTGAGCAAGAGTTTGAACTGGAGTAGTATGTTTCTAAACTGTAAAACCACATGACTGTTTTTTCTATGTGTCATATCACATATTTCCGGAAGATTCCTGAATATCCTGTCATTTCTTTATCCCCATAAATTTAACACACTAGGCTCTCTGATTTGGTATATGTAGCTTAAAGGACTTAATGCTATGTGTGTAGATATATTATGCATGTCATGTTACTAAAATATATTATTCAATTTTCCTCAATTCAATTTGTATTTTAGCTTCTATTGGCATGAGTTATTTTATATTTTTACAAGTACCTGAAAGCCTTTACCAAATACCAGAGAGAGTAAAGAAAGTAACATTGTAGGAGTACATGCTTTAAGAGTGCCTGGAATATATAACAATGAGAGCCAATGAGAAAAAGGACAACAACTTAATAGTAAATTTTATACAAGTCATAACACATTTGGCATACAAGTGTATATGTGCCTGTGTGCATGCACACACACAATATAAATAAATCTTAAGGAAAAAACTTCTAAGGAAATGACATTGCATACTTTTCCAAATGATTAAACTCCTTCAAAGCTAATTAAAAAATATTGCTGAATATACTGAAGGGGAGTTAGAGAGACATAGGTAGATACCTGTGGTAGGAGGTACAGTATAGATTCTTCTCCATACAAGAAGCAAAATACATCTTAGAAATATAATATATAGAAATCAATTATGGAAGAATAGTTGTTACATGAATACATTTATACAAGCGTTTACAAGAAAGTAATTCAATCAACTGTGATGAAATTCAAGAACTCTCTTTTTGAGGAAGCAGAGTGAGCATGCTTAGGATGAAGGCTCTGGGATACTCAACTATTGCTTTTCTTGACTTGGGTGATATATATTTGATTTTTGCTCTGTGAATTGTGTGTTTACATGTTTCTATATGTGTATTTCATTTAAAATAGCTGTAAACTAATAAAATGCTATCTATTTAAATATATAAAGTTTAAAATTCTAGAATGGTATAATATGATATTTAAAAACTCCATTGAATTGAATAAGTAAATAAAATTCATCACAGAAAGGGAATTTAGCTACAAATACTGTAAGTGCAGAATATTTTGATGGTAAGAGTATAGCAATTTTCTGGTTATGGGGGCTTAGGGTTATAACTCAGTATGTGGTAAGAAGACAAATGTTAGTTGATAGTAGGTAGTCAGGAAAAAGGGCCCATGGTCAAAACTACCAGTTGGTTGGTCCAGGGCAACATACATAGAGTGTATGAACTCTTTATATCTTGACCCATGAGATCTCAGAGAAGTAACCAATCTAAAAAGGTTACCTCAGTTTTTGTCTCATTTTTGTTGTTGCTTATGAAATGTTATGCAAAATTGATCCAATGGCTTTACCTCACTTGGAAGCTATTCCTGGCAATCCCCATCAAAATACCAACACAATTCTTCAAAGACCTGGAAAGAATAATACTCAACTTCATAAAGAAAAACAAAAAAACACAGGATAGCCAAAAGAATCCTGTACTATAAAACAACCTCTGGAGGCATCACGATCCCTGATCTCAAGCTCTACTATAGAGCTACAGTAATTAAAAACAGCTTAAGGTGGTATTGTGTTCCCTAAAATATTGTGCACCCTAATAAACTTATCTGGGGTCAGAGACAGAACAGCCACAATATTAAACATAGAGGATAGGCAGTGGTAGCACATGCCTTTAATCCTAGCATTCCAGAGGCAGAAACCCATGTGTTCAAGGATACAGCCAAGCATGGTGACTCATGCCTTTAATCCCAGAAAGCGACCCTTTAATCCCAGGGAGTGAGGCAGAAAGCAGAAAGATATATAAGGCGTGGGGACCAGAAACTAGAAGCATTTGGCTGGTTAAGCATTTGGCTGGTTAAGCTTTTAGCTGGTTAAGCTTCAGGCTTTCTAGCAGCAATTCAGCTGAGAGCCATTGGAATGAGGACACAGAAGCTTTGTCTGAGGAAACAAGACCAGCTGAGAAGTTGGCCAGGAGAGGTTAGCCGTAGCTTGTTCTGTCTCTCTGATCTTCCAGTGTTCACCCCAATACTTGGCTCAGGTTTGTTTTATTAATAAAGACTCTTAAAAATTCCTGCTACAACAGCTTGGTACTAGCATAAAAACTGACATGTGTAACCATGGAATCGAATTGAAGACCCTGACATTAATCTGCACACCTATGAACATATAACTTTTGACAAAGAAGCCAAAACTGTACAATGGAAAAAAGAAAGCATCTTCAACAAATGGTGCTGGCATAACTGGATATCAATGTGTAGAAGGCTGCAAATAGATCCACAACTATCACCATGCACAAAACTTAAATCCAAGTGGACCAAAGACTTCAACATAAATCCAGTTACTCTGAACCTGATAGAAGAGAAAATAGGAACTAGTCTCAAACACATTGGCATAGGAGAACACTTCCTAAATATAACACCAGTAGCACAGACACTAAGAGAAACAATCAATCAATGGGACCTCTTGAAACTGAGAAGCTTTTGTAGAGCAAAGGATACAATCAACAAGGCAAAGCGACAGCCTACAGAATGGGACAAGGTCTTTACCAACCCCACATCTGACAGAGGGCTGATATCCAGCATATATAAAGAACTCAAGAAATTAGACATCAAAATGCCCAACAGTCCAATTAAGAAATGGGCTATAGAACTAAACAGAGAATTCTCAACAGAGGAAGCTCAAATGGCTGAAAGACATTTACGGAATTGCTCAACATCCCTAATCATCAGGGAAATGCAAATCAAAATGACTCTGAGATACCACCTTACACCTGTCAGAATGGTTAAGATCAAAAACACTGAAGACAGCTTATGTTGGAGAGGATGTGGAGCTAGGGGAATTCTCCTCCACTGTTGGTGGGAATGCAAGTTTGTACAGCCACTTTGGAAATCAATATGGTGCTATCTCAGAAAATTGGAAATCAATCTCCCCCAAGACCCAGCTATATGACTCTTGGACATACACCCAAGGAATGCTCAATCATACCATAAGGGCACTTGCTCAGCTATGTTCATATCAGCATTGCTTGTAATAGCCAGAACCTGGAAACAATCTAAATGCCCTTCAACTGAAGAATGGATAAATAAATTGTGGCACATATACACAATGGAATACTACTCAGCAGAGAAAAACAATGACATCATGAGGTTTGCAGGCAAATGGATGGATCTAGAAAAAATCATCCTGAGTGAGGTAATCCAGAATCAGAAAGACAAACATGGTATGTACTCACTCATAGTAGGATATTGGATGTAAAACAAGGATGACTAGACTGCTACTCACAACTCCAGGGAGGCTACCTAGAAAACAGGACCCCAAGAAAGACACAGGGATTGCCCAGTGACAGAGAAATGGATGAGATCTACATGAACAACCTGGACATGAGTGGGGGTAATGAAGGGCAAGGTTCGAAGGAAAAAGAACTTAGGGGAGCAGGAGATCCCAGATGGATCAAGAACAGAGAGGGAGAACAAGAAGTAAGAGACCATGATAAATGAAGACCATATGAGAATAGGAAGAATCAAAGTGCTAGAGAGGTCCACAGAAATCCACAAAGATACCTCCACAATAGACTCATGACGGTGGGTGAGAGAAAGCCTGAACTGACCTATTGGCGTGATAGGATGGCCAAACACCCTAATTGTCATGCTAGAAATCTCATCTAATGACTGAGGGAACCGGATGCAGAGATCCATGGCCAGCTCCCAGGTGGAGCTTCAGGAGTCCAATTGGCAAGAAAGAGGAGGGTTTGTATGAGCAAGAATTGTTGAGACCAAGATTGGAAAAAGCACAGGGACAAATAGCCAAACAAATGGAAGTGCATGAACTATGAACCAATAGCTGAGGAGCCCCCAACTGGATCAGGCCCTCTGGATAAGTGAGACAGTTGATTAGCTTGAACTGTTTGGGAGACATCCAGGCAGTGGGATCAGGAACTGTCCACAGTGCATAAGCTGGCTGTTTGGAACCTGGGGCTTATGTAGGTTGGGAGGAGGGGACTGGACCTGCCTGAACTGAATCTACCAGGTTGAACTCAATCCCCAGGGGAGTCTTTGCCCTGGAGGAGATAGGAATGGGGGGTGGGTTGGGGGGAAGGCTGGGGGGGGCGGGAGGGGGGAGGACAAGGGAATCCGTGGCTGATATGTAAAATTAAATTAAATAAAATAAAAATTACAACAAAAAAGAATTTTCTTTTATGCCTCCTTAATTTCTCACTTTTCTTCAACTTTTCTCTGTCCTATAGTAATTCTTCATAAACCATGATTCTACTATACATGCTCTCATTAGAGTTCATGTTATTTATCTCCATTGACATGAGACAATAAATGTGAGGCCACTGCTCCAGGTCAATCTTTGATGACCATGAGTGTCTCATATTGTAGGTCTATAGTAATTCACAATTTGGCCATGGAAGCTCCCATTGATTAAAAACAAAACAAAACAAAAAACACTGCATCACTGGGAGGTTAAGGCAGGAGTATTGTTGCAAATTCAAGGCCTATCTGTGCTATATAATGAGACTGTGTCTCAAAAGCAAATGAAAAGAAAAACAAAAAAATATACTGTTTAATTACTACTTAGGACACATTACTGAATGATATAAGCTAAGACTTTGGTTATGAGGGATAAATTTTAAATGTTCTACAAGTAAAATTCTCCTTCCTATGTATCATCTGAGTGAGGTAAGACCAAAATGGCTACTTTGTTATTGACTGGCATCACAGATTAAAGGCTCTGCCAAGAAACATGAAGCCTGTTAGAGTAGAATCGTCAAGTATATGTGTGTATAATGAATTGTTAAGGAAGAGAAAACACACACACACACACACACACACACACACACACACACATACTACTACTACTACTACTACTACTACTACTACTACTATATATAGTGAAAACAGGAATGAGAATACCTGAGAGGAAAATGTGAGTGGCAACTAGATAGAATAAAGAAGAATAAAAAATGATTGTCAATAATGAAACTGACCCAAGGCCTGCAACAATAGGCAAACTACAGCAATTCTCGATCAATGAGTGAATGTTATATTAGACTGAAGTCCCTATATAAGTGAAAAGACATCCAAATCCTATTAACACTAAATGAATTCAATTATCTACTGATAATAAGATTCATTCAATAATACAGAATACTAAAAGTGTTTAGCCTAAATAAATAAAGTGGATCTGAATATATCCATCTTATTAAAAAATTAAACTTGAAAGAAATAAATTGAGCTAAGGTAAACATTTTAAATTAGGAGATAAAGCAGACAGTGTGCAGAGGAGTCATAAATTTTCTTTACAGATAAACCTGTCATCCATAAGAACGGAATAACTAAATACCATTACATAAGTCAACTGAAAAGTGAGATGAGAGACTTTAAAAGAGCAGAATTAATGGTTATCTGGTCATCTTTTGATAATGAAAGAGTTCAAATATATAATATAATTAATAATGTTGAGTTAGTACATATAACAAAGGATATAGAAAATCAAATATCTTCAAAGATGTCAAGATGTACTCAAAATTTTCTTTCTCTGCCACACAAGGCAAAATTCTTAGAAAACTCAGATGGATTTTATAATTCTTCTATTAGCTGAGATGAAACATTCAAGAAAAAAACATAGATGAATCTTACATATGCATAGAGGAGCTCATCATTGTGTGGTTGTATCAACTTGATTCCAGGGAGTCTCCTAAGATGATAGAGTAACAGAAATAAAACCAGACAGTCATTGGTGCTATATCGCAGTTTCCTCCTGGGTTAAAACCTTCTATCTAGAAAGGAAGCATCTTAAGACACAGAATGTCAAGGGAGGTAAAATAGCAGGACATCTTAAGACAGGATGCTAGAAGGGAGGTGAAGCAACAGGACATTCTAAGGGTAGTGAAACACTCCACCCTTCAGGGAAGTTCATTAACTTCAGGAGTAACCATTTCAAAATAGCTTCAGGAAGTTCCTGAAACTGACTGCTAGGCCCCCCTTTTCCCAAAGCATATATAAGCAGTAAGGACTGCTGAGACACTCTCACAGAGCAGCCAAGCTGCCTGCGAGCAGCAGAGACTATGCCCGGAAGAAGTAGAGACCAACTGAGCTGCATGGGGAGAACACTATCCAATCTGTTGTGCTCCCTGTAGCCTGTGAAGTATAGGTTCTCAGCTTTTGTGAGCCATCATCCATGCTGGCGTGCATTTTTTGGTGATGCAGCTGTCTTTATGTCACTTCTGGTTCTATAGGTAACTCCTCATCCATATTCCTGTAATTAACCCCATTAAAACTCATTGGCTTACCAAGTTAGACTCCAGTATTTCTATTTGGGGTAACTACACATTTGCTCATGTCTCCCCAAGAATATTGCTGCACAACAAATGGTTGTACAAATTCTTATTAACAGTACATTTTAACTAATTAAAAATCAACATAAAAATCATAATTAGTTATACCCGATGCCAAAACTTCACTCATACTTTTCACTAAATTCATACAAGGATCCAAGTTAAAATTACTACTGTAGATCATAGCATTAACTGTTATAAGTGGTAAAAAAAAAAAAAAAAAAAAAAAAAAGGAACAATTAATTAAAAAAAAAAATCTCTCCATCTCTATAGTTAGGTTCAGGAAGATCTTTCTTCCTTGTCCTGGTCTTGTTCAGGCAGATACATTATTGAGGTATTGTGGGTGTAGCTTTCCTATCATAGTCAGAAGATGCCCTTTCACAGCAGATTCCCTGGTCCTCCGGCTCTTTCAATCTTTCTCTTGCCTCTTCCACAATGTTCCTTGAGCATTAGGTATAGGAGTAGTGCTGTAGATTTATCTGTTGGAGATGTCACTGCTAATCAGTTGTTCACTGATGTTATGGCTTTCTATAGTGGTCTCCATCTGCTGAAAAGAGAGTATTTTTATGAGACATGAGAGCTACACATATCTATGGATAGAAGGATATATACTTAGAATAAAGTGAAGAATTATGGTGATCTAGTAAAGTGGTGGTTTTGGGTTCTTCTCTAAGATCCATTGTTTTCCTGGCTGTGGAACATTGAGTAGGTTTCCATTACCAGGCATGGTTTCTTTCCTATTGAGTGGGTCAAAAGTCCAATTAGACGGCTGTTAATTACCATCAAGATGTGAGTGTCTCTATTGCATCTTCAAAAATACTTTACCTCCCTGGTTAACATTGTGGTTGACAGGCATTACAACTAAGTAGGACTATTGATTGTTGCCCTACCTAGCCAGGTTTCATAGAACTTTCTAATACTATACGAGCTAGTCCTTATAGAGGGGATTTTCAAGTCAGATCCAGCTCAAATCCTTCAAGCCCTGTGTCCAAAGTGTGGGATATCTTCACTCTCCTTTTTTTTTTTTTTAAATTTTATGCATTAAATTCATGGTCAATTTTGACTTACTTTTCAAAGATATTTGTATTAGATAAAATCTTTCTTTTGTCCTTGGACATTCAATTATATATCATTGTTTGCTGACAAAGATAGATTCTATTGAACTGCTAGCAAATTACCTAAGTCCCTATTTCCATGTGAAACAATTCACTGGTTGTCCCTGGCTCTGTATTCTTTTTCTTATGTACATTTGACATGATTGTTTCTGCCTTCTTCCTGAAAGCCTTTCTTCTTACTGTCCTCAGCCCCTGCAGACTTTGCCCTTACAGCTGGCGCTATTCTTTTCACCTCTATTTTCTAGCATGCTTATATTTTAAACATCTGAATCTCTTGGTTTAATTGATAGCGGACTGCTGACATTGTAGGAAACTTTGCTTACAAACCCTGCTCGTCTTCCCCCAGCCCCCAGACTACACCTCTGTCTGATTTCTTGAAGGAACCAAGCTCCATTTTGCCTTCTGAATTTTGCACGTTGTGTTTCATCCATCTACTCAGAATGCAGTTTTGGCAGAGTGCTGCATCTCACTTCTTCATTTTACTCAGATTTTGAAAATGTTACCACCCTCAGAGGACTTATTTGCCTCTACCTTTATAGAAGTACCTGCCTTGCATTCTCGATCTTGTCATTTGCTCTCATGCTGCTTTCTGTGATTTCATGCCATTTTTCTCTAGCCCACATTTGGGTATAGATATATTTTTTCTACCTACTACATAAACCCTACAGTGTCCGAGAGATAGTTGCCTGTTTATGAGTATGGTCCTAGTGTAAGGTACTTAGTAGGGGCTCAATAAATGTCTGTTGAATAAATGCTTCAATTGTAGAAAGAAAATGTATAATAAGAATATTGGCATCAATAGATATCATGCGCTTGTTTCTTTGTCTTATGCTTTCTTGTGTGTTACTGATTTTCATGTTTCCCATGTACAAGAGTTTCTGCGAACCATGAATGAAATACCTGTTAAACTACCCAGTTGAATTCTTAGAACATGACAGGTTTGAAATAATTTTTTTCTTCTCATGTGATTGTGCTTTATTTTGTTCTTTATATTAACAATGATGCTAAGAAAAATGCTTCCCTATTGGAAAAACAGAAACAAAACCCACAAACACCTCCTAGTTCTGATTGGGAGTCTATTGTGGTTCTGGGAAGTATACATTTTTATTTAACATTCTTCAAGTTGCTGTCAATGTGGATTGTGTAACTATGAGAGCATAGAGCCCTCTGTGCCTAAAACAATCCCCTTTCTCACTTCTCAAATCTTGCCTTTTGAAAGCTTTGGAAGAGGTCATAGTGGCTCATGTCTTTAATACTAGCAATTGGAAGGCAAAAGAAGGTGGATCTCTGGCAGTCTGAGGCCAGCCTGGTTCAAATAGCAAGTTCCAGAGCAGCCAGTGCTATAGTGAGAAAAACCAAAACAAAACCCCAAACTAAAACAACAACAAAGCCTTGGAAGAGCCTTTAATTATTGGTTTTGGTTTGTGTGACAACAAGTCTTTTCAGTATTGCCATCTACATCCTTTAAAAATTTCTGAGATTGTTATATTTGTATTTTCCATTTTTCTAACATTGAAACATTTGATTACTTCAGGTTTCTTGTTCTCGTTTGTCCTCATATGGTAACAGCGATTTTGCTGCTTTGGTACATATTTCTAGTGTTATGTAAAACACTGTTTTGAACTTTTTTTTTGAAATAGAAACATCTGCTTTTATATCAACTGTTCTCAACTGAGGGGAAAGAGATGGGGAGTATTTCAAATTTCAGTAGATTGGTGGTTTAATTTATTTTTATAAACATGATCTCCTCCTTCTATATCCATCATTGTATTTCTTTCCCTTTGAGAACTACCATTTTTGAAATACACATTTTTGCTTGTTTATTGGTTTCATGTCCCTTTTCTGGCAAGGATGTATGAATATAGGTTTAGGATATGACTTGGGTGTTGTTTGTCTTCTAGAAGGTTACCTGCTGGACGTTTCCAGCACGACAGTGTTGGGAGGTTGAATCTATAAGAGGTGGAATCAATGGGGAGATCTGCAGGCAATTCAATATGGATCCCAGGAAGGGATCATGAGAACTCAAGGTCTTTCTGGATTCCCACCTGTAACCCTTTCCTCCCACAAACATTCCTACTGGTCCTGCATCATACACTGATACTCACCAGAACTTCACTGATACTTCACCAGAGGGAATACTCACCAGAACATGTGCCATGTTGTTCATACTTACAGCATCTCAAACAGTGAATCAAATAATCCTTTTTGTTCTGAGGTCTGATACCTCAGATATTTCATCATGATAATGAAAATGTGGGCAGATACAATGGCCTTTGGGTCCAAGTAGGCAATTGTCTCATTGCCCTCAAATAACAATAGGAAACTCAGGACTTTCCTCAGAGGTAAGTGGTTTGGATTATGTTCTTCACAGTAAAATTTCTATTACTTTTTTCTCCTTTTAAAACACAAAATCTTTCCACTATGGAAAATTAATGATCTGGGTAATCCTACAGATGACTGCCATTGATCTGCATAGACTGTTTTAGATCTTAGAAGAGAACATACCTACAGCTGCCACTTTACTCAACCAGGATAGTCCCTAACTACACTCTAAATCTTTGTCTATATATCCACAGATAAGTGTAGTTCTCACCCCTTATCAAGGAAACTGCTATTTGTGATGAATGGAGACCATTATAGAACACCACAAACAATCACAATGCAGAGTTGTGGAGTCCAGTTCCAATTGATACATCTACAACACAACTCCTGCACCTAAGGCTCAGGGACCATTTTGCAGAAAGATTGTAAGAGACAGAGATACAGGGAGTTTACTGTAAGATTGCATCTCATAAGAATGTCAGAAACTACACCCATAAATCAACATGACTAAACATGAACTGAACAAGGATAACACTAATAGGCATGCTCATAAAAGCTTCTAAAACAAAGAACTACAGGCAACTATGCTAAGAGCTGGAGAAAATGTCTTCACCAGGGAAGAGCACATCAATTGGTTATCCAATACCAAATAATCATCCCTGAAAACATATGAAAGAATCAATCATTAAACAGACTGATCAGGTTATATTTAGGGATATATATATGTATGTGCATATGCATATATGCATGTAATAACAACTGATGACAAAATAAGCCATGAATTTGAAAGACAACAAGAAGGAGTATATGGGAGGGTTTGATGGGAAAGATGAGAAGGGGGGAATGATTTGATTTATTATAATCTCAGAAGATAAAAGAAATACTTCTTACTATCATTTTTCTTAGTAATAAAGTTAAAACACATCAATGACCCTATAAAGTATTCTAGCTCATATGTGACTTGTAGTTAGAATCAATTGTTCATAGACAGTGAAGTAGAAAGAAGATGACCACCTCTGATTTGACACAAGTATGCATCTCATCATTGTCTTCCAGGGGTTTTCTGCTGGAAGCCAGTAGCCCCCTAATGAAGGAATAGAGTAGATTGTGCATCCAAGACATTGCAAACAAAACCTATGAATGTTTGATATAGTGGAACATACCTAAATCCTAGAACCTGGGTGAATAATAGAGAATTATCAAGTCAAGACTACTAAGGTCTACACAGAGAGTTTCACAGAGTTCTATTCAAACTAGACTACATAGTTAGAACCTGCCTTTTAATATATGAACAATAGGGAGTTCATTGGAGTCACTTGTTGCCAGCTAGTTCCTATACTTTCTGGTCAGTGTCTCTCCTGTCCACTTGACCTTCTAGCACAAGACAGTTTCAGTGCTTTAGCCCAGAGCAATGCTAAAGTAGCCTTGTTTGGGGCTTCTGGTGGGATTGGGTAGTCCCTTTCACTCCTCCTGAAAAACAGCCCATTAGTGAGACTCCTGATCTTCGATGATATTGCTCTGAGCCAGGTGTCAATGAATCTGAGTCATATCAAGACCAAAACAAATGTGAAAGGAAACCTCTGTCCTGCGCAGCTTCCAAGATACCTAAAAAATTCAAATGTGGTTATGGTCCCAGCTACTATTCCAGGAAATCAGGCATGACACTGCAGAAACTGTTCAACATTGATGCCACCATGGGGCCACACTGACAACAGCATGTACCCAGCAATGATCTGGATCGTACCAACTAAGTTAACTCCACTATCCCAATCACAGAAGAAATTGTCAAGGAATGTGGCGTGTACAACCCCAGCAAGATCTTCTGCATGACAAACCTGGACTCTTATAAGAGCAAACACTTTTGTGGCAGACCTAAAGGATTTGGACCCTGGTGTCTACATGCCTGTTATTGGTGAAGATGCTGGGTAGATAATCACCCCCCTTGATTCCTCAGTGTTCCCACAGGGTTGGCTTTTCCCACAACCAGCAGTTCATGTTCTCAGGGAGGATCCAGGAAACTTGCTCAGAAGTTGTGGGGCCAAGGCTAAAACAGGTTCTGTCACTCTGTCCATGGCATATATTGGAGCCTGCCTTGTCTTCTTCCTGGTGGACACCATTAGCCAGAAGGAAAAATTTTGTCTAGTGTTCCTTCATTCAGTCCAAAGGAAAGGGGGGCACCCACTTTATGTCCCCAGCTGTCACTGTTGAGGAAAATGAGCCCGGAGAACCTGGGCATTAGCAAAATCACTGCTTTTGAGAAGTGAAGGCCATTCTGGAGCTGAAAGCCTCCATGAAGAAAGATGAGGTCTTCAAGGACATGAGGTGAAGTGTGGGCATCAAGCAACAATATCACCCTAACTTATTCAGCATCGTGTCTCCAAGCTATTTCAGAGAACTTTCCTTTGTCTTTGATGGTGGGTGTTGTATCAGCATCAGTTTCTCTTCCAAATTATGGCTAATCTGTTGATAGTGATAAATAAGGAGACTCCAACTTCTCAAAAAAAATCCACATATACATGAATTTTGCAAGGTAAACTGTTTTCTTTAAGCATAATGAGAATTTACAGACATACAATCTTTCAATGCTGTAAAGATTTCATTACATAGGCTGTATAGGTTTTCTACATTTCAAGTTCAGTATTTTGGGGTTTTATAATTTTATTTTGCCTCTGTGTGAATGTGTGTGTGTGTGTGTGTGTGTGTGTGTGTACACACCCAAGTAAGCCATTACACGGGGTGGAAATCTGAGAACAACTCTTGGGAGTTGGTCCTCTCTTTGCACAATGTGGGTTCCAGGAATCTTACCCAGGTTTCCAGGTTGGCAGAAAGTACCTTTACCCTCTGAGTCATCTCATCAGCCCTTCTTTTCATTTTTTTAACTGATTGTGAGTAAATTATTTTTCCTTATTCTGTTTTAGTAAAGTTCGTTGTTGCTGCAAAGAAAAACTAAATTTTGTATGTAGATTTTGTGTCCTATTACTTCATTGGAAGTGTTTATCAGACAAGAATTTTCTGGTCATCAGTGTTTTTTGTTGTTGTTGTTGTTGTTTTTTATATAGGACAATGATATCTGCAAACAAGCATGCTTTGACTTCTTGTTTTGTATGTATTGCCTCTATTTTTCTCTTATCTCATTGCTTGTGCTAAAACTTTAAGCACTGTGCTGGCAATAATTTCAGAAAAATGGAAATTAATTCATGCTAGTAACAGCTAGGAAAGAATAGCTATAAATTCATATAACCTGAAGCCTAGTTCTGCACATCTGTCAGTCTTGGTCACTCATTCAAAAGCCAGCTGTGACAGTAAATACTCTTGCTTGTCTGTAGATGTAACCAACTGTCTTATTAAATAAAAAACACAGAACCAATGCAAAGAAGAAAGCCAAGAGGTCAGAACTAAGAGCTAAAACCTTACCCTTCCTCCTGCGGTGGTCCTACCTCTCCAAACCAGAGCTACTTCCTGTGTGTCTGTCTTTTTATAGTGTTTCTGTTCTGCCTTCTCATTGGTTATAAACCCAACCACATGACTGCCTCGTCATGGCCTGTCTGTATAGACCTCCAGGTTTTCTATGATTGGTATTGAGATTAAAGGCATGTGTATCCAATACTGGCTGTATCCCTGAACACACAGAGACTTACCTAGCTCTGCCTACCAAGTGCTGGGATTACAAGTGTAGGCCACCACTGCCCTGCTTTCCTATGGCTTGCTAATAGCTCTGACCCCCGGGCAACTTTATTTTTTAGCATACAAATAACATTTTCATACAAATAAAATATTACCATACTTGTCATTTACTTTACTATATAATATATTCTCTACATTATTTGTTGAATTAAAATTTAGGTATATTTTGATACATTTTCTTACAAATCTCAGGTTTTCACTACTAAAATGTTTTAGTTTCATTTTTTCTCATCTCTAAAATGAGAAGTTTGATCTAACTAATAATTAGAAAACTTTCTTGTTTCCAAAATATTATATCATGGGCTATATATAGTAGATGTGTCTGGTAGACTGAAGTTATAATAAATTATACTTGTCAAAAAGAGAAAATTAAACTTAAGGAGGTCATATTACTACCCAAGGTCATACAACTAATATATTGAAAACCACTGCCAAATCCTAAATAGTTCATGTGTATTTGTATCTTGGAAACATATGAGTTGTATTGTGATCTGTTATTTTTCATCAACATGATGAATATACATAGAACACATTATTTTATCAGCTTTGGAAATTTTGTGAGTGAAAAGGCTACAACTTATAATTTATTCACAAGATGCAAGTATATTGAGTGAAGACTTTGTCACTTTCTTCTTGTGTGATCTCCTTTTACCATATGTCCAGTTGCACTTGTATCTGGTAGCAACTGGAAAAATCAAGCACACTACCAGAGGCAAACAGGAAGTTACTGTATAGAAGAAGAATGACTTATTGCAATTAGAAAAATGGTTTTTGATGCAATAAAAAATAGAACTCTAAACATGTCTTTACAGATTCTCCCTGCTAATCCTCATCTTGGAAAGTAATTACTTGCCTTCAAAGGAAAGAGCCTACTTAGAAAAAATACCCTCTAGGTCAAGAATCTCATGTAAATACTTGTTTAAAGGATGCTACAAATAGGCTCTATTTCTTCAGTGTCATATAATTCTCTTTGAGGTTACTCTTAATGAATATCTGATATAAATTGGTGTGCAGGTTTATATTAAGAAAGCTGGTAAATTTCAAGGATGTGGTAGGCTGCTAATCTAAGTTTTTGACTTAGATGTGTGAATATCAGAAGGGTAGCCATTTAGCTGATGCTTTATCAGCAGCTGGCTGGGCAAAATTCTGTAGTCCATATTCCTTCTGTGCTCAAAAGGCAAGTGCCCATGACTTATAGAAATATCATTTTAATAACATGCCCTTACAGTCTACATATTATCTGAATGCTGAAAATCAGAAATTGCTGGAGGAGGTTCCCTCTGACTTTAGTTGGAGAGACTTCAGTAGGGAAGACTGGAGACTTAGCCATGGCTGTACATGCTGGGTTTGTGTTATAGAAAGAACTTCACCGTTAAATACATCGATTTAATGCCAGCCACAGTCATCTAACTCAGCTGGTGAAAAGCAGAGTTTTGATTCAAGCGATGTGAAAAGCTTTTTAAGGAGTTTAATGTAGTTGCTGTTTTCTGTTAGGGTGCCAAATTCCATTTTAAATTGAGAGGAAAAGGGAGAAGGCGGAGTTGTACTGTGGATTGGTAACTCATGAAAGGAGTAATAACATGATTTCTCATCCACATACAAAACTTACTCATTTCTAGAAATAGGGCTAAAGAGAATTCTGTGATTAAAAATATCAAATTTCAATCCAAAGTGAAGATACATAGGAAACAAGAAAATTCAATAATTATTAGTAATTTTCCTTGAAACAAATATTTATAATAAATGGCTTTTCTGACCCAAAGAAACGTACTTAAAGAAGTTCCCATTATAAATTCCCATAACACTTCAGGGAAAAATTTAGCTTTCCTAAATTTAGGAAACTGCTGGCATTATCATGATGGCATATTCTACCAATGATGGTCTTAAAATAAGGTAGGCATTTACAATGTGCTGTTTTGCAAGACTCCATGGGTTTGGCACTCCTCCCTTATTCCTTTATAAGCAGGCAAGAAAGCCAAGCTACAGTGCTACACCTTTTTCTATCTTGGCTCCAAACTCCAGAAATCATCACTCCAACCACACCCAGATCACTTGTTTAGTCATGCAGAGAAGAACTTAAAGGGAAGGAAAATGTTGAGTCCCATATTGTGCTCAAAGAGCAGAGTGGAATTCCAGATTCCCACTGCAATGTGTTATTCTGAACTTCAATCATCCCAGGTCAGGTTGGGGCACGTCTCTGAAAGTCTGCATTTGGAGTCCTGGTCTTTCCTTCTGAACAACAATACAGATTGACTCTTGTTTTTCTGCTGGCAGTAATAGCAAGGTAAAACAGGTAGGGTAGGTATGACGATTTACATGAAGACTCATTGAAGAAATGTATCCAGCTGTAGAAAGCCCTATAATGATTTCAGTGTTCTCCAAATATCCACATTTAAGTAATGCATTATTGAGCTTATGGAAATCAGTTTAATTGTTAACTATCAAGTTGGTTTTCTCAACCATTCTTATGCTTATAAAACATATGATCTGATATTTGGAACTTATTTTATGAAGATCTAGGAAAAAAGAAACCTCTTTTCCCAATCTCATTTTGCTTCATAATAGTGGCAAGAATAATGGTAGTTTTTCCAGTTCTAACACCCAACTTACAAAGATATTAGGATGAGGAATGAGGCAATGTAAAATGAGGATGTTAGAAAGGGAGTGGTGTGACTTTGTAAGTCAGTCAGCTTACAATAAATATACCTGGACTGTCATGTTCACTGCAGCACCACACAACAGCCAGATGATGGAATCAATCTTGGTAGGTCTCTTGCTGAAGAGGAAAAGGGAGGTCAATCCAGAAAAAGAGAGGGGGAAAAGGACAAACAACACCAAGGATGACAAAGCCTTAGCAAATCATATTATTTTATATTTACCTAAAATCATACTATGTATGAATAGATGGATGGATGGATGGATGGATGGATGGATGGATGGATGGATGGATGGATGGACATGTGCATGAAGTTACATCACTTGGATAAGAGCCATAGCCTATCCAAAAAAAAAAAAAAATCCCCAGTACCAGACATGAAAACATCCATTTGAGTGGTTGGCTAGTCCAAGTGACTATCAACACAATAGGCTATTTTTGTTGCTCTTGGTTGCTGTTCAGAAGTTGAAGGTGAGTCCTTATTGCTGAAGACATTGGATACTTCAGACACAAAACTCGGAAGATTAGAGATGGATCTAACCTGAAAGCTTTCTTCCTGTGGTCTAGCTTTCATAGAATCAGAAAGCACTATGTAAACTGCCAAGTTAGGGAAGCAATCAATAGTCCTATCCAGCTGTGATGCCAATGAAACACAACAATGACCAGCATGGCAAGATATTCTTAAATGTGCAATAGAGGCAATCATATTTTCCTGGCAACCAACAGCTGTCTAATTGGGCTTACAGCCCACTCAACAGGAAGTCATGCCTGGTAGTTGAAACTTAGCCAAGAACCTGGGGCTAGTAAGGTCATGGATCTTACAGAAGACCTACTATTGCCACCCTACAAGACTGGCATGATTCCTAACTGCTTTCTAAAATTTACCTTTATACTCATAGATACGTGTAGCTCCCACTCTTTAACAAATCATTGTCTCTTCACAGCAAACGGAGACCACTGCAGAAAATCACAGCCTGTCATAATGCAGAGATCCACCAGAGGCATTTATTTACAAGACACCTGTGGAACCTAAGGCTCAGTGAACATCATGGAGGAGGGAGAGGAAAGGTTGTAGTAGCAAAAGGACCAGGAAGTCTGTTGTGAGACTGTATTTCCTATGAATGACAGGGAAGATATGGCTGCCTAAACAAGACCTGAACAATAACAATGTCAATAGACATGCTATTGCAGGAGGGGGAAATTTCACTTGGTCCCAACCCTAGACAAGAAACTACGAGCAACAAATGACTAATGGGAGAAGGAAAATTAGCCTCTCTTAGGGACAAGCCCCCTAATTGGTTATTGACATAAAGCCCTGAAATCATATGCACGGAAGCCTAATGGACTAAATGGATTCTGCTGGTTGTATGTATGTATATATATATATATATATATATATATATATATATATGTGTGTGTGTGTGTGTGTGTGTGTGTGTGTGTGTGTATAAAACAATAATAATAAAAGTAGGACATCAATTTGAAAGTGAATGGGAGAACAGGGAAGGGATTGGAAGGACACAAGAAGGATCAGTAAGTAGATGGGGATAGGGAAAGTTATAAAATTATATTTTAATTAAAAATTTAATAATAAAAACATGAATAAATGAAAATACAGTGTATAAACACAATGGAGTTTTAGCCTGAAATTATGTTGTTTATGGAAAAATGGACGCTACTTGAGATCATCATGTCAATCAAAACAAGCCAGACTAACAATGACAAATGTTGTGTGTTTTGTCTTAAATGTAGAATTTAGGAAAAGATGACTTGAAAGTGAAAGGGAACTCTTAGGGATGTGGGCAGAGGTGGTGTGTGTGTGGGGGGGGGGCTTAGAAAGTGTAATCAATGGCTGGAAATAATCAAAGGATGGTGTATACTTGTGTGAAAATAGCACAAAGAAACCTGTTACTTTATGCAATTAATATACATCAGTAAATTAAAGTAAATTCCAGTTTCTGAAGTGTCCTTTCACCTTATTACCAACTTTGCTCTGTGACTTTCAGGAAGGTGGCCTTTTAAGCTTCTGTTTCTTCATATGAAATGCTAAATTAATACATTCACCTTATCACATTATTATGTGAAGTCAGGTAACACAGGTTGAGAAATTGCTATAGTTCAGGATCCAGAGCAAACATTCAATAAACAGTAATTACTTTTTACTTAATCTCACATTATTTATAACAACACACTCACGGATCACTTAATCTTGATTGAACAGGTTAAGAAATATGCTTGTTTTCCTTAATTCTTACCATATTGTTTGGATATTTAATAATCTTGTTTTAGTTTTACATATGTAAAAATAAGACATGTCCAAGTCCAGTAGCTTGTTCAAACTGAAATAGCCTATAGTGTCTTCCTGGAAACCTTGAGCACATGAGATGAAATGTAATTTCACAAAACTCTCAGAATTGGTCAAGTCTCTCCTATGTTCATTCTCAACACTTCCTGTCTTCATTTCTATCTTGATCCAAATGCTAGGAACATTTCTCAAGGCATGGCTGTCTTTTAAAAAATCTTTGGTTTGCATATTATTTCAGTTGCAGGGGGCCTCTCTGTTTTATACAGACTCATCAGATATTTGTTCCTATTCCATAGCTTGAAGATGGCCATGTCTAGAATCTCCCTGGGCTGAGATGTACCATTGAGTTCCCCTGCATTCTGAATCTGGAAACTACTTGATGTGAGTCACAGATTAATTGTACTCCTTTGTATAACTTGTTGTCTACTTGTCAACCTACCATTGTTCTCTGCACATCTCATGTTCACTGGTGCAGATTTTCAAAGCCTGGGTAGTGTTAAGGTCAAGAATCCCATATAACGTAGGCGCTGTTCTCCCAGCCCATTTTATCCTCTGCCCTTTTGCATTCTTATGTTTTATTCCCTCTTCCCTTTCAGTCCATGTTCCACTAACCAGCTACCAGGCTATCATAGTTCATGCTACCCATTTCCAGAGAAATCATAGTAGTTCTACACTTTCAGAGGAAAATTGACATCATTAATGGATATCATCCTGCAGAAATTTCTTCCTGTAGTCGCATGTAGGAAGAATAATAAACCATGGTGAAGTGGAATAAAAATTGTTAAATCATATAGAAATTTGGCACTGTTTATTCTTTTAATTTATAAATCAAAAATTTTTCTTAAAATACAAATTATATGTTATATGTATACACACATTGGGATATAACTTAGTAACCCATAAATATATAAATTTTATGACATTATAAACATATTCAGTTATAAATAAATTTTAATTTTTTTAATTTGCCATAAATGAATTTTAAATACAGTTTATTACCTATTGATAGTTTATAGAATATGTTTCTTGTTCTCTACCAGCACTTAAGGACAACAAGAAAAATAAAATTCTGTTTTACCAGGACCTGCCAACATGGGCCATGTTCACACTAAGACTGTGAAGAATGTAGCTTGGGTCACCCTTGCTAGGTAATGACTTCTATCCTAACAAGCACATGCACAAGGAACTCATATTATTCCTAGCTTGAAATGGCAACAAGATACCTGGCTATGTCAAGCATCTGATGAAGAAGATTCAGACAGGTTCTATGAGAGGTATCTCTAGCCAGTTGCAGGAGGAAGAGATAGAGGAGGGATAATTATGTTCTTGAGGTCTCGGCCCTAAATCAGATCATTGAAGTAGATTCAATGCCAAGGAAATGTTGAAGCTTCTGGACTTTGGCAGTCTCTCCAACCCACAGGTCAATCAGCCTACAGTTGGGATGAATTTCAAAACACCACGTGGATCCATTTGAATCTGTTCTGTAATATTTTCAATAAACTTGAAAACAAGAGAGAGAGAGAGAGAGAGAGAGAGAGAGAGAGAGAGAGAGAGAGAGAGAGAGAGAGAGAAGAAAAGAAATTTTTGTCATGCATGGTCAAAATATTATGAAATAATGTTTATTAATACATGTACATTTATGAGTATTTGGTCATATAAAAAGTTTTTAATTTTTAGCTGAGACTAAACCCTTAGAGAGCTAGAATGACTTCCACAGGCTGAAATCAGAATATCTGTTTATTCAAATGCTGCCCCAGAGTATCAGACTGCTGCTTCCTTATTTATTTTAAGTATGTCTTCTCTCTGAGTCTTCATCTAAACCAGAATTTAAATTCTCCATTGTGAAAGAGCTCCATCTAACTTAAAAGAAATACAGAACATTGCTACCTATTGCATTTCATCTACTATGTCCTTAACTGTCTCCACTTCAATTTTGTCATCTACAAACCTGGAGATTCTAAGTTTCAAGGTTCTGTAAAGATTGAGGCAACTTGCAGTAAGTAAACACTGTGAAGAAGTGGTCAACACATGCTGATTTGTCAGTGGATGTCAGCCATCATTTTTTGTTTGTTTGTTTGTTTGTTTGTTTGAGACAGGGTTTCTCTGTGTAGCTTTGTGCCTTTCCTGGATCTCACTCTGTAGCCCAGGTTGGCCTTGAAATCACAAAGATCCACCTGCCTCTGCCTCCCGAGTACTGGGATTAAGGGCGTGCACCACCACCACCCAGCCTGCCAACCATCATTATTATCATAACCAGTGATCTCAATTATATGCAATTTTCACAGATACCATGCAAAGAAGGAAAAATGTAATACAAGATATGAAGCCTGGTACACATGCATGGTGCTCATGCCTGTGATTCCCAGCAGCTGACATGTGGGGTCCAGGTAAGAGGACTGATGCACAATAGAGGCCAGGTTGCCCTACATGGCGAAGTCAAGGCCAGCTTGGGAAGCCTGGAGTATATAGCAAAAAGCTGTCTTAACAAAGTAAAACAACATATGGTTCCAAGGCCTTATAGTCTGAAACTGTTGTAAATTTGTTCAAAGGTTTTTGGAATGTTTGGTGCTTAAGACAGGGAATTTCAAGGAAAGAGGGTCTCTGTGTAAGCTCTTGCCATCTCGGTTAAGGCTAATTAGCTGGCTGTGTCAGCGCAAACAAATACGGATTTCCGTACAAGATCTAAGAATGCAGGACTTCCTATAAATGGAATATTTGATGTTATTCTTCTGACAAGCACAAAGCACCAACAGAAAGTGAAAAGCAAAGAACACCAAGCAAGAGTACGAGTGTGAGTTTAATTACCTTTTACAATTGATTTTACTACATTAACTTACTATATATTTTGTCATCATTCACTCA